>NC_133971.1:75830434-76136594 GCF_031877795.1 Strix aluco
AATGCATGAAATCTCATCAGTTGGAAACATTGTTTCATAAGTATTTATTTGCTTATTAATTATGGTTTGTGTTCCAGTAGCCAGTCCAACATGAACAGAGCCCTACCATTATTATCCCATTACACAATTATATTTGAAGATCATGCCAGATGGAAAGTTGGCTGAACCTAACCATACATGCTCTAGCAAAATAGAACAATATGCAGAACCTGGAATTTAATATTACATGCTCATTTTCCACTGACCACTGAAGACTTCAACTTTAAATAGCATGAACCGACAGCATTTAAGCACTACAGCTTCTCATTTTCCAGCCTGTACTAACCGTTTGTGGTGCAGACAAACAGAATCACAGCTGGAGTGACTGAGTCAACAAGGAAACACACAGCACAGAATTGTTTGGGATACCACAGGATGACAGGTTTCACCCGACATAATCAAAAGCAAAGTATCTTTTATACAGAATATCTGGTAAAGCAATCACAACCTGTTTCCAAGGTTTTTTGTTCAAATTTTCATCTAAGGATTTTTGTTTAGAAAAGCCCAGTAACCTACTCCAGCACAACTCTGAAATTTTTGAAAAATTAAAACTATGTCTCCTTATAATGATATAGCTTTAAGTCTCCTTTAAATGCTATAGCTTTATTGACATATTATCTGCACGTCATTTATTAATTCAACAAATTGAAATCTCTATTTCTACAGAACTTCTTAGACAAACTGCAGTAAAATTAGGCACCTATTTCAAGAGAGAAAACAGTAGAATTCATACATAAATGAGCGAAGTTGCTCTGGTATGTTGGAAATAAACACTATTTCAGCCATGCTATTTTAAAAGATTATTTGGGATCCCTAGCAGAACTTTGTTCAGGATTTGCTTGCTTTAATTTGCTGATTTTCCTTTCAAAATTATATGTTGATAGCACAGTAATTTTGAAATTATGTTGCCACAACACGACAGAACAGAACCATCTAGTACGGGAATCCTTAATTTTAGCCCAAACCACCGCCATAAGGTGTATGTCATTGCTCTCTCTCTAAATAGAATTCATTCTCACTCTGAGAGGGAATTGAACTTTAGAATATTCCAAGACAGCAGTGAAGTTCATTAAAGTAACTATGCAAAATTCCTTCTCTGCTCAAAGTTTCCAGAACTAAATAATTTTCTAGAAAGTGACAGTTCAGCAAAAGGTTGACCAGGCCCAGAGTACTACCAGAGCATCGCTGCAAATGCATCCATAGCTGTACGCCAAGTTTACATATTTAATTACCACAATTGCAAATCTTCTGGTGCAGCAAGAACCTGATCCTCTACAGTACTTGTACAGTGTTTAAGGCTTATCATCAGTAAATTCAAGTAAAACTTAACGTTATGTATTACAGAGGGTGTCTAAAACGTGATGAGGAAACTGTGCACTTTAGATGTCTTAATAACAATCTGGTATTGAATTCAGTACATTAACAGATTTTTAATACAGTACACAATACAGTCACAAAACTGAGAGCCCTGTGGAAATCCTTCATAATGATGTAAACTGTATTTTTCAAGAGCTTCCTCATTTTTTTCCCTTCTTTTTAAATAGAAGTCACACAATGCAGGAGTATCAAAGTAATATGAAAGGAGTACTATGAAATACATGTTCAGAACTTTAGTGACTGTTAGTGCTTTCTACATTGATGTAAGGTGATACTAAGTTCACCTTATGTAACTGAGTTTACACCACATGGTAACACAGAATCAATCAAAATTTACTGTGTTCTGCATGCCTCTTGTAGTCTGGCTACAACAATACTAAGCATATATTGCTAAAAATCAAGAGAAACCTGCAGAAGCAATTTGCAGGTCAGCTGGAAGACACTCTGTCTCTTTCTGCTAAAACACTGAGACTTAACATTAGAAGCACATGTTTCTTACATCAGATTTTTCATAAGATGCAACAGCATTTTAGTTATTTATTGGCTGACTTTTGTAGTAATAAAATTAATATAAGCAAGAGGATTACAGCATGTTTGTTAACAGTAATAGTCTATAGTGAGCCCAAAATACAACTCCTTATACTACAGCTACTACAGCAATTATTTACCATATCTATTTTATATAGCTTCAGTTTCTCATATATAACCTTTTCTTAAAAACTCGTAATTTGTGGTAAGCAGAAATTTTATTTTCCCTGCTGAGCACAATCTACAAAGCCAACCATCTTCTCAAACTAAGATGCTGTATTTTCTTAAACTTACTGAGTTTCCCTCTGCAGACCCCTTAAGAACTTTCCTCACAATGTCATTAACTGCACACTGGTCCAGTAGTGGGTTCTTAATTCTGCAGGGAAACACTATAGTGAACCAAACCAAAAGAAATTAAGTTTCACTTCAGCTAACCAGAATTCTGTGACCAGTGACAAATGGTTCAGAAATCATGTCCCTTTCTCAATTCTGCAATCTTTAAATCTCCACCTCTTACATCTGCAACAATCATACCTTTGTGTTCTCATTATAGAGGAGTGGCAAAAGGAACTCACTCTCTGAATATGGATAGAGAGACATAAAGTGGCTTTTGAATATATTTCATCTGGAACAGCACCAAATAGTTCACCAGCAGAACTGACCAGAATTATGGGAAAAAAATACGAAATAAAATTACAGAAATTGTAACTGGAACATAGAATTTTAGAACTACTTCAAAGCAGGGAATTAATGCCTGGAACAGACGACTCAGCCTAAATCAAAGCTCCTCGGGTCTGTGAAAGAGCAATACAATTCTCACAAGCAGCTTTTTCTTCCCTATAACATTCAAAGGCTTAAATTCTGAATTGAATTTCTGAAACAGATATCCCAGAAAGCAAAAAATCCCTAAGACACAAGAAGGATCTGCTGTTCTAATTTAGTACACTATTGCTTCAGAAAGCTTGAAACCATAAGTACTGAAGGGGATAAATATTTCCTATGTGAAAATCTGAGCAATTCATAATATGCACCTAAAATGCAATTAAGAAAGACCACTTATTTTAAATGCAATATCATGAAAAAAATCTTGAGTTCCATCTGATACTTTAAACCACACACTTTTACAAAATAAAGAAAGAAGATATTGACTGTAAACAAGCAAAGATTGTGATACAATTAAAGGCAAAAAGTAAAATTTCCTTAGAAGACTGTAGTCTGTACATTGGATTTTTTAAATATGACAGAAACAGACTGAAACACAAGCACAGCTGTGACTGCAGTTGTTGTCTACTTACAAATGGATACACCAGTTCTTTATTGCTGGAATAACTATTTTTGAAACTTCAGCTGTGATTTTAACAGCCATTTCTGTGGATTGTAACCATAAGGAATACCTTCAAACATGAAAATAAAGTTTTCCAATGTGGGTGCTCCAATATAGATAGGTAAATTCATAGCTGCTGCTCCAACTTTATGTTCCAAATTTCTGAGAAACAACTAAGAGGAAAACAGAGAATTTTAGCATTTTCCTCAGTAAAGAGTTACCTAAATAAGACAGAGATCAGCCAGTGATCATGTTATATTGCCTGACCTCTGGAGTCTTTCTAGATAAGCTGGCTGGCTGATTGAGAGAAGAAGAGTGACAAACAAGACCAGATTCTATTAATTACAGAATTTGTTTTCTTTTTGAACAAATACAGATGCTGTCCCACTCCTATAGCTTAAAAGTAAGCACTATTCAAATTATCTCTAGAGAAGAATAGAATACTGCAGCCATGAATACTGCAGGCCAGTGTTTGATCACTTTAAGCCAAACATATGGGTATTCGAGTAGGCAGCTTTACTCTTTTCTTGTTTCCTTTTTGTTTAATACAGGCATTCCTCCTGAAGACATGTATTGGAATTCCAAATTCCCAAACTTCCAGAGCAAGGATTTACATTTTACTTTGATACAGTTTTATATTTATTTTTGTTCTCCAACTCCATTTCTTGCAAGCAAAAATATCTTAAGGGATTGGATGAGAATAACATTTCAAAGAAATGCAAAGTATGGAATAATCAACTATACTTTCTTTTTCATGACTGTGTAGCTTAGAACTGGAGTTCGCAAACAAGTTATTGTCAGGACAATGAGGGACAAAGTACCAGCTTCTTCAGTCAAAGACGTGGCTCTTCCAAACTTGACATCTGATCTGGGGGCAGCACTTAATGCTGGACATGTACCTGAGACACTCCAGGAGCCTGCCTGATGTGTTTCATGTATCAGCATGTACCAATTTGGATATTCTACACAATTGCACAGTGCTTTTTAAACTACACAGAGAAGCAGCCATTTACAGCCACAGACGGGCAAGAACTTTGGGAGCACCACAGACTGCAAAAGAACAAAGCCAAAGTGTATAGAAAAAGATTTCTCTTTGGAATCCTGCTCACCATACCCCACCTTACAACCCTATACCTTCATTTCATTTTACCATGCTTCTGAATTTCAAACATTCCTAGAAGTGCAGGCCCTGGCACTGACTATGCTCTTGTTAGCACAACATAGCTGATTGGGACTGAGCTGGCAGTAATCGACTGTGACAGGAATCATCATGGTTTAACCCCGGCCAACAACTAAGCACCACACAGCTGCTCACTCACTCCCCTTCCCCCCTGTGGGATGGGGGGAGAACTGGAATGGTAAGTGAGGAAGAAACTCATGGTTTGAGATAAAACCAGTTTAGTATCACAAACAATAAGTTTAAAACCTGTAAGGAAAAGAATGAAAAAAATAATAACAAAGAGAGAGGAAAATAAAACCCAAGAAAGACAAGTGATGTAAATGAAAACAACTGCTTGCCATCAATCAACTGATGCCCAGCCAGTCTTCAAGCAAGTGGCCCCCCTGTCAGCCTCCCCCCCACCTCCATTTATTGCTGAGAATGACATCATATGGTATGGAGTATCCTTTTGGTCAGCTGGGGTCAGCTGTTCTGGCTGTGTCCTCTCCCACCTTCCTGTGCACTCCCAGCCTAGTTGCTGGCAGGGCAGTGTGAGGAGCACAAAAGTCCTTGATGCTGTGTAAGCTCTGCTCAGCAAACCTAAAACATCAGTGTGCTATCAACACTGCTTTCAGCACAAATCCAAAACACAGTCCCATACAAGCTGCTGTGAAGAAATTTAACTCTATCCCAGCCAAAACCAGTACACGTATCAATGCTACAACTCAAAGAACAATCAGTGGGGAGAGACTGAGCAAGAATAAGGAGCTACACCACTGCCATCCTCACTCAGCAAAGATTTACCACATATAAGTCATGCACATACAAAAGTGGTTCATATAACACTGGGTATATCCACTTCATGTATACCCTTCCTTGGTATTCCTTCTACTCATTAAGCAAAACTAAAATTAGACTGAGAACTTTTTATATGCTTCATATTCAGAATAACTGAAAGAGAATAAATACCAAATTCTTTTCTGAATTTTTTATATTTTCATATATTCTGTATGGAAAGCATAATAATCTACCAAAGGAACACAACAGAAGAAATTATTTTTAAATAACCAGTAAGAAGCTAAAAGCACATCTAATCAAAAGCTTGAAGCACACAGATTAAACGTAGAGAGACACCTGCAAATTTCTGGTTTAACATCACACAACTATTTTGCATGACCCATTCCAATTTCTCAAAGAGATAAATCATATTTTACAGTCATATTTAAAGAGTCTTCAGTCAAATATAAAAATTATATCCACAGCTTGACACTAAAAGCTGAAATTGTGTGGTGGAAATTAATTTATAAAGCTGACTTTGCTTGTAGAAAAATTCCATTCTATAAAGAAACATTTTTTTAAAAAATATAGCACAAATAACTGAAATTGCTTGAAATTTTATTTGCAACACCAAAGAATTAGGTCTGGTTTTTAAAGTATGTTCACAATCCCTTGAAAAAAGTGGTTTCCAAATGTAGTTGTTTAGCGCTCCAGCCATATCACAGACTACCATTACCGTAACTCCAGAAGAAAACCTGTAATTTAAGGGTATTTTCTGAGGGTAAAATGAAGAAGGGATGAAAAAGAAAGAATTCAATTGCTAGAAGAAGAAAGTCAACTAAACTGCTACACTACTAGCCAATTAGTTTCAAGAAGTGTTTGGCTTTTGCAAAGATATTAACCTAACCAATGTCATAAATCAAAACCAAGTATTGAAGAATTCATTCAGTCATGCTTTGCTGATGTGAAACAACTGCTCCAAGCTACCTACCCTTTATGAACTGCTCATAGAATTGAGGCTCAAGGGCACCAACAGCCATGAATTTTCCATCAGAGGTCTTGTAGGTTTCAAAAAAAGGTGCACCACTGTCCAGCAGGTTCTCACCTCGAGGTCTATTCCAAAGTCCCAAACTTTGTGATTTCCACAGGAAAGAGCTTAGGTATGCTACTCCTTCTACCTTGAAGATTTACCGGGAAAAAAACAGCTTCAGCAAATTAGTTGGCATGTTACCTTAATTCTACATAAAACAAAACAGCAAAAAACTACTACCAGTTCTGTCCTTTGCTAAGATTTTTAATGACAAAATCTCTGGTAAGCAGTTTTAATTTCTTAGAATTTTCAGTTACTGTTTATATAGCATATGTGAAATCAGCTAGAATTAAAGAAGGAGCATAAAAGTAAAAATGCAGCTTCAGATGGATAACACACGTTCAACGCACAGAGTTTTATAGTTTAGCAAGTTTATAATAATTAGGAGTTCACAAAGACAATGTAAGTAATTTTAAGACAAGCTTCTTAGCTCCATAGAACATTAAGTATCTGACAGGTGTCAAGCTTTCTAAACCTCTGGAAATCAAGATGCCTATACCAGTCCTCTAAGTGTCAAATTTTTATCTCAACATTAACTTCTTTGAATTTGCAGATTAGAAGATGACTGCTATTTTTAGAATAAAACTGGAAGGAAAACAAAGGTTAAAGCTCTTTTATACCATGGGAACTGGGAAGTGCATCTCCATCACTAAGTTAAAACAAAAATTCTCCAACTGTCATCACTGGCAGGTACATAGACCTAGCAAGGTAATCTCTAAATAGGCAAGTGTCTGATGAATACAGCACTAGAAAACACAATTAATCCTGTTCCAATTTGCTCCTTAAAATTTTGGCTATGTGGAGAACGACCAGATGAAAATTCAGTTTCTTCAGCCTTTCAACAATTATCAAGCTTCTACCTGTCTTTCTAAGCAAAATCACATCCTAGTTTTTGCTCTCCAGCAGAATCCATTTTCTTCCAACTGCATTAGAAAAACTGTAAGAGAAGATGAGGCAGTAACAGTATATGGTCAGAAACATTCCAGTGGAAGAGAGAAAAATCTGAGCTGTATCATTTTGAGTATCATTTTGATTCATGCATTTTCAGCTGTGTAAAATTAACCCAATATTGTCTATAGAGAGAAGCACAGAGACTGTACCAAAATAAAAAGCTACTGAATTTTCATGTGGAAAGATCTATTAGTTTCTACCTTTCTAAGCAAGAATTTAAAACATGCAAATCTTTGCAGGATGCAGTCATGAAGGGTTGTTCATTTAATGTGTATTACTCGGCCTCTTTCTCATGTACCCACCACAAGGACAAGAATACTTCTGTCCTGCTTGTCATATGTTACAGTCAAATAAAGTACCTTCACATGATAAAATAATGTATACCTTCATCTACATGTTTGCAAAATGACTGCAAGGATATCAAAATAGTGTTTGCTTTACTACTGATCTGATCTTCCACTGCTCATATTAACAAAAATATGCAGAAACCATTGGAAGTAAGGATAATAATATATGAGGATAATATCAGAATAAACTCTAACTGCAAATTAGATTTTGGTGCTGACGGAACTACTTCCAATACCTATGCACAGCGCTACTTGCCCTGGAAACACTTAAAATAGCACATCTGTTTTGGACCGGTATAGGGCCTTTAGAAATATCCCTGGCTGCACAACTGGACAGCTACTTTATGCGTGAGGCCCACTGCAATTCAGAGACAAGAGAAAATGTGTCTAACATCTGCACCAAACCTCCAAAGGTATGCTCAAATAACACCACACACACACACACTAATGTGGTCGCTTTCTTTCAAAACATGAAAAGGACAACCTGGGGAGACTCCACTTAGCCATAATTGCAGAATGATTACAGTAGCAGTTATGTGTTTCACTTAATGGCTCCCTCAAGCTAAAAGCATCAGCAGACTCTGAAACAGAACAAGAATCCAGAGGCATCACCCTGCTAGGCGACCTGTCTGCTCCATAAGTCTTCTGTTCCTTCTGCAGAGTGAAACAGTTCAAACAAAACTGAGAACGAACCCACACCAACCTAATCTTTACCCTTGTGACTGATGAATGCCTCTACGATGTGGGAGTTTTGGTTTTAAATACCTCCAGGCTGAGAAAAAACTGGAACGCCAGTCTTCCGTTGGACAGCTAAATGGTCTTGCCATGAGACTCTTATGCAAGTGATCACTACCACCATCTTCTACTGTGGCTCTTTTCACAAAGAGTGTGTCATGTTTGGTCAGATGCCTACCATCAGCAGAAGACTCTGTGTCTGACTTTAGAGTGAACCTAAAGTGTGGCCCTGACTCACATGCCTCTATTCCAGTGTGGTGCAAGAAAGCAGATGTACAAGTGTGCCTACTGTATCATATTGCAGTGTCCACTCCACGTCCTACTCAGCACACAGGAACTATCAGGCTCACTGTAAGATACCTATGATCCCTATACAGTCAATGAGAAGAGACACTAACTAACATGAATCAATTCAGACCAGGCATTTAATTCTTCTGAGGTAGATACCTGGAAACACAGGCCCTGGTGTCTACTTTTTATGCAGTGCAACAATAACACTGGACACTGAATAGGTGATGCAAATCTAGCCCTTGGCCTGATCCTAACCTCTTCTTGTACCAGTTCAGTTTCACTAACTAGAGGAGTTCCTCATGTGTGTATTACTGATCATAATAATGCACCCAAAGCATTTTTCAGCTTTCAGTATATTAATTAGAAATAAAAGATAAATAACAAATTCTTCTATCACAAAAATTTGGATCTCAATTCAGAATTACTAATCTCAAAGACAAGAAATATTTAATTTTTTAGATTACTTCTGAAAAATAGACATTGCAATAAAAGGGGAAAAATAAACAAGTGGTCAGTAAAACAATCTATGAAGATGAAAACTCAATAAAAGAAATCCTGAGGACACAAAGCTGTGAAAAAAGAAATTAATTCTCCCTCTTCTACTATAAAAAATTCCACCGTGTGTCAGAGCTGTTAACACTGAGACTACCTAAACTGTACAACAACTTAAGTAACAGGGCTATTAAATAAAAAAGAATGTTAAAATGAAATGACAGCTGAAGTGCTGTGGTATTGTCATTTTAAAAATATCTACCTCCATGAAACAAACTTATATATAAAAACAGGGTCATCAACCCAGTCTATTTAACTGTCTTTGCTGTTGATGATGCATGTATGTTTTTCATTAACTGTCTCACTGAAAGTCTGTTCAGGTGAAAGGAACATAATAAGATGTCAGGTAAAGCACATGCTGTGACACTGGACAATATTACATCTGTTTCACAGGACACCAGGAACATCAGCAGGGAACTGTAAATTCCGCAAATATAATGAGACAAGAAAAAACTGAAAGAGGTAAGTTTTGATGTCTTAAAACCACAAAAACCTATACACATTCCATTTCCAATGAGCCACAGATCTCACCAAGACATTACCGGACTTACACTGATTTTCTTATAACAAATTCTTTTAATGACTTAAACTACTGATAGTGAAATAAGGTAATACTCTAAACTTCAAGAAATGTCTTTTTAAATATTTGAAGACTTGCCACACTTCTCCACAGTTTCTGGTTCAAAAATATACAAAAATCCTTCAATTTTTCTTTGTAGGTCTTATTTTCAGACTCACATCATTTTTGTGGTGTTTCTCAGATTTCCTCAAATTGGTCATTTTTTTTCAAAGATGATGGCCAGCATCAGAAACAGTATTTTCCTGAGGCCTTGTAAATGTTGAATAGGTTAGAAGAATTACTTCAGAAAGTTTGCTGGCTCTATTTCCTGCTTATACATCCTAATACAGTGTGTATGTGTTTTACAACAGCATGATATTGTAGACTCATGTTCAGCTTGTGACTACTACAAACCCCAGGATTGTTTTGTAGCCAATTGTTCTCATACTGCATTTGTGCAGCTAATTGTTTTTGCCTAAGAGGACTACAGACCATTGGTCTCCATAAATTTCAGCCAATTTTTTTCAGGTCATTTCTCCAACTTGAAAAGGTCATTTTCAATTCTAATCCAAATGGCCAACATACTTGTAGTTCTTCCCACACACGTATCATCTGTAAATTTACTAAACACAATCACTCATCCATTTTTCAGCTTATTGGAGAAAACAGTGAATACAAAACAACAGATGTCTGTAGAACTCCAGTTTATAAGCTTTTCACTTCGACGATCAACTACTACTAACTATTGTCAGGGTAAAAACATTTTTGCAAATGTTTTTAAAACAATCAGTTTTGCACTGATCCCACAGAATTTTCATGTAGGACAGTTTCTGAGACTGTCATGTGAATTTGTCAAAAAATTTCTCAAGTCAAGACAGCTAACATCTCTTCCTATTCTTCTATCTTCAAGATCTCTTCAACAAAGGGATTTTCTTCAATTAATATAATTTTTTCCAATATATATTCATTTTATATTATTTCAATTATATTGATATATGTATTTCAATATATATTCAATTCATATATATATTTTGTATATATAATGTATATATAAACATATATACATATAAATTTATAAATATATATTTATATATTTTTAATATATTCAATTATATATATATTTCAATATATATCAAATTTATATTAGTCCAAATGATAGCCTTCACTGTATCACAACATCTTGAAGGGAGGTCCCATTTTAATTGCAATGGTCTTTAAAAAGAAAAACAGACAGAGAGACAGAGAGAAAAAAACACTTGTATATAATATAGGTTTCATGGATAAATGCAAACATGTATTTTTCCTCTGTAAGTGGGTGGCCTTGCAATGAAAAAATCCACAGTATTCATTATTAAGCTCATTCAGCCTTTCATTTATTTTATAGTACATTAATGCTATGTACTATAGTTTAGCCAGGATAGGGTTAAGTTTCCCCAGCAGTAAGGGGGGAGCTCTAGCCAGGTTATTCAGATACCATGTGGAGGTCACCTCCTGGCGCTGAAGCGGACAAGGGGTTACCGTGTGTACTGTGGGATTTGCTCTGTTCTCACTGCTGTACTGGTAGATATTTTGCTCTGTTTATTGTTATTACTGTTATTCTTACTGTTATTGTTGCTGTTTGTTGTGTTGCTGTCGCTCTGTTGTATTAAACCTCTCCTTATCTCAGCCCCGGGGCTTTGTATTTCACTCCCTTTGTGGGGGAGGGGCAGCGGCCGCGTGGTTTCAGACCCTGGCAGGGGCTAAACCACCACAAATGCAAACTGTTTGAAATTCAATTCTTGGAAATAACCCATGGCAGTGTAATTATTCGAGGGCACGGTGCTTCTAATAAGACACGACCTGTCACAAATTCATAAGCAGATGTATCTTGGATAAAGCTATTGCAAATCTTCATTTTATTAGGATCCTCATGTTTGCTGCTATGCACAATGTTAATTGTTTATTAGATACCCTACTTCATACACCAAGCTTACTCATCAAATATATACAGTTAGTATTTTGTGAAGAAGGCAACCGGTAAAAGGAATAAGAGGGAATGGTGCAGGGGGAAAGCCACAGTAGGTGTCCCATGTCTTAAGGATGTTATGGCAACAGGGATATGTAAAAAGTGCTTGAACATGAAGTAATAGCTATTTTATGTATTACTTACTTTCCCTTGACCAAGTTATCAATTATAAACCTTACAAATAGCTCCTATTTCCTCCATTTTACACACTGAGACTGGGAAAGTAACCCAAGCAAGCAACCTCAGAAACCCCACCTACCTTTAGACCAAACTTACCATACTTGCGTCAATGATTTGCCCTTTGCCAGATCTGGTACGTTCATAAAGGGCTGTAACAATGCCGAATGCGCATATGACACCTCCACCAGCAAAATCCGCCAGAAGATTTAAGGGTGCATAAGGATTTTCACCTTTTCTACCCAGCTTGGACAGCACTCCTGACAGTAGAGCAAACAAAACAAACAGAAGTATAAAATTAATTATAAACATTCATTTCTACATTTCTACAATTAAAGTTTCATTCTTTTCAAACAAGGGATAAAGCAAACTTCTACCAACAGTTTTCTGTCTCTAGTCGGCTGTGTCTTAGCAAATACTCTTTAATTCACAAAAAGATAGAATATATGAAATCTTATCAGTGAAGATGCATTTAATTGAAGAGATTAATAAAAGTCTCACAGAGAAACCATTGATAATTTAGCTCTATAGGGACAAATTTCATCCAAAAAACATTATAACAAAGGATTTCACACCAAAAACTACACTTCTGTCCTATCCTCCCTCTTCAACTACCTTTGGGAAAAAAAAAACCAACAACTTTGGGTATAAAAAGAACGCGTGAATAACACAGAAAGATTACCTCTGACTGCATACAACACAGACACAGGGAACCTATGTTCATACCAGCAATTATGTAGAAATGAAAGGGAACAGAGCAAAGGCTAAGCCAGTTTACTTCAGAAAGAGCTTTGCATCTGTTAGCATTTCTCTGCCATCCTGAACAACCTCTTTACTGTCACCTTACTCTGTAGTTCCCTCATAGCAACTCCCTTTGGGCAGGCAAGAAACTCTGCAGTATGATCATGTCTCTCCTATGCCTGTAGTCTAAGATCTGAGACTTGAGGCACACATGGTCAAAATTTCCTGAGAACTGCATGACTCTGATGCGCTGTTTAGTTAGCTAATGGTCTAATGCACTAAGTGCAAGCATCTGAGTGCACAGTATAAAGAAATTTCCAGACCCTGTAGTGCTAGCATAAAGCCCTGTTCCTGACTAAAACCTCACTTTTAACATTCTAAAGGCTGTCACGGGCACCAGCAGATTAACATATTAACTTACATCTGGAGTTTCCAATGCAAGCGACTTTTTAGTTAAAGAAAAAAGGCAAAGCTCATCAGGAAAATTCTCAGAATATGAGATCTCATTTTGAGGAATTATACCTCCCAAACACCTTGCCCTGTTTCTTTTAAATAAGCAGAAAAACTTGACCTGTGAAATTTCAAGCAAAATGATTTTAGGAAGATGAAACCCATAGTAGGTGATACCAGATCACCCCATTTGCAGTGCCTCTGCTCTGGCCCTTTGCTGGGACTAAAAGAAATGCTGTGTCCAGTGGGAAGACAAGAAGCTTTGGGCCACTTTTGCACCTCCCTTGCAGGCTCACAGAAGCAACAGAAACAGAAGCAGTGTCAACAGCAGTAGCTGGGCCATGCATGACACTGACTGCTATCACCAGAGTTGCGTAATTTTGTTATTGTTTGTTACTACACACTTGTAGAATAGTGACACTTAAAACCAGCATACCGTCTACAACACCTTAAGGAAACATAGCATTGCCACTTTATTTTAAGCCTGCTTTCCTTTTGGTTAGTATCAATGGAGAGATATTTACAGCAGAAATGCACAAGAGCTCAAATGGGTTAGGCTGCCTAGTTTTCTTCACTCAAAAAAAGCTGCTCACAGACATGCAAAATAATGTGTAGCCCTTTTGGGATTATAAACACACAGGTTTTCTAGGAGAGAGGCCTTGAAGAAAGACAAAAATGCATGAAAACTTCAGTCCTCTCTTCAAAGAGAAAAACTTTATTCAGATAAAATAGCACAAAGGAAGGAAAATACTGTGTAGCCTGGGAAGACATGCTGATCCAGTCTAACAGCTCACTACTGCTGCCAAAATGAAAAACCCGTGCAGTCCATGTTCCTCCTTTCTTGTTCTGACTTTTTATGTTTGTTGGATCCCTTAATGAACTGCTTCACCTCAATAACCTGGCAGAAAAACATCCTTATTTCTCCTGGCCAGTTTCTGACTTGTGAGGGAGCTAACAGGGGGGTTAAGCAACCATCAGAGCTGACTTAAGAGAAAGGAGCAGGGAGAAGCACACAGAAGGAGAAGAAAAGCCTCCCTTCACAGACAGAGACGCTTCAGATCTGATCAGCTATTTCATCAGACTGCACCCCAGGTAACTTGAGCTATCTGCAAATAACCTTTCAATAAATTCTTGCACCTTGATTTAAGTGGGGAAAAAAACTTATTTGACAGGAAATTCTACAGCCTACCTGATAAAGCCAAATAATTGATGTCATGACCTGCACACTTGGCATATTTTCCAGACTGGCCAAATCCAGTAAGTCTAGCATAGATGAGTCTGGGATTCTCCTGCAGAAGGACATCTGGACCAAGCCCCATTTTTTCCATGACACCTTAAAAAGACAAAGACACAGAATCCTAATTCACATTTATTTTTAATAAGACTCAAAATATATATGGTTCAGAGTTAAATTACACGACAACAGAACTGAATTGCAATTTATGAAGTAATATATTGTAATTCAGTATCCATATTACAGTGCGAAAAGCCAGAATGTTAGCAATTACCAACATACTGCATACATTTTGAATACAAGCCAATTAAGTGGAAATAAGTTTTAAGGTCCCTTCTTTTTCAGCTTTTTTTCCAGTTTTACTTCCCCAAAAGATTGCCAAACAGCTTGCTGTAATCCCTGTACTGTTGAATGGGACAGAAAGCTACCAAAGACTCGGGGGAGGAAAAGGAAAAAAAAAAAAAAGTAAACTCTTCTGGATTCCACATTAAAATGACCTGCAATTGCTTCAGTCTTTCACTAGAATATTCTTTCCTCACCATATTAGCCTCTCAGTACCTCGTGTGTTCCTCTGTCCTTTAACTCACTGATGCAAATGGACCATGCCACTATTCTACAACAGATCTGCAACAACCGCACAGAAGAAAACGTGTTCTTTTGTAATGCAGAGAATAAGGAACTTTTAGAAATCAATGAGATGTAGGTTGGTCAGCATGGGTTTATAGTAATCAAGGCTAAAATTTTGATCTTGCAGTTATAAAATAGTGGTTTTTAAAAGAAGAAAATTCAAGTTGCAAATAAATTATGGATTTTTATTGGGTCAGTGGAGCTTGGTCAAACTATGTCCTACAGTCCATACTGGCACTGCAGGGAGACGCACTTTGGAGGGGAATGGTTAATGTAATTTCAATGGCTATTCTGCCCCAGAATCTATTATCGCAACTTGTTTCATGGACTAGGCCATAGTATTACTAAACCTTCAAATGCCTTAAGAACTATTTCTATCATGTTACTTACTGGGCAGTGGCACGTGATTAACGCCAAGAAGAAAGCAGTGAAATTTGATAAAGAGCAAGAATTTCAAAAGCATAAGTGAAAACTGGGTGCCAAATAACCCTGGTGTCACAAAGTCATTGTCGGAAGGTCAATGGTACATGTGTGTTTAGAGAAACTCTGCTGCCACTTGGGCTCTCATCTTGTCACTGGTTCACACCAGCTTCATGCTGGATCACAGATTTTCATAGTTCAGTTACAGGCCCATAAAACCTGGTGTCTAGTTACAAGATTACCTGCATTTCCAGATTTTTTTTTAAAAAAAAAGTGCTTTTAAAACCAAAGAAAACAGAAATTTCTGTGATAAGAAAAAAAAACAAACTAAATAGTAAGAAACTAGCTACAGTGAAGAATGGAATTTAATGTCTTAATTTTGTTTGCACAGCTTCTGAGGAACAAAACAAAAAAGTCTTAAGGTAAAAAACATCACAATCATAAAACCATTTTCAGAATGAAAAAGCATTATCTGTGACACAGAATATGTAACTTGTTTATGATGTGTGATGTTTAACTGATACAGCCTTCTATTTCTAAAACTGACTGCAGGAACCCCAAAACACTTCAGCTAGTTCCCCACTGAGGCATGATCACAGAATCACAGAATGGTTCCAGTTGGAAGGGACCTGTACAGGTCATCTAGTCCAAGCCCCCTGCAATGAGCAGGGACATCTTCAACTAGAACAGGTTGCTCAGAGCCCCGTCCAACCTGACCTTCATGACCGTCTTCACAAGAGAACAGCATCCTCAAGGAACAGCAAGAATACTAAAATAGCCTGTGCATGAGCACCAGATGACTGCCTGTGTACAGTTTATAAACAAAGACAGCATGTTAGATCTGTTGTCTTCAGAGGAATTTATGATTCCTGAGACTTAGACCACTATCTGCTACATCTTACGCAGATGCCAGCTTTACAAATGTGACTTGAATTACATCAGCAGGCCTGAAAAATCACTGCAGGACTGATGCCCAAGCTCGTGCATGATTCCTCAGCCCAGACATCCTCTGGTGCCATCCAGAGATATTTGCTCAGCGTCTCAGTCAGCGGGGCAAGGCCCCGGCTGAGCACTTTCCATGGCTTCTTCCCTGTGGTGTTGCAGGGCTGCTGAATTTCACAAACCCCGGCCCGTCCCACAGTCACACGAAACCAGTCACACGAAATAACCCGCCAGAAGTTGTTCTGTTCCCACTTTCCTCTGTGCATTTCAAGAGGTCACAGCCTGATCCGAGTCCCCTCAGCACCGCACCCCACGGCCCCCTGACTGCCACCTACCCGACCGCCCGCGTACACCACACTACCTCCGTGAGGCTGCCCCCACGCCCCGCCATCACCGCCCCCCGCCTCACCGTGGCGGAAGGGCTCGAGGAGCACGTCCGCGCCTCGGCACAGCCGCCTCAGCACCGCGGCGCCCCGGGGTCGCTTCAGGTCGAGCGACATGGAGCGCTTGCCGCGGGCCTGCACGTCGGTAGCCACGGCGGAGCGGGGCACGCGGTCCACCCGCACCACCCGGGCCCCGAAGTCGGCGAGGATCATGCCGCAGAGCGGCGCCGGCGCCAGGCCGGCCAGCTCCAGCACCCGCACCCCGCTCAGCGCCATGGCCGCCGCCTGCCGAGCGCCGAGATATCGACCCGCGCCGACATATCATCGGTCACAGCCGACGCACGGACGGTTCCGGTGACGCGCTCCGCGCCCAGAGGTGTCCCCGGAGGAGCGGGCGGGCCCGCGCACGCCTCTCCTCTTTTCCTCTGCTGCACTCCCCGGGGCCTGACGGGGCTCTGTGGCCCCGCGCCTGCCGAAGCGGCCTGCGTTCCCTCCCGATCCCCCGCCGCTCCGTCTCCTGAGCGGCAGCCTGTGCCGTGATACACCGCGGGTCGCCCCGGTAGCCCTCAGGAGGTGGGCATTCTCTCGCTGCTGGGGGTGGGGCAGGCAGCAAAGTGTGTGAAAATCAGCAGCTAGTTTGCGGAAAACCTCCCCAGTATCAGCCGTCGTGTTTTACAGGGTGGCTGACAGCAATGCCGGTTGTGTGCCCCGTCCTGGGGCTGCCGCAAACAGTCCAAACCCACAAGCACCTCAGCCTTTCTGGGTCACATTCTTGGATATTCGCTGAAGAGCTGATAAAAACTGCTTTTTGGCACCAGATGTGCCTTTAAACTGGGCTGCGTGGATCTGTTGCTCCTGCTACAGCAGCTGTAGCCTCTCCTGGAGGGGCAGCTGGAGTAGGAACATCTTAAGCAGTCCCTGATAAATCTGATCAGGACAGGGATGGAACAGCAGCTTGTGGAAAGTATGCCACCGGGATTTTAAATAAATACAGATTTTAATCAAGATCTTGATGCTTGCAGCTCACCCGTGCAGAGCCGTTAGCTCAGTGGTGCCACAAAGGGAAGACTCTCACAATGGAGGCCAGCAGCCCGGCAGCCTTCTGCCTGGCCAGCAGCGTGGTGGAGCTTTGGCCAGAAATGGCTCCCGTTTCCCCTGTGCAGAGCACAGGGGTTTGTGTTTGGTTAAATCAAACCAGGTTTAATAAAGCCTGCATTCATGCAGAGTTTCTCTTTTAATGCAGCCTGCCAGAAAAGCAGCCACGTTTGACTGGAGGCCATGGTCGTCTTGTTTTTGTTTAGGCTGCTCTCAGGAACAGCCATCCATCCAGAAGAGGTGATGAAACAGGCATTGGATTAACACAGCTTTTCAAACTTACCGGTATTTCAGGTTACCAGGTAGGAGACAGCAAAGAGGCCCTTAAAATCAATTCCATGCTCATTTTATTTATTTCTTTAAATTAGTTGGACCACAAAAATGTGTAAAGGCTGCAAATATGAATGCAGAATTTGTTCTAACTGTGCAATAACAAACAGAAGAGGTCTATTGCCAGAATACCCCTTTATTTTCCAGGTCCTGGTCCTATAATGCAGGCACTGATTGAATCCACTGCTGTACTGCCACCCACAAGAAATGGCAGAGATAAAAATATGTGCATTTTCATTCAAATGAAGCTAGCTTGTTTTGTTTACCCACCTCCCTTAGAGATGCAATTCTATATAAAGGTTTATTTCCACAGACATCATCATGTTACTGGGACACTGCATTTCTTTAAATGATTTTCAGTTTCATTTGTCTCCTCTAACTTTTGAGTCTTGGAGTTTGTGTTGAATAGGAACAGGCAATTTCTGTTGTGTCACGTTCTTTCATTTCACTGGATGCTGTTTGGTTTATCATATCCAAATAACCATAATCACACACTGGATAAGGTCTGGATTTTGCTATGGTTTAACCAAGCAGCACTTTGCACCTGCTTTTTTGTTGTCATTCACCATGACAATGGGTACTCTGTGGCAGAAACATTCAGGTCAGGACCTTATTAAATTCAGTTTCAGGGGTGTGAGGGGAGCATCTTATGAGCATTAAATCCACTTTGAAAAATTGGATTTTAACAAACTAAGAAACAGGCATGAGAGAAACAAATATTCTAATTAACCAAGGCATGCAGTGCTTATCTATGGTGATACCATTTAATACTCATTAATGCACAGCAGCAAATAGGTGGCTGTATGAATTCACTGCAGAGGCAACAGGTGTAGGAAATGAGATTGTTTTGAAATTAAAACCCCAGTGTGGGTAGCAGGACACTGGGCTGAGTTTCACACCCTGTCACACTGCTTTTGTGAGCTTTATTGAATTGTGTCAGTGAGTCACTTTTTGTGTCATCCTGTGAAATGTATATAATTCCTATACTGAAATTAGTGTATTCTACAGTGTTAAAAAAATGAAATTATATATACTGTGTGCTATATCATCATTTTTTGCAGAGGTACAGGCAATTCTGGTACAGGTTGGCTATACTTTATGCCAGACTTTTACAGTTGTATCAGATATGTTGTTTACAATTACTCTTACTTTTCAGTCCTTTGGAAAAATACCAAGGTGGGAATGTGAAGTTATAGCTGTACACAAAATCTTGATTCTCCCCTTTCAAATGTGTATTGTTTATAATTTAGTCCATCTTAATACATGGTTAAAGAGATACTGGTATCAGTACAGTTTTTATTGGCTTTGTTAAGTGAAAAAGCGAGAATTTCTCTCACCTGTTTTAATATTTCAAATCTTGATAATTGCCTAAAAATTCAAATAGTAGGTCACTGCTTAGGGTGAAACTTCTCTAGTCACTTCAAACATATCAGCATTAATCTTAAACTGAGAACTTTAAACAGTCTTATGAAATTTATGGTGATATTTTTGTGTGCCAAGTTTATCAAAGCTTTCAAGCATGGGTGCTTTATCCCAAAGCCTGCATTTATATCTTGCCTGAGTAGGAGCTGTGCTCCATTCATAACACTTCTCGATATCCACAAAGACCGTGTGGGTGATACTCCACATTTCTGACCTCATATTGTGTGCTGTTGTGACACACTGTCTCTTGTACAACGCTCTTGTCAAATGCAGCAGCTTAATCTCTGCAATTTCAACAGATTCTTCAGTTTGGAGCTTCTCTTTGCCTTTCTGTGTTTCTCTGCTTCTGTGTGAGTGTGAATTCACGTATTATTGCTCACTCTCTTAAGTGTACATCCCACCAGACACCAGCAAAAAGTGCCAAGATTTTGAATTATAGATTGAGCTATAGTTAGTGAAAGCTCACTCTCATCCACGGAAAGGAATTGCATAAACTGCCTTGTGCTACTTCGTTAAAATCTACATATCCTAGAAAAACTACTGTTTGTGAGTTGTTTAGTGCAGTCACTGGGGTGATGATCTGGCCTTGCTGCAAACAAGCTTTGCCACGAACTTTCATGGAGTCAGAAATTTGTCCTCTAATACTCTACTAAAGTAGGAGAACAAATTACTGATGCCTGTGATGGTGACTTCTGTACTTTGGTCATTTACCCTTGTACCTGAACCAAAATACTCAACTTTTATCTCCTCTGAGTCACAGTCTATGGTATTTCTGTGCTTTCATGATTTAGATTAAGAGACTGGCAATTAGCTAATCTTTATATTGGCTAATCAGTAGAAAGTAAATATTTTCCTGTGTGTGTATTATTAACCACTGTTGTAGGGACTGCAGACTCTAGACCAGGGTTATTCCCAGATTTTGTTTGCCTGGATACTGAGCTTCAGCTCTGTGCCGGGCATCACATGTACTACTGCTTGGCAATCATGCCCTAAACTTATTTCCAGTGAGCCATTACTGCTGGATAGTGTTGTCTACTGCATTCATTAAAGTCAATTTCTCCTGCATTGCTAGTGCTTTGGATTGATAAGCCTTTGTTTTTATGAACTGCTTCCATCACCTTGCCCATGCACCTTTTATTTGCGCCTTAGCTGTGGGATACCTACTTCATGTTATTTATTTTGTGTGCCTTTGGTAATTTTAGAAAACAAACATGGACCATTCTGAGAAGCAGGTAGTCTTGGAGGGAAGAAAGCATTGATCTGAAGTGATGCAGTATCTGAAAGATTTTATTCAAAACAATCATACTTCTACCCTTTTCTAGTTTAAAAGATGAACAGGAGACAAATAAAATTCCATCCAGCACTTTCAGGTGCAGACCAAGACTTTTCACATGACAGAGTGGCACAAACACTGGATTCCCATCTCCTGGCCTGAAGTTCCAGTCCTTACAGACTTCCTTGACTCTCATCAACTTTAGTATGCTGCGAGAGTCTGGAGTGTTTTTCTTTCAAAGAATTACTAAGATTGAAAAATGAAGCTCTTAAAAACAGAAAATTCTAAAATTAAGGTTGCTGCTGTGAATTTAATTCTGCTGTTCTTTCTTACATATTAGTATGCTCTATTTTCTGTAGTAACAGTACTTCATTTGGATGAAGTTACTGAATGAAGCTGTTCTATATTCATCTCTTGGCATGACATTCTAGTATATGGCCCATGCCTTATTCAACAATCATCATCTAATTGCTGCTGGATGAGGCTAAGGAGTAGCATGTGACTAGATGATGAGACACATTCACAGGAAACAGGAGCTGTCAAAGATGATTTTAACATGGGTATTTCCATTCTTGGTGTTGTAACGAAATGATTCTTTTAAAACACTGGTTTTTGTGGAATTTCTCACATCTGCTGGATTGTTTTCAGAAAAGCAGGATAAAACTCCGTTTGTACAATTTTTCACCAGTTAACACAAGAAGTCTCTTTGTTTAATAAAACTTTGCATCACAGAGGTTTTATTATTCTGTGAATGTGTTCATGGAGGATGCACTGCCCCATTTCAAATGCAGATGCACATATTGAGCCTCTCCCACTGTTAGCAGAAGGTCCTGCGAATGCCTTTAGCCCATAACTTGGAGTTATCCCCCAAACTTTTCTTTCCTACAACTTGAAAGTTAGTGCAAGCCAGGGATTAGTCCCAACAGACACTTTTGCAAGCAGACACCCCGCTATGGAGGCTGAGAGAGTTTAATTAGCGTTAACATAGTCAGATGATAACTCCAGGCTGGAGAATAGACCCTGGTTTTTTAGTATCAATTTAACCAGAGAGCAGGGTGATGAGGCAAGTATGGCTGTCCTCTGCTGCTATTCCTGTGCTGCGTAATTCCCTCAAGGAAACTATTTGATAATGAAAATTAACATGGCACTGCAGATGCTCTAACTCCTGCTATGACTGTGTGGTTTGGCCCAAAGCCTAAAGGAGCTGTAGCCCTTTGGCGTAAGAGGGAACCTGGTCACACTAAGAGGTGCACATTGTATTGTGTTCTTTTAATTTATGAAGATAGTTTCTAGAGTTTGTCTTCACTGGTACCCAAGTATGACATGCAGCCTGGAGCACTGCTTTGCACCATTCATTTTGTTGCCTCAGACTTTTAAATCTGAGCTGGTCACTGACAGTTTTTCTTTCCTGTGGTTGCTGAAGCAGAATTAACTGCAAAATAGAGAAATTTTGCTACTGATTTACCAAAATGAAGAACTGTGGGCCTTTTCACACACCACTTATCAAATCCCTGCATGTTTTGTCCTTGTGTGATTTTTTGGGGGTTCTGAGCAGAAAGCATAATATGAGCTAAGTAGGAGAAAAAAGTGTTTTAGTAAAAAACCACTTTTATTAAAAACTACTTCAGAAAGCGGTAGGGTGTAATGTAGGAAAGTCAATGCAAAATTTCATGGGGAAGGTGAAAGATTTGAGTGAAGAGTGTTTTCCTTATTTTCGCTTTAGAAAACTGATACTTTATTTAAAGTCCTCTCTTTGGCTCACATGGTTTTCAGTGGAACAGGCTGCAAACTGTTGTCAGTCTAAATTGCTTCCTCAGAATCAACTCAGTCACCTTCAGGCCATGGACTAGCCTCTGAAACTAAAACCATAGATGGATTTTTTTCTCAGGGATTTCCAATTAAACTGAGCTGCTTTCTGCTTTCTTTAAACACTCATGAAACTGTGACTCAGACCTCAGATGTTTTCCTTCGGTTAGGTTTCATTTTGGTTCATGTTTTTCATGCACAGAAGTTGTGTTTTACCTCTGCCAAGGGGGTCCAACTATCATCTCTCAAGTGGCACACAGACCTGTTTTGGAAAATGCAGCCCTTAATGCTCCTAATGAAGCTGGAGATGAGAGCTGCTACCTTGCAAGGATGTCACAGGGAAAGACAGCAGTCCCTGGGTCTCAGGGGGAAGGGAGGACCAAGAGTGGGAGCTGGTGTTTCACACAGAGCAGAGCTCAGCTTGTCTGTGTGTAGGGCAGTGTTTCTTTCTGCTAGGATGCCAGCTCCTACCACAGAGGCAGATATCACCTACCAAACCACAGTTCTCCTGGCAGGCAGGGGCTTGCAGCTCTTGCGAAGTTTTGGTTAAATCTGAGAGCTCATGGAGTGGGAGAGAGATATAGACTCAGCTTAGCAAAGACAAAAAAACATTAAGTATACTCCAAATTGCATCTTTTGAGTTTCCAGAAGGTTTCTCACTCGTAACACAAATTACAAGATACCACCTATTTTATAACAGAGGACAAAAGTCTCTGACAGAAGACATTTTGTCTTTAGCATCTGCTAAGCAAGAGGCTTTCATTTATCAGCAGCAATGGAAAGATGACTAATTTTCATAAACATTTATGAGAAAAAAAAATACATTCCACTTGACTTTCTGAATACAAAACCTGATAATTTTGAGGAACAAAACCACACACACACAGATTTTTACATCAGTTGCTATATTTTGAAGGATCTTTGAAATTAATATGTAAGTTAACAATTTATTTTTTAAGTATTACAATGCTCAGCAGAGATTGCATGCAATAACTTTGCAGAGAAAAGACTGTAGAGATTTCATACAAAAACTAGGAAGTTTCAACCTTGATGTAAAAAACCTCGTAGCTTTAACCTTTTAACTGAGACCATGCTGCTGTTTGTCAGAAGCTTTGGTGATCATTCTTAGTTGCTTTCTGCTCTTAGCAGGCCAAGTTGTACAAAACTTGTGAAAACAGCATAAAATGAGTATGGCAAAACTTGGCTTTCTTTTATATCATCGCCATTACAAGAGATAATGTAAAGAAGCTTAAAATGAGTATATGTATCATAGTTTCTAAGTGTTTTATTCTGACCAAAATGGATTAAAATGGTCATGCCATAAAGGAAAATTAAGTCCCCAAAGGAAACTTTAGGAATTTAAATTTTATGTAGATATATATATACACACACACACACACCAGTAAAATAAATATCTTTTGAACCTTAGTGCTGGCTTTCTCATGTTCAGTAGCAAAATAAATGCTTAGGAAATACCTATTAAGATTATATCCCCATAGTCTCCAAATGGCAAGGTCCTTGGTAAATATAGACATGAACAAACCAGTATAGTTTTATGACTATTAATCTTTATTGGGTAAATGTATGTTTTATAAAGTAAACAAACATTTCTAACACAACAGGAAATACTTTTTCAAGATTTTTCCTACTATGAACATTAGCTTATGATGCCATATATCTCATGCAACTTGTGCACTTATTCCAAAAGAATAACTTTAGCTCATTACCTGGTGGGTGGGTTTTAGTTTGAAGGCATGCCAGAATTTTACTAAAATGTTTATTAAAATAACATGGTCTCAGGTTTTGAAAACCTATGTGGTGCAAACCTGACCCAGGTTAACAAACAATAAAACTCATTGGATGACAGTTCATTAAAGCTAATATTTTCAGTGGTTGATGCATAAAACTAAAAAAATCACAAGTCATAATCATCAAGTATCAACATGCATTTTTCATCATAGGATGTGGTGTACATACACTAGGAATATGTACAAGAACATAAAAATTCATAGGGCAGATTTTGATTCATTTGCTCTCTTATCATGCTACTGATACCTGTATTGACTATAAAAGAATTTCAAATAAATGTTTTCGTAACCCTACCTGCTTATTATACATTAATGGCAGGTAATGTCTGGTTAAAACGTAGTATTTGTCAAAATGTAATTTATATTTCATTAGCTTGTGTGTGGAAAACCAGAATGTGCAGAAGATACATTCAGACTTCAGTATTGTCTTAGTATATTCAGTGCTGATTCTGATGAAAACAGCAAGAAAGAATTTCAGGTACCCAAATTTTGAAAAGCGGGTGGCAGATAGTAATGCTGAAGAATGGCCCAGTTTACTGTGACCAGAACTTCTGAGCCAGCCAGCATTTGTGTTTGCTTAAATATTGAATTGGGTTAGCTGCTGCTTTGCCAGGCTGCAGCGTCTTTTCCTGAAATACTGGTTCTTGGAAGGCTGCTAGAAAAACTGTATCAACAACTCCACTGTTAAGTAAATATGCAATATTAAAAGGTACATCCTTCTAAAAGAGCTTCAAGCTCCATAAAATGTATGTTTCTCTGTTTGTGCTGTTGGCATATCCCAACTTCTCCAGCGTATATGCCTCTGCTTTGACACCTTGTAGTTAGTTACATCAGGTTTCAACAATTTGAAGGCTAGGAAGAAGCATTGCAGTTCCCCTGTCTGATCCCCTGCACACTGCAGGCTAAATTACCTTATCTTCAAGCTGCTACTAAGGCAAGAATTACTACCACTCTTTTTAAGAGAGAGAGAGTGAGCATAAATATGTGCTAAAAATCTACGAAAAATGATGCATTTTCAGAGGTTTGAGAAGGAAATGCAATAAACCTGAATCCTTGACATCTTTATTTTCACATTTTTTCTTCTATTTGTAAAGTTCATTCTAGTCCAGTAAAAACTTCTTCCTTTAAACCTGGTCTCAGCTGAGCCTACTTATAATTCATTCAGGCCTGTTTCCGTGATGCAAACATAAATGAACTTGTAATGAGAACTGAATAAATGAACCGAAAAACTTTAATCAGTTGTTAAATTCCTGACATATACTTAACTAAAGTATATTTACAGACCAAATTGACTTTACTGCGCAAGCTGTTCTCTAAATTATTTAAGCTCCTTTTCCTTCGTTTTTCAGTCACTTTGGAGAAGGGAGCAATATCAACATTTAACAATTCACTAGGTACAACCCACATGACAATACATCTTCTGTGAATCTGTGTGTCAACTGCCCAATGTATTCAGCTCATCTCTGATACACAAATAGCAATGCATTGCATCAAAACAAGCAGTCCAGAGAAAAATACCAGTTCCAAAAAAGAAGTTTCCTCAGATAAACATCTATCGGGTTGTTTCTTTTTTTACTTGGTTTCAAAAAGAAGAAACCCAGCAAAGGTGGAGAAGCGTTGATGGTCCCCATGGAGGGCTCCATTTCCCATTCGCAGCCAAACTTCATCTCCCTTGGCAAGTTTTAGGACTGCACTGTTTCCTGAAGTGTCTGCTTTCCCTTTTGATTCATAGCTAAGGATGAATATTTGAACAAGTCAGCTTTTTGTTTCTTAACAATGGTCAAGCAAACAACTTTTAAAAAAAAAAAAAAGAATCCAAGAAAGCACATTGTTATCCCGAGCAAAACTTCCTTGAAAGACTTGCCAACGTTTTCTCAGCTTTATGAGTAAATTTTGGCATCTTTCTTCATTTGATCTCCTAGTCACATTTTGCAGCTTACCTAATTGCATCATTTCATTCCTTTCTGAAATTCTGGAAGTTTAACTTACATATTTTTTTCCAGGGCACAGGGACAAATTTGTTGTTTAAAATAAATCTCTGCTTATTCATCACAACACTCCAGATTTCCTGTGATGCTCTTTTTCCCTTGGATTCAACCCAGATAATTTTAAATGCTTCCAGGCAAGGAGTCTCATGTTAGCTGAGCCCTGTGCTCTCTGCACAGGCAGTAGGCAGTGACAGGCAGCTTACTCCATCCTGAGGTCTTTCATTGGAACATAGATATGTTTGATGTGGACTAACCTGCTGGTTTGCATGAGCTTTGGTTCTCTTCCTTCTACCTGTTGACTTTTCTGACATCACTGCTTCAGGGGAAAAACATTGGGCACTTTTGCAGGAAAAATCTATTAGGGATGAAGTACCCTTTGGTGATGCTTCAGGTACGGGCTGTTGAAGAAACCTGGACAGCTTAAATGAACCTACTGTCATCTAAGTGTCTAAAATCCAGTGTGATCAATCTAAACTTTTGTGTCTGTTTATTCAGGCTCAGGAAAGAAGCCTGGTTTTGGCATCAGGCCCCTGGTTGGTATTAAAGAAATAATATTTTCTTCAAACACGTTATTTTTTTCAGATGTCCATCTGGCCACAAGCTTCTTGACCCGATCCTTACAGAAGTTGATAAACTAGAATTGGATTCTGTTCTTGATGATCCTCCAGCTAACATAAAGAGTTCAGAAACTTTTTATTCGGTGTGCTAATGATAAAGCCTGTAAATGGGGGACCTTTGCTTCTTACTCATCCTTACTACAGCAGTTTAAATGCTTTCCACCTTTAAAGTAAATTTCTCTCTCCTAATCTTTAATAAAACTGTAACTAGTTGCTGAACACTTCATTATGCCCTTTCTCTGACAGGCAAAATGAGGCTCCAATCCTGACTTGCAGTGCTAATTTCTTTCCCCTGAGCTTTGAGGAACTTCTGATCAAGGCTGAATTTTAGGTCGAGGATCTGTAGCAGTTATGATCCAGATTTGCAAGTTAAGGAGGTCAAAATACAATAGTTTTTCTTTGTTGGTTATTTTACCCAACAGAATTTCTTCAACAAATGAACAATTTTGTGTTTCTTGAAATATGATCAAGCTATCATATCTGTGCAAACATGTCCTTTGCATTAAAATGGCGTGACCTTTCACTTACCTATATAAGCTGAAAACTGTATTACCATTATGCATCAGGTACACGTACACTTCCTCCACATCTTCATGTTTCATCATATTGAAGGTGAAGAAATACACCCCTGAAAAGATTACCAAATACAGTGTGTTTATTTCATAGAAGGAGGTAGTCATGCTGCAGACTTGTGCTTCTTGCTTAGAAAACATAACAGCTGAGGCCAAAATTACCTTCCAGTTGTCAGTGGGTATTTTGCTTCTGCTTACATAAATCTGATTCATTTTTATTCTGCATATGGCAGGGGTTCAGCCACATCCTGTTTCAGGGAAATGACTGTATTTGAACATGGCAGGACTGCTCATCCCTTCTCACTAAAAGGGAAATTTCCCAGAGGCTGAGCCTAGTGACCCTTCTCTCACCTTTTTTTCCTTACCTTCTTGCTCTTGCCCTCTCCCAAAAGGGCAGTCTCCAGGCCAGCGAGGGTTCAGCCTCAGAGGCTGTCAGGCAGCCAACATGTTGCCCATGTCAGGCAGGGCATGAGTGGTTTTAGCAGCACACACTGCTGCTCACCTGGCTGTACCAAATCCTGGACAATGCAGACATAGCCACCACTTTCTCTTCTTGCACAACACATCCTTACCATTACCCTTTTTAGCTCTTTCTCTGTCTCAAAGGTGCCAACAATGTTGTCAGTGCAATCATGTTATGTGTCATGAACTCTGCAAGACTCCTTCAGATGGGAAGACAGGTCCTGGTTCCTGAACAGTAAGTCTGTAACATTGACCCTACAATGGGAGCTTTGAGTTTGTGTCAAAGTCATTAAATCATTGTGGGCCAAAGTTTATTGACATCCGCATATACATTAGCCTCAAAAGGAAGCAGCTCTGAAGACATGCACCCCTAACTGTCTGTAAGATGTGCTACAGCAAGCTTGGAGGGCCTGACCTTTATTTAATCTAACTTCCCATAGCAGTGAGTAAATAAATAGCAGGGTGAGAAAGACCGAATGAAGGAAGGTGGTTTCAGGCTTTGCATAGACACGTTTTTGGTTATGGCCCTGCCTCTCCCATCTCCTATAGTTCTTCCTGCCCCAAGCTGCATCAGCTGGGGGATTGGTGCAGCTGAAAAATAAGTCAGGAAAAACTGTAATGCCTCATTTCCAGCCACACATCTGAACTGGTGTTGAGGGAGGATGGGGATGAAGAGAGTGACTGGAGGCAGGAGGCAGCTGTGAAGCTGCTGCTGCTGCAATATCAAGGCCATGGTTATCTCATCACAGTGGCTGAAGGGCTAAAGGTCTCAAAGCAGACTGTCCTGCTCCTTCCCCAGCTCTGGCCATGCCTCTTCCTCCTGCCTTTGTGCCAGCACTAGTCTCACTGGCTGGCAAGCCCTCTCTTGGCTCGCTCAGTTTCCAATTTAATTTTTCCTGAAAGTAGTTAGCAAGAGCTATGCAGATCGAGTCTCATCAGTGCCTTGTGCAAAGGCAGTTAACTAGTTTCTCATCATTATTGACCACATTTCTTCCTATAGCCCCAAGAATTGCATATTTTGTTTTTCAAACACTCACCATTCACTGGAGCACCAAATCTCCCGGTCATGACATCAAAAAAATTCCCAACGTTGGTTTCGACGCTGCTGAAGATGATCCCACTGTTCTGGTTGCTGAAGTGAGTAGCCATGGAAGCCATGAATGCAACCTGCAAAAATACAGTTCTTATTCAGGCAGTCGTTCATGAAATGCACATGTGTAGAGGAATCACCTACAGAATTTTTTCCTGTATTTGCAGTCTGTTTATTTTCCTGACAGAGATGTTCTTCTAGGGCCTGCTCCAAAGCCATTAAACTCCAGTAACAAAACTCCCATTGAATGAAACGGGAAGAGGACTAGGTTTATTACATTCAATTGGACTATTCATGACTGTAAAAGTAAGTGTATGGGCAAGTGTTTGCAGATCAGGACCTGCATTTGGGATTTTATTTACTTTTAAGTCTCTCTAGAATGATGCAACAGAAAACTGGTATTGAAATGGGTGGTGTTTCTGACAAAAGTGGTTTAATTAGTTTTTATGTGTTCCCCAACGCATTTAGACTGGATATTGCTTTTAACGGAATTTGTGAAATAAATAATGCTCGGTAAATTCCATACACATTATTGTTTCTTGTTAGCTACTTTCAGAGATACATTAAGCATTTTTATTAGAGGTCCTCTAGAAGTGCAGTTTCTGGGACTCAACATTCAGTGCTTTTTCTCTCTTACCAGTTGCCCTGTACCCTCAGTCATGACAACAGAGCATGGTGAAGACCAAAAGAGGACACTAAGAAAGTGAAAACTGTGCTTCAACTTCATGTTACACTTCTTGCAGTGAGATGTATTGGCTGTGGAAAATGTTTCATAGAAAACAGTGCAAAATCTTCCACACTGGACAATACAAATTACCCTCAGCAAGACACCAGGGAACAACCCTGCCAACTTGCATGGGCAGGGAAAGGAATTACCTCTTCTGTGAGCCTGTGATTCCTCTATCTGACAGTAAACAGGGTACAGGCACCTGGATGCCAGAAGGTCACATAGTGACTTGGCATTTTATCTCTACATCTTAACTTCTTAGATGAGAAGTGTTCAATTACAGTTGTTACTGCCCCTCACAAAAATGACATTTTTCACGAGATTCCAGTTATACTGGTCTTTACAAAAAAAAAAAATCCCTAAGTTCTTTTGATTTCAGATCCAGATGAGAACAAAACCAAAACAGGCAAAATCAATGTAAGTCTGGATCCAACAATGGAAATCATTAACCATCTGCTCAGAAATTTGAGGAGCTCCAGATGTGAGCTGAAAGCTTGGGCTGATTTTCCTTATCCCTGCATGAATACATTTTCTATGATGGCAAATTGTTAACTTCTTGCTTCTCAGCCAGGATCACATCAAAGTTCATCATATGTTAAAAGAAAGCAGCTGCAATGGCAGCTTGATAGAATTTATTGCTTTTTGTCTAGATTCCATTTCATATTCTCTTTGACCCCAAGCTACTTTTCTTGGGTTGATCAGAAGAGTTGAAAAATATGTCCTTTCTCTCTAGGTCTCATTTGATGTAGCAGATTAACATGGACACACCAAGTCTTTCAAAATAATCCTGTACTTGACCAGTATTGTATTAAAAAGTGTTTTCTCCTCTACCTACCCGCACTCTAAAATTCTTAACCATGATGTCAACAAGAAATGATATGCTATACTGTGTAAAGAATTTTTAAACACATCTGTTAAAAACAGTGATGGAATTTTACTTGGAAATAGGTATTGCAGTATGAGCTTCTGTTATTCACCCTCTTTAATTATTCCATTTTTAACTAAATTATTACCATTATGTTTATGTAAGAAAAAAATGCTGATAGCTCATTTTAAAATTGCAAAAGGATTTATGTTGAATGTAATTACAACAAATATGTTTTTAAGATATTCAGCTATCATGTTAATTCCAGTTAATTCTTTAAGAATACTAAAATAATTCTGTGTTGTTACAGAAGTTCAGTAGTTTTGGAAACTTTTTTCATTGAAAATTTTAGTCTCTGCAATTGTCGCATGTTCGTGCAACCCAGAGTGAAGAATTCAAGCATACACAATGCTGAGAAATCCAAAGCCATTTTCCCACATTGCATACATTGGCTGTACTGCTGATTTTGCTGTAAATTTGAATGCCTTTTATGAGGATATAAAACATAAAGGAGTGACTGTTATTGGGAAAAAGTATCCTTCAGTTAAAAGGTGTAGCTCTGTAAATAGATCGGAACTTCAGTTTTCCCCATAGTCAGAGTGTTTGGAAGTAGGATTTTTTCCTCTGTGTGTTTGCTATATCCCATTTTGTCCCTTCTGTGGTGAACTTGGTTTGGAGGGTAGGAATCAGATCAAGACTAAGGCACTTCCATTAAAGTGTGTATGTGTGAGTGAGGATGTAAACTCCCTTATAGTTTCTGAAAGTCTGTGTACTCTGTGGTGTTTGAAATCCCATTTGCCCAAAAGCAGCACTGACTGTCAGATAAAGCTGAGTTGTGCTTCTAGATAGGAACTTAGATGCTTCCCTCACATATAGTCTCTGGAGCTGAATCTGACTTCGATCACTGGTCCACACAAATGCACCTAGTGCCACCTGAAGTGCTCTAGAATTCCCCCCCATGGGGCTGGCTGATCTGACCTACAGAACCCCCTTCCACAGTGGCAGCTGCAGACCAGGAGGGATACATCTCAAAGGTTTGCCATGCATCTAAATCTTGCCTTTAGCACCTTAGCTGTGCTATGTCATAGAGATAGTCAAGTCTTACAGCTATTGCAGATGAACTGCTCATGTACTGCTGCAGTATACAGTGTGGACAACTCTTTTAAATCCCCTGTGCAACAATAACCAAGGGTCTTAGTTATCCAAATCCCATTTACTTTCAGTTGTCTTAAGAACAGGACTATGCTACATCTCCACTGTCTGCAGGTATATATACATTAGCTTTCTGCCATCTGCCAGATTCCTGGTACATAAAGAAGCTCTAATCCAAAAGCTATGTGACTATGCCAACACAGCATTGAACCCAAAAAAATATATCCCGTCCCCCAGCAGACCTTATCAGCTCAAGCTTGAACCCATGTTTTAATGCTTATCTGGCTTTTGGGTAGTTCATTCATAGGCAGAACTTACATGCTTCTCAACATATTTAAGGTATATAGACATATAAAAAGATAGCTACTGAGGGGTGTTTTTCAAAACGAAAGGACTTCTGACTGCACTCAGAGGTTTTGACTTGATACTTTGAAGAGTTGGATACATATGCTTCTGAGAATCCCACAAAGCCTGACTGACCTGAGAAGCACGGGCCTGAGAGTCTCCTTTACTCTTTTCATTTGCCATAGGAAGCGCAGTTATGTATGTGATACAGCTTGATAGAAAAATTATAGTCCCTGCTATTCTCCTTTAATGACCCAGATACTGGCTTTCTGCCCTAAAAGGGAACCATATATGTTTCTTCCTGCCCATTTCTCAGCTGGATTCTTACTCTAAAGAAAGACTAAGCCCTGATGACTTTCTTGTCCAGGAAGATCTGGCAGAGCACATTTGTCAGTCATGACAAGGGCTACACATGTTGCTCGTTGCAGTAATTTAAAGGGGGATTTTTTTCTTAAGTACCTTACAGTAGTTAGGTGCTGTTTTTCAGAGAATAAAACCATAACCTGAGAGCTGCTGCAGCCAGCACAAGCCAGAGATTTTGTACCTGTAGCTCTGGGGGAATCCCAGGGTAGCCCTTCTCGCCTTTGGGTCCATGATGGCCACGCTCTCCCCTCGGTCCCATATCTCCTTTGTCTCCTTTCTCACCTTTGGCTCCTTCCTGGCCAGTTGCTCCATTATTTCCATTGTTTCCGTGATTTCCTTAAAGGAAACAGAGCTTTCTGTTTGACTTAAATAATTTAATGTAGTATATTTTAACAGATAGCTGTGACAGGGTCCTCTTCCACCAGTTTGCAACGCATGGACTTTTCAGTACCATAAAACCGTGATTGAGCTGTGATGGATAAGAAACAGCTGTGTGGTTAAGCTGAAAGTGAAGGTTTTGATGAGCAAGTTTCCAGAATAACACAGGTTGATGTTTAAGAATTAATCCTCATGCTATCTTGGTGTTGCTGTATAAACTGGATGTATCAACATACTGTGTTATTGGGAAAATCTGCAAGGACAAGACCTCAGCAGCCGCAAGGCTCGGGCAAAGTGAAAGCCACCGCCTATTCACACATACCAGCTAACCTGCATAAGCACTCTTGCTTTTCCTTTTGTGTAAAAACTTCTTTCCTGATAATTTGAGCTAATTAGGATAGGATAAGATAATTTTCAGTAACATTTTGCTATCTTTAAAGCATGTCTACACAAATGAAGAATGGCTGTAGCCTTGAACTATCTAAATGACCCATCTGTGCCAAAAATGAGACAGTGTGCGTTCTCCGGGTATTGGTTAGCTTGAACGGGTTGATTGATTGCATACTCCTATATTTAAAGAAAGGCAAAATTTTTATAATGAAGCTTTTCTGAGATGGCTTCTTGTGAAAAGGGTCATTATAAAAACACGTTCCTGCATATTCAGTATTATTTCCTGGTGTTTACTGAGGAAATGACTGAGCAAATGTCTATGTGACTGACAAAATTTTAAAGTTGTCTAGAATTATTATGCATACCTGAAGCAAAAGCCTGACCTTTCAAGTAATTACTCAGGGAATTAATTAGTGTCATCATTGTTCTAATGCTATCTGAATTGAAATTAGATTCTTTGCCACTCTGCTTGTTCTCTGATTAGTCACTCTGGTTGCAAATTTACAAGAAGAATGGTGTTGTCTGAGATCAAATCTAATGATTAAGTGATTCTTCAGAGTTTTTGTACTGAGAAAAGAATTTACTTCAAACAAAGAAGTTAAATGGTGAAAGAAATTAAGCAAATTTTTGTTTGGATAGAGAAATCAATAACTCTTAAAAATAAGAACGATCCTTCATGTAAAGCCAGAACTACTTATCTACCAGTTCAGAACAGAAGTTTGCAAGTGACATTTGATTCAATCAAAGGAAAAACAGCTGCCGTTGTTCCCCTTACAGGCACAGTGCTATGAAATATAGCAGATGAAGGAGACAGAGAAATTCCAGGGTGCAGAAGGTTGCTGTCAGCCATACGTTTGTGGCATCCTGTGGTGACAAGAATGTGTGACCAAGATACATCCTTGCATGAGGAAAGGGCAAAGCTGGGACTGGGCTGTGTCCCAGTATGTCCACTGCTGCCTTGAAAGTGTGGGTCTAATACAAAATCACGTTCTGCTTCTAAGAAGCCAACAATTTATCCATATGTAATGCAATATTTCTGCACAAGAGGCCTCACCATTAGATTTCTGTAATGGTCGATGGTATTTTTATAAAGCGTTGATGCATGAATAGCTCACAGCAGACTAATATCAAATATGCCTATGACATTATTTTGCCTAATACCCAAATTATGACAAAGTAACAATTTCTTTCAATATTTTGCCAACTGAAGATAGTTCTTGAAACACTTCATTCACTCAGATTTAACTTCATAGCAGTCAGATTTAACTGTTACTGTAAACTCCTTCTACCAAAAATTACTACATGATTTTTTTTGTTATCTGTCATGTCTGTTACTGTCAGTACATTTGTGAGACAGAAGGATTATGAAATTACATTTTTATTGTGATAACAGAAGACGTAAGCTTTTGAAGATGAGACAAATCTGTCAGTCAATGACATGCTCATTTACATTACACATCTGCTTTAGGAATGGTGATTTTCAAATCCCTGGAGGTAGCTGAAGTAACAACTTACACCAGCATGCAACTAACTACTTTTTTCCCTTCTCTAGGCTCTTTTTTTTCCATGCCAATTACCAGATCAAAGTATCGCCTTTTCTTGTGTATCCTGTTATTCTGTATGCATTTTTAATGGGAAAAAAAAAAAAAAAAAAAGAAAAGGTACTGTTTATTATGGAAGACAAGAAGAAAGAAAGAAAAGAAGAAATTTCTGTGGGAGAAGAGAAGCATTTGTGTCTCTCTAAAATATTGGCTAGCAGTATGCTAGATGAAAAAAAGCTCCTGAATACAGTATACAATAGCATAGCTGGATATTCAAAGGTGATCACAATGACCAACTCCAGGGAACAAGTTCTTTCAACTTTAATGGAGGCTTCATGTTGCTTTAGGAAGAGAGACTGATTTGCCCTATAAATGTAGTAAAATTACTTTCAGTATGAATTTGTAAAAGCTGAATTTTAATAACAAATAGGTTTTCACTGGAAAATAGAGTCTAATTGAAAATCTCTGTCTGCCCAGAAATTATAGAAAAACTTGTTCCTGAATCTGTCCCAAAATGCTGATTTTTGGACCATTCACTGATATTCATAGAATAGCCTGTAATCTGTAGCCTGTAATTAGACTGATCAAAAAATGAATTAAATGTCATCTTTACCTGGCATCCCAGGGGGTCCAGGAGGTCCTGGGGGCCCTTGGTAGAGTCGAACTCCAAAGTCACCACGGCAGCAGGAACTACAGTCTGGATTCTGCGGTCCAGTTTGTGGGGGCTAAGTGCACAAAAATAAGCTTTAAGTAGCTCATTCATGGATGGTATCAATCATATGCATGTCAGTTACAGGGTCTTCATTATATATTCTCTGTTTATATATTTGGTGAGTTTTCAAAACACTTCTTATCTGTGCTGAAATCTCCCATACTTGGGTTGTCCCTGAAGATGTTATTTCTGAAAGATTTAAGGGAATAGCTCTTCAAGTGTTCTATGAGCTATATGCATATTAAAAAAACAACTTGTCCTGTCAAATAATGAGGGTTTTGAAAATAGAATAATACCAAGTAATGAAAGTTAGATGAATATTTCAGTTAGGTTCCTATCCTGCTTTTCACTGAGCCCACATTTCAGCTGACCTTTGTTGACAAACAAGCCTGTGTACATGTGGTAGGACACAAGTCATCATTTGACCTTCAGCAATGAACTATTCTCCACTAAACTTAAAGAAAATTGTGTTGGACCGCCCAAAGGAGATATTAAAAAAAAGTCTGTGCAGCACAGTCCTGTTCATGGCCCCAGACTTGCATATTTACAGACCACTGAAGTTGGGAGAACCTAAAAAAGTGCCAGGATACTTGACAAAATTTTGAACTGACCACAACACCTGGTGTTAGGGGCGTTTGATTATTTGTAATTGTGGGTGTGTAAATATGAAAGCCTGTTTATGTGATGAAACTAATACAGCAGCATAAATAAACTAATGAATTTATTATACACAGCTCAGCTACTGTAATAATAGTCTGATGATAGTTTTGTTTCAGTGCTTTTCTTTCCCATATTACTGTATTTATACTAATGGAGTCTTGTTCAATCCTGGCTGGATTTTGTAACTAGGCTCTTGTGATGATTTAGTGGTCACAAATCTTCCAATGTCTCAACTGAGGTAGAGGTCCAGGGTTTTATTTCATTTCTCTACCTCCTTCTCATTTCTCTCTCTTTGATTCTTTTTCCTACAATTCTTTGCTGTTATCTGAGGTGCAGATCTGCAGTTCTTGAATTCTGGAGGGTGATAGTTACACCAATCCGACTACTACTTTTCTCTAATCATTTTACTACTTGTCTTCCTTTCTATTTCTTTTCATCTTTATTATCCTCAAATTCCTTGCCTAAGGAGCAAGCCTTGGAGCTTATGTTTATGGATACAAGAAACCCCTTTTATGCCACCAAAATACTGCTACTCCTCCAGTGGGATAGACACATGCCCTCTCCAGCTGGAACCACCGACAAAACTACAATGGGAATAAAGGCTGACCTGACAGCTCAACAAATATGCTTCATATTCAAAGTTCTGGAAATGTTAAGACTTGCCAATGGGCAGAAGGGCTTCATATTTATGGAGTTTTGGTCAATACTATGATTTTTACCTTAATTCTGGATAAGGTCTATACTTCATGAGAAAAATTATTTCTGTCTGTTGGACTGTCTGTTCCTGGAGAACCTGTTTGTACCTTTATTGCTGTTTTATCTCTCCCAGTTGTTAGGAAGAACATAACTGACAATCACCAGACACATTGTTTAACCTAATATCAGAGAAGTAGCCCTGCTTTCAGCCCATTTTCAGTCCTTGAAGGGGAGCCAAATACAAGAGGACTGGAATTGCACAAGCATTTTGCACCACCTGAAATGCTAATATTGAGTGTTGCACTGAGATTAAAATCTTCAGCTCTTTTCTGGTACTGCTTCATATTCGTGTCAAATGAGAAAGCAACTATATACACACCTGCCCAGAGCAAATAAGTCATATCAGCCTAGAAATTTCCAGAGACTTAGAACTGTGAATTGTAGGTAAGGGAAGGCATGAATCCAGCAAACTGGACTGCATGTGAGACTCTCTCTGTGCAGGAATGATCTGGTTTTTTACCCAATGCCCTGAAATCCTGAACAACATTATTAGCTAACCAGCTATGTTATAAAATAGATACCAATGCTGGTCATAACCAAATGCTATTTGGCATTACCTCTCAAAAAGCTCAGCAGGTTATTATATGCGAAATGAGGCAAGTGCTGCCAGCCTGGTTGTATGAGAACAGTTCCACTGAGTTCAAAATAACTACTTATGCAAGTCATAAAGTTTTATTGACCTATTATCTTTACTGATCCTTTGACTAGGAGGAAAAAAATGTTCACAGTCAGCTGCCAGAACAATGAATATTCAGGATACTCTTTTAATCTGTAAAAACAGAGAACTTCATTACTACATTTAAAGGAAAAACCTGTTCCTAAAGTAAAATTACACTTAAATGGGACAAAGAGATTAATTACAACCTACTTGCCAAAGGTGTCCTATGCAGCCATTTGCACATAAATTTTGTTGCACAATGGACCTTTGGCATCGGTCTCAGAACATCAATGTGATTTAGGAGCTCGTGAAATGCATCTGCCGCATTGATATCCTCATAACAGATAGAAAACTGGAATATTTCTGAGGCTGTTTGCTGAATTTCCTGTGATTTAGTATGTAGGAGGCAGTTCAAGGCAACAGACGGTCTATAAAATTCCCTTAAGTTAAAGCTGTGAAGGAATCATAATTGGAGACCTGGCCCTTTTTCAGTTCCTGATTAATTTTATGGGTTTCTGTTATATTGTCTAAGCGAATGCAGAGGACAAGTAATCTACATCCACCATTCTTGACTCCTGTTCTGAATGCAAAATACCATGCGTATGTGGGTGCTAAGGCCCTCCATGCATCTTCTCTAGCAAAGAATGAAACAAACTAAAATTGCCAAAATTCAGGGTAAAACACCAGTAGGTTGAGGGATACCTGAAGGTTTTCAAAGAGCAAACTTAAAAGAAAGAATGTGTCTGGCATGGTTTTCCCAAGTCACTAGCAGTTCTTGTGCTTGAGGAATGCACAATTTATAATTATATTTTATTATTTATAATTATATACAAAATTATATTTTACATGTTACCAGCAGTGTGGAAACTGGCCTTTTACCCAGTGCAGCAAAGACAAATGCTATTGTCTGTATTTCACAACAGGAATGGGACTGTTAAAACACTTTAGCAAGAGGGTGAAATTCTCCAGCCAGAGTGAAGACAACCAAGAAAGTAGACACTTGGTGGTAAGACAGCTTTCAGATTGTTCAAGGGGAAGAAAGAGGTTTGACATGAATTAAAACATGTCTGTGCCACCTTTGCTCCTCCTCTGCCTGGAAATCCCTGGAGTCTGGAGATGGAAAATACCTATTGCATCAGCCACTCTGTGATGGATTATCCCTGTCATGCATCTGCTAGTGCTTCATTTCATTTCAGTAAGCCAAAAATTGCATCATTTCCCCAGCAAAGATTGTTTCTTAGAGAGGGTCTGGCAGGTAAATGGCTGCCATCAGCTGTACTCGGACTCGGTGGGCTCAGTTTTAATGTCACAGCGTCTTCCCCCAGCAGGCAACTCCAAACATGTTGCATTAAACTCTCTGATGAGAGACACATGCACCCCAAACACAGTGAAACTTTGTGGGGGAGAGTTAAACCCCTAAAAAAGTTGTAATTTTGTATTAAATCCTGCATTATGTGAAATTATGTTGCATTAAAGGGGAATCTTATTTAAGTACCAATAATACATGGTCTGTAGTATGCAGCTCCACAATTCTCTCTGCAGTAAAGATGTATGCACACACTAGCTGGCTCGTTGGACTATATACCTGCTGATTTACACTGTTTATACTGCAAGTGCAATTTAACATACCTACAGTTAAATATATCTATTTTGCTAAGTGCACTGGAGAAAATATAACTCCTCCCCAAGAAATATGAAATGGAAAACACTATACAATTTGAATACAGGGAATACAGTGGTGTATTAAACACATTCCCATACTTGGATGTGTTTCAGTTCTTCAAGCCTAGGACAGGATTAAAATCAAATCTCTTCTCTGCTTATCGTGAAGTAGGTTACTATTCAACACTTGTCTGCATGTCTGTGATGTTTTGAATTCAAAATACCACAGTTTGATCAGAAAGCATTTTAAAAAAAACAATTATAAAAGGTCAACTATACAGGAATTAAACATTTGTATCAGCAATAGGAACAAAAACCCTCATGTTCTTGTTTCTAAAAAAAATCAATTAACAAAAACTTAATTTGAGTGGAATTTTGTTTTGCCTAGTGCAAGAAAAAGCTTAATCTTCTGCCCTTCAGATTTTTCTTTTAAAATTTTGACTATAATATTTTATGTATAATCAAATTATGCCATTTTCCCTTTGCTGTGAGCTAATGACTATAATATCTAAAATGTCATATAGAAGTCATAAAAAGATTCCCAGTTTAAAACACAGGTACTACAGATTGTTTCATTCTGAATCTTTTTTCTCTGAAACTGTCAAGCTGATATATATTATTAAATCTACTCATTACTTTAGTAACTGTTTTCAAGCTATTCCTTAGAATAAAATTTTTGAACATTCAGAATTTCATCATGTTTGTCTCAAGCTCAAAAAATATAATTTATATAGTAGAAGTTATTTTCTGCTAATTGAATCTTTCCGAATACCTCTATAAATTCTGTAATTTTCCTTCACATCCAAATAACAGAATATAAAACTTTAATATATTAAATAAGTAATACCTTGAAATAATTAAGAGACTATTTATCAGAATATAGGATTGCACGATCACAGTTTCATCAAAACAAAGGGCTGCTGTCTATGTTGAAACCAGTGTCCCCAACCACTGCTGGTTCTACCAGCTCATTAAAAGATTGTACAAAGCAACCCAGCAGGATACAGACCAATATACAGCTTTAATAAGAATAATTTCATAAATATATCACTAATAAACTTAGCAAAAAAAAAAAAATCTCATTAGCTTTAAAGATATCTTTAGAAGATTAATTCAGAGTACCTGGACTCTATCTGAGGTAGTCAGTTCTACATCATCTACCTCTGGTCTCAGGACTTTTTGGTCTGTAGAAGTGCTATTATCAACAGTCCACTCTATAAGTTGACTCCGCTGTTTCAATATTTCCCTGCTTCTGGAACCTTTATGGCCAGTCTGGTGGTGACTTTGCAATACTTTGGCCACTGGTTTATAAGATCTTCTGCTCACCTCCATGTATTCATCTTGACACAGGCAAAATGGAAGAAAAAATAAAGCCAGTAGATGCCAATTGATGAAATCCTTCTCTGCCATGTTATTAAAAATAATTTTTCAGGAGTTCAGCAAATGCCTTATGGAAGGAGAACCTCTTTGCTGCACCAGGAGTTATGTGGTCCTTTCAGCTTTTCCACTAGTAAGCCTGGCACTGAGACTAGTACCAGGTTTTATACGGTTGCGTGCAATAAATAAAACTAAAAATGCCAAAGTGACAGGTTCCTTCATCCAAAATCAGTCATGCTCCTTTAAACAAACCAGGCATTATTCACCACTTCACCACCACAAGGAAAATTGATTTGTATGCTGGAAATGACCACAGCATTTAACGGACTCCCGTGGTTCCTATTTGGGGGCATTAAAAAATGTAGCACCTTTTCTTTGGCATGTTTTTGTTTAAGTATGAAAAAATGTAATGGAAATGGAGAACATGTGGCTAATGGTTTACGCTCCTTGATTAGACATGGAAAGGCTGTGAATTCACACTCTTAAATGTCTTTTGGACACAGTCACCTTCCTTATTTGCCAGGAAATTCACACACAAAACTGCGTCAGCCCAGTCCGAAAAATCCTTCCAAGAGCAATTAGGAAACAAAAGCACAAGAGGAGCTTTTGCATATGATCCTGACCCAATGGCTGTTTCTGACTATGCTTTTCATTCACTAAAAGAAAAATATTTAATTTCTGTCAAATGGTCAATGGTGGAAGGAGACTGGGTAAGTAACTCTGAAAAACTGGATTGAATTCAGATTCACAGAGTCCCATTTCTCAGCATGAGTTCAATCTACTCAGCCAGGTGATATTTTTTCCCTTGAGTTCCCAGTGTTTTCCTAAATGCAACTGCCAAACCAAGTTTTATATCTTCGCTGCCAAGTAAATATAAATTTACCAGGGGCTTATTTCAGACTAAAAGAATCAAATTATATATGTATAATATCCTTACTATGTTTTTTGAACCACCCACTGGTATCCTCTAGACAGCCACAACTGTAGAGTGCAGTTCTGCAAATGCATACACATCCACATGCACACCCAACCTTCCCAAGAGCAAGTAGCTCCTTTGCTTGTGAGAAACACTTCACCAGTACATGGCTACAACATTACTGAAGGCATCAGTCCCAGGGAGTGATCTCTGGCCCTACAGTGTGATGGACTGGCTCATACTCAAGTTGTTCAAGGCTGACCACCCTGCTTAGTGTTTGGCTGGGGCTCCTCTGTCATCTCTGGGGTGCTGTGTGGCCCTCAATTATCCCACTTTTTTATTTTTAAAAATTTTTTGTTCCTTCCTATTCAGTTGCCTGATGAAATGTGAGGGTTTTGTTGCAGGGTGCTACAGTGGATGTTTTCAGAGCACAGGGCTGAGGTTGCATGTCCAAGAATGGGATGTGAGGGAACTGGGAGCACCGGGGTCCTGTTGGGATGGTGGTGAAGGCTTCATGCATCCAGAAGCTAACGATCACACATCCTCTGAAGCTGACGATCCACAAATAACACCCAGGCTTAATATTGAGGGGGAAATAGTGCACTCCAAAAGACATCGGTGTCTCCTTGCTTCATGCTTTTGTTGTATTTATCTCCCTTATTTTGAAGCTCTAATGGCAGGAATCTTAATTCAATTTCAGCAAAATCTTGGATTCTCGAGGCAAGTGTTAAGGATTATTGAATAACACTTCATAGATTAGCTCTTGAGCCTTGCTTCAGTGTATAAATATTAATTAAATAAATAGCCTTGCAAAAGAGGCTTGTTAGCTATGCTTTATGACTACTGAAAATCCTGATTTTAAAAAAAGGCAAATATTCCAGTTATTTCACTGGGCAAGGAGAGGTGGAAAGGAATTTAGGGAGAGTGAGGCAAGACTTCTGAAAACACAGTTCCAGATTTTGGAAACTGCTGCCACCAAAAATGGGGTTTTTTTTCAAGTAGAGAGGATTTTCTTGGTAGAAAGGGAGTTTGAAAACCCTGGACTCTGTAAAATTTGGAATGATTCAGAGACAAACATTAATTTATCTTGGCACTTAATAATTTGATTCAGCAAGTGCTGGGACAGCACTGATGTTCTCAGCTGCCGTTAGGGCTTTCATGGCTTTCCAGACTCCGTTCCAGGAGCTTCCTGTGGCAAATGTTTCCAATGTGAGTAATGAACATCCACAGCACCCATGTCCCTGAGGGAGGAGGAATAAAACCAAAGACATTTGGGCTTCAAAGCCCCCATCTATCATTTCATGCAAAAGCTGAAACAAGCATGTTTCTTGGCAGCTATTAGAAAGAAGAAAGATTCCCTTCCTCGCTTTCTAATAGAGTCCACCTGGTTCCTACCCATCATTGCTCTGGTGGTTTGATGCTGCACGCATTTTTTGGTCCAAATTAATAATACAGTTTAGACTATCCTCTTTTATTTCCAGTCTTTTGAATAGAATCCCATCTGCAGAAATCTGCTGCCCATCATTCTCCTCTCTGCCTTCAGCAAGGAATAGCTGGCCCACAAAATCATCATCCACAGGCAGAAATTTTGGGCTAGGAAGTAAAAATAATGAAGGAACTGATTGTGATTCTCCATTTCTGATCTCCAAATGGTCAAATATACTTATCCAAATGGGTGAACTGAATATAAAATAATAGGACATCAAAATAGCAGTGCTTTGAATTAACTTCGTACTGGAATAAAACACTGAAAGTGCTTCATGCTGAGAAGAACAGATCCTACTGATGTGGAGATGAGAAAAGAACTGAGATAAAAGGTTTGGTTTTGCTTCTAGTTGCAGGGACTGTGTGTGTTGCAGGAGCGCTGACAGAGAGAATAAAATCTGACCCCCTCCCTACCTCTTCACTGTGTGTTTGCACACCAAGCATCACCCTTCCAGCCTTTGCCCGCTGAGCTCAAGTACAGCTGTAATTACCTTTCCCCTGTTGGTCTCTGGCAGCAGGATTTGCCTCTATCTGGTAATCAACCGTTTAAGATGAAATGAAGCACACGGATCTGTTTTTGTCAGGTAATGACATATCAGCTAAAATGTGGTAGCTGCTGGGTGATAGCTGCTTCCCATCTTCTCTGCAAGCAAAAACTGCTCTGTGAGAAGGGGGACTCTTATTACTGTGTTATTCATATTGACATTAGGAAGGTGGGTTATTAGTGAAGTTATTATATAAAACTGTAGGGCACTGTTTCAAGAGGCAACAAAACAAAATTATTAAAATTAAAAAATAATAATTAAAAAAAGCCTGCTGTGGCTCAGGCAGGCTTGTATCCATAATTAAACATTTACAGTTCCTTCACTTAGAAATAATCCCATTTGCAGTGATAGCTCCTCCATACCAGACACAGAGGTAATCTGCACCTGCTATATCACAAGCAATCTCCACTGAGACACACTGAGAAAGCCAGACCACAGGTGAGGGGATTAAGTCCACCCAGCACCGTACCACCATGATGCACCAACTGCCACCATGATGCCGAATTCCTGGCCCGCTATACCTCTCTGGGCTCGTTACTTCCTGGGTACAGTCCCAGCCCTGCTCTTGTTGGGCTGCCTGCTCCTTCAATCTGGCTGGTACTTCCTCCACTCCTGCAGCAGTGCAGGAACAAAGCCTTCTCTCTCCAGTGCCAATGCAAAATGCTCAGGACTATGCTGCCCTTTGGCTTGCTGCTGCAACAGCCACGGACAGAACCCTCAGACCTCAGCATGGCTTTGAAACATTTTCCCACCTCTGTGCTGACCACTGCAAACCCACAGGAAGAACTGAAGCATTTTCATTGAAGGCTTCTGTGATCTGCTTCCTGTTTCTGCATGAGTTTTGGTCAGTAATGGGGATTCAGGCAAAACCCACCACCCCGCCTCCCCGAGGGAGCCTCTTTCCAAGTGTTGTGCACCCAAGAAGTGCTTACAGTCACAGTCTGTGCAACATCTTCTCCATGGTTAAACATTTTCTTCTGTAGCCCACTGCCACTGAGGTCTGCAGATGGCAGTGGTACAGTAAGTGCTTTGGGTGGTTTGTTTCATGACACTCAAGCTGTGTGTAGTTTAATAACTACACACAGTCTAGTTAGTCTAGTAATACCAGTTCCCAGAAGTATGTGGCAGTGAGGTGTGTTTTGTAGCTGTTTTCCTCACTGGTTATAGGAAGCTATTGCTAGCTGTCAGAGGAGGAGATTGGGGCAGATCCAGCTGCACTACATGGCCTCTGCCTTCACCCCAAACAGATGAGTCCCCAAAAGTGTCTGGATCCTCCCTAACTTTGACTTTTCCATCAATCAGGAAATCCTCTTGCGTTGCTTGACACTGGCATTTTCTTTCCAAAATAATATGAGAGCTGGGGCTGAGGTCCTGGCTCTCCCCTGCCTTCCACCACCCCTTCGGGCCCCATGGTGTGCCCAGGGATGTACCCTGGGGTGATGTGCTCCAGCAGCCCTGGACTGCCACTGCTACTTCATCGCTCCACTTTTTACAGCCTAGAAAACATCTTTCTCACTCTCTATACACCTAAACTAAGGGATCCCCTGAACAAAAGAATCAGCAGTGGGCAGAAATTCAGGCCTGAGCTCCTGGCTACAAGCAGAGCCAGCAGTCTGGGTGATCCTCCAAAACACGGCACAGCCTCCGCCAGCTCATCTGCACAAACCCTCAGTCCAAAATACGCACTGGAGACACAGACCCCTTCACTCCGTCAATGCTATTTTCAAGGGTCCGTGACAAATTGCCTGGATCAGACTGTCAACAGTCCCAGACAGGATCACCAGGTGGTTTATCCAAGTTTCTTTCAAACTTGCAGAAATAGATTTCACAGTGGTGATAGGGTGGTGGAACAAATAATGCAGTGTGATAAGCTTTTTCCAGTCTGCAATTCATCAATTATCCATCTCTAATTGAAGAGCCAGAGCACAGTGACTTCCAAGAAAGCAGGGTGGGGAGAGAACAGACACGGTGCCAAAAAAATAGCCGTGGTCAACATTTTTGTCAGGGATGGATATCCTGGTTTGGATTAAACAAGATCTAACCTGAATCTTTGGCTTCATCTTAATTCACCTTTTCTTCCTCAGGTTTCAAAATGTTTAAATTTATTACTTGAAATATGCTCTTCTCTGCAATTCCTCTGTTCTGGCCAGGACCAAAAGTATAACGGCTAAAATACCACAGAAACAACTCCTCATTATTTTAACCACCCAACAAGCAATAAAGAATGTTTTGTGAGAAATCCTGTTCTGACTGCATCCCCAGCTCAAGCTTTGCGTATGCAGGATGTGTGGGCAGTTCAGATAAGGTGTGCTAGTTTTGTGTGGGAAGCCAAGACACAGTTTCAGGGCCACAGATACGCAAAACTGTTCTTCTGCCCTGCCCAATGACAGGCATGAAGCAAAATGCTCTCAGTGTGTTCTCGTATCCAGGAGAGGTCAAGAATAAACTGTCAAACATTTGTCTGGGGACTGTAAGCAGAATTCCACAATTTACGTGACTTGTTGTCACATAAATAATTTTTAAGGGCCCAGATTTAACAGAGTTTCTCAGGTTCCTGAGATATATCAAATACATTATTTCTTCAGGAAAGTGTACCATCAAGTGAAAAACAGAGCTTATATAAATGGTCAAACTCTCTCAGGAGTTCTCCCTACCCTACTTGGGCACTGGATGAAAATGAACTGTGGCTGATCCATATTCTATTAAGCCGGTAAGATCTGGCTACTGAGATAGTTCTTGACTGTTAATAGCAGATTATTAAAGTCTTTGTTTTATGCGTGTATTGAGATGCCGTTGATCAAGAGTGGGTCTGTTAGGAAAATGGCAGTGCTATAGTTTTGGCTTACAACCTTCTGGTGGGCTCTGCAGAGATCGTTAGGACAAAGGTCCAAGCGCTTGTTTGTGAATTCACTGTGTCCAGGCTCCAGCCAAAATGAGAAAACCTGTGTCACCACACTTGTGATCCAAAGGTCATGAAACAGATAAAATAAATCACGCTGTGGTAAGAGCAGGAATGTCCATCATCATCTGATTTTGCTAAATTACCTTCATCTCCTACCAGCCATACATATCCTGAATGGGCCAGCTTGCAAAGAGGTAAGAAGTCAGCCCCTAGAAAAGGGAAAAAGGTTGGGTTTATCAGAACAACCCAGGCCAATCTAGCATATAAAGCCAGCAGCTGTGGTGTGCTGCAGGCCTAGCTTTTTGCTTCATTTCTTCCCCTTGTAAAAGGTTTCTGATAAATACTCTATCCACAGGCATCTGTTACCCCAAAGGAGGCAGAAAATGGACAGACTGGACAGAATTGAGAGGGACATCTGGCACATTCGCTTTCATTCATTGCCTGCCTGTTTGAACTAAAAATATTTTTTAAAATATATGCTGTAATAATAACTGGGAAAGAGCCACATTGACTGGAGAGAAGAGTAACCTCTCTTACAGGGCTGGCAGCCCTTGCTCGGTAAAAGCCCAGCCAACTAGAGCCATTTATAACAGAAAAGAATGAGCTTCCTGCAAGGAAAAGCTGTGTTTGTCTTCCTAATTTGGTTTCTAAATATTCGCTTTCACAGGGAGAAGAAAAAAAGAGATCGTTTGAAAAGGAAATTATATCACCATGGTGAGGTTTTTATGGCATTTGCAAAAGATTATGGCTTTATATACTGATTTCCTTCTTCATCCATAGGAAAGGATAGATGTTCTTACAATGCTCCACACAATTACAGACCATTCCTAGGCCCGTTGCCGACCACATCCAGGCCTTTGTTCTCAAGACTGTCAGTAATGACTCCCTCTGGTTGAGGGGACAGCTCTTGCAAGACTTCCAGGAGTTTGTCCACTTTTTGGCTGCCACATTTGTTATCAAATGTTCATCCCCTTATGACAGCCCTTGGGCTGATTCAGAGTGAGTGAAGTGGAAATAAAAGCAAGATAAACCTAAAAGTTTTGGCTGGACAGCTCAGTTCTCTAGCAGTGCCATAAGCATACCTACTTCTGCTGTTTCGAGTGTTCATGTTACTTGAAGTTTTCACTGTATTGAAGACACAAGATCAGTCTGCCAGCTCCTGGGCTCCTTGCTGCAATTAAGGGCTTGAGCAACCTATTTATGGCTATATATCAAGGGACTGATGTTGTAACCTGACAAAGCTATCAGTATTGTCTCTTCAGGACACAGGGGTGGTAGAACTAGGTGCTGTACAGAGTTGAGGGTACCTCTTAGAGCTATGATATCATTTCAGCACTAGCCAGGTGATGTGAAGGGTGTCCTTCAAGCCTGGAGAAGTCCCTTCTCTTGCTAGTGTGAGCAGACCAGGCACAGCGAGGCAATGTCTCCAACCCTTGGTGTGCTGCCCTGGAGGGAAGATGCATCACATAAGTTGATTTCCATGAGCACAACCATGCACACTGATAAGATGAATAAAATGTTCTGTCACGGTGTAAATTAAATACTGACTGCAGACAGTGTAAAAAATAAGTGGGGAAGCAGTGGTACCTAAAGTTCTTGCCCTTTAGGCCTGCAAGTGCTGAAGGATCTCCCTAAATTCATCCAGCTAGCAGCACTGGAGTAGTGTCTTGCCACTTTCTTGGTAAGGCAGATGCTCTAAGATAACCCAAAATAGGTTAGAATAGCTTTGTGGTGGTGTCCCAGCAGCAGACTGGGGTGTTTCCATCCAAGATGGGTGTAGGGTTGTAGGAACATGGATAATTCCTTTTCAGAGCAGTTATGGCTCTCCCTGGGCTTTCACAGGTGGGGAAAGCTGTGAACTCCCTTGAACTGGACAATTTGTTACACTCTGCTTTCAGTCCTCTTTCGCTGTCTGGTTCATTGCTTTTAACAAGGATTAGTTGTTTCTCAAGTCTGCAGTGACATGATCCACACAGTGCCAGGTACTCCATTAATTGCTCTGTACCCTGCCACTGAGGACAGCAACATCCCTTGCTTTGCTCTTCCCATGTACAGATCCTCCAGGAGTTTTGTCAACAAATAGGATAGCCAAAAAGTTTCTTTTTCTGTCACATAAAACTCAAAGTCACACAAATGGCTGAGGACTTTGTATAAGCAATTAATCCTCTACAATACAGTGTGATCTGCACACACCCAACATACTCAGAGGCAGGGCAGTGAGAGGCTGTCAGAGCTGCCCCATCGCCTGTTTCAGGTGACACTGACCCTGCGAAAGTTGCAGGCTTAGGTACACACCCTGAAGTTTTATTTTGGGAGACTGACTCCAAATAATAACTAAAAAATATTAGGCTCATTTAAAAAGTGGATGGACACTGAGCTGGTATCTTTGCTATCATCTCATGCCAGAATGTTCAGTTTCAAAACTACTTTCCCTATCAGCCTGTATTTGCTGTTTTTTGACCACCCACAGCACTGTTATATCTATTTATGTTGTTAGAACATTATGGAAAGATATGTTGCTTTTAATATGCTTTCTGCAAAGAAAACATTTCTTTCTACAAGCCTTACCAAAGAAAAACTGACAGAGATAAGGCTTGTTTCCTAAATCAGTTACCCCCTAAGATGTATAAATTAATCTGGTTTCTTGTTGACACATTACTGTTTCTATTTAGGAGAAAAAATGTGTTTAATTTTTTTTTTTTTTTTTAGAGAAGCTGATCATCTTATCAGCTTTGGCAATTTAAAGCTAAAAAGTGCAGAAGTCTGGATGAGTTCATAGGAGGTGTAACTTTCTCATAGAGAGCTCAGATTCATTTAGCCAACACAGGCTCTGTAGAGAAATCAAAAGACCTTATTTCTCTAACACATGTTTAGAAAAGCCTCAGAAATCTCAGGACACAGAAGCTGCTAAAGCAGACATCAAATGTACTGATCTGATTTTAATGTTGCTCATTATTCACAAGAAAAACAGATGGGACTTTGAATTATGGCCAAGAGATCTTCTGCTGTGGGACACTTTTGGCTCAACAAGTTTCACCCTGCACCTGTAATTTCTATTAACTTCATCAGTAATGTCAAATACAGTTTCTGGTGGGAAAGAAACCCGAGTATTATTATGAATGGCTCAGCCACAGGATTGTTAGCAAATCTCTGAACAGAGACATTCCCAATGCACAAGGCAGCAAGCCCAGCCTACGCCTCCACCTTTAGGCTGAGTTGGAAGGATGGTACGTAGGAAAAGCAATGCTATCATTGCGCTCAGTGTGTTTATTTTGCTGCACCCCGTGGCCAGCCATAAGCACAAGTAAAGCAGGCAGCTGCCAGGGTGCAGGCTGAAAGATAGCAGCAACATCACAGAGGTATGCAAGAGAGAGAAACTCTGAACCACACAGCAGCCTTTGGCAATGTATCTGCTGTCGCAGCAGCAAAGCCAACAGAGCCTGCCTGCCCGAGGGGAAGCTGGCAGACCACAGCCCTCCCAAAGCAGCAGAGAACCAGGACAAGGCTGGCCAAGATTGATCCCACTCCTTCCCTACCGGCTGAGGGGACACTGGGGGAGTGCAGCTGGGGCAAATCTTCATTTTACTCCCTATCCCCAGGGCAGCAGCTTTCAGCTCCTCTTGGAGACTTAGTTTCACCTGTCTGATGATAAAATTCATGCAGAAGACTAGCCACAGATGCTCCTTTCAAGTAATTTTTTTTTTTTTTCAGAGAAAATCTGTTTCTCAGAGTGCCTCTGAAGAACAAAATTGAATCCTTTCAAGCAACTTCTGAAAGTCTTCAGAGTGGTATCGTTACCATGTGCTCCAGCTGATGGGATTTTCTGCTGTTGGGCCTTACCCTATTTCCCTCTGCCTCCTGAAACACACCACGTTGCACAGATTACCTGTGTCCTAGGCAACAGGCAAGCATGTGCTTTCCTGAAAACCAGCAAAAATCAATCCCCACCAGCGGAAGTATGCCAGGAGGTTATGCAGGCAGAGCAAAGATGAACAGCAGAGACAGAGGCTAAAGGTGTCCACCCAACGTGGCAGGAGAGAAACACTTGTGCAACTCAGAAACACAGATTTACTTCCCACAGCAGTGTATGGGACTGGAGCTGGGAGGATCTGAAGTAACCTGCTAAAGTTTTAAGTCTAGCTGGCCACAAACACTTTGCTAGGCTCATAGCTTCTGTCAAACAGTGTTTGCACAGCTGTCCCAACCGCCTCCAACACAGCAACCACAGGGGAAAGGGACCTCATCTGGTTCCTTCATAGTAGCAAGCCTAAACTGAGTCCTCAGTGTAGGTAATATCAGGCAGAGACTACCCATAGCATGTCCAAATGTCACTTATAACATGCTTTTCTGCCTGGCTGGGTCTGGGGTCTTGCTGTAGATTCATTTCTGCATCCAAACTGAGGTTCACACCCTGCAGGAACCTGCAGTGTGACATGGGCTCCTGCTATGATGGGCACTACAAAGGGGAAATGTTTCCTTTTGGGGAGGGGAAACCTCAAAAGCACCAGAATTTCTAGTGGTCTGACCTTACTTTACTATCAAAGCAAGTGGGGTGCTATGCTTGCAGTGAGGAGATCAGCAGGAGCTACCATGGGATTGGTACTCCCCAGCACTGCCCAGTGTGGACCCCTGCAGTGGAGTAATGCGCTGGGGACAGTGGAGGGAGTGAAGGGAGGGCGAAAAAGGGGAAAGGAGCATTTCAGCTGAGGCCAGACTTAGCTATCTAAAATACTCATATTTTGTGTACGGACCATCTATAGAGAGAGGAGGCAGCCCAGCTTGTCTCCATGCCTAGAGCACATAGAGTGCATGCAGCTTGCTGACAAAGGAGACGGATCCTGCCTGGTGCCACACATCCCTTTTAATTGAGGAAAAACTGGAACTGAACCTGGCGTCAGATACAGCAATGGGATCTGCAGGAGGATGTCGCCAGGGAGCGGTCAGCCACTTGCGCCAGCTGGATCATGCTGCTGGAGAGCACTGCAGACAGCTGCGGGGCAGCTGCTCTCCCTGTGCTGGCTCCACGTTGTGTCACAGGAGTGGGTAGGGGTGAGTTATTCCCCATTTTCTTCCACTGTCTTCCTGAGTGTCCTTCCATGCTAACTTGAAAGAAGCTGACTGGAGCAAAAGCTACAACGCTGTACATCTATTCATGGCAATGGAAATAATAATAACAGGGGAGGGATCAAATGTATTGAAGTTAGGGACAAACCCAATTTTGATTGCATGGGAACAGAATGTTCCTTCTGTATGAGTCACCCGATACTCCATAATAGGGCCACAAAAATGATCAGAGGGATGGAACACCACTCCTATGAGGACAGGCTGAGAGAGTTGTGGTTGTTCAGCCTGGAGAAGAGAAGGCTCTGGGGAGACCTTATAGTGGCTTTTCAATACTTAAAGGGGTCTTTTAAGAAAGGTGGGGACAGATTTTTAGAAGGGCCTGTTGCAATAAGACAAGGGGTAATGGTTTTAGAGGGTAGATTTAGACTAGATATAAGGAAGACATTTTTTAGGATGACAGTGGTGAAACACTGGAACAGATTGTCTAGAGAGGTGGTAGATGCCCTATCCCTGGAAGCATTCAAGGTCAAGTTGGATAGGCTCTGAGCAACCTGATCTAGTTGAAGATGTCCCTGATCATTGCAGAGAGGTTGGACTAGATGACCTTTAAAGGTCCCTTCCAGCACAAACTATTCTATTATTCTATGTGAATTCCAAATGTCAGACTGCATGCGTTCAAAGGAATGGGATCAGGAGAGCAGCACATTTGCCTACTAAATAACCCTCATTCCAACCCTGAAGGGCAGAAAAACATTATTCGGATTCAGATTCAGAGACCTTACATGATACCTCTAATTCATACCTTGTCCATAGGACCTCCTGTAAATGTAGTAAGAACAGTTCTTATCATTCATCCATCCACACATCTATCCACCAATGGCTTTAATACCTTACTTCAGAAACCCACGTTGAAAGCTCTACATAAATTGTCTTGCTCATGGTTCATGCTGTGGATGTCATGGATTTGAATTTTGTCTCTTCTTCATACATTAAAGTAAAGAATGGAATCTACATCTAAGAAGGATGTAGGTTTTATGTCACTGTATCCATTGCTCTGTGCTACAGGTCACAGACATTCCTGTGGAAGCTGAACAGTCTTTGGACATTTACAGACCATTGCCCATTTACACATTGATCTGAGCCCTTGTGTGAAGTAGGGCTGGAAACATCACTGCAAAACTTACTTGTCTTTTTCTACTGTCACAAGCCAAAAGGTCATGGTTTAATGCAAGTTCACAGACCTGAACACTGAGCTTGTGTCAAAATTTGATTAACTCACGTATAGCTGTGTGATAAAGAACATGCGAAGATCAAGCAGACTAAAGTACTTGGTCTCTCACACACACACAGACAGCAGAGCCCTCTCCTGTGGCCAGAGCAATGTAAATGGCTTTTAACATAGGAGAGAGCCTCAGGAGTGCACAGGACCTTGGTGAAATGATACTTGCAGCATAGTGAAATGGGTGATGGTAGTGGCAGAGCTCCCTCCATTGGGTGCTTGGCTTTTACCACTTTCAGCTCCTGCCGTCAAAGAAGGCTCATCCTGGAAAACAAAAACTTTCTCTGCTTCTGCTCTGACACCTCCATCCCATCCCTGGGAAATAACATCACACAGCAGGATATCTCCAACCACTTTACCCAAGAGGGTGGGCAAGGAAGAGTTCATTTTAATTAGTGACCAATACAATTTGCACCAAGAAATGTTTTAACATCAGGCTCAGTTATGGCAAAGTTAGCTTCTTTCAGATTTTTTAAAGGTCCATTTTTGCAAAAAATTAGTGGAAAAGATAGTGACTGAAACCTCTGAAGTACTAAGCAAATCCCTGCCACTCCAGGGTAGCACCAAACTTCCAATTCTGGTCCCAGTTTATGAAAGTCCTTAAACCTGTGTTTTCATCTACCTTAACTGGCAAAGTGTTTATGTTGCTTTCCTGTCTGGGGCTACATCAGGAGCCATAACTCTGCACAACAGGTAGAATGCTAGAGGGGCTCAAGAAACTGCCACTGGCCCCATGGGACAGGGAGAATTTGGGAATTTGACACTAAGCCATATCTCAGAGCTACTTGTGAAGGTCATACTTGTGAAGGCCCGCAAGACGAGAATGCGTCTGAGCAACTGTGTTGGTTGGATATGCTTCTGAGAGGGAAAGAGCAAATTTGGAAAACACAGAGAGATAATGAGTCTAGACGACCAAAACCATAGATGAATAGCTTGAAATTCTCCTTTACACAGGAGATTTCCTGCACGTCAGGATTTGCTTGCCAGCCCTGCTATGGTTTGTCTGTGCAGAAAAAATTGGGTGTAGAAAATTCATTCTCTGGGAAATCCAGGATAGGAACTTTTTATCTAAATTACCCAGGCACAGTATCCCCTCTTATGCCAATCCATTTCAAAATAATATCTATAATTCCTCTGGACACACTCTCAAGCAACTAACTTCTTTTGTTCTTCTGAAACTCATTATGTTTTCTAGCCTCCCATATGTGTTACATGGTACAGCGTAGTGAGTAGTATCATCCTTGAGCAATCACTAGGGAATTTTGCACCATGAATATGTTTCTGGGTACTGCAGCACCCTTACTGATGCTTGTATGAGAAACTATCTGCTTTTAAACTTGTGAGAAATACTGGTAAAGAACACAAGCCTAGAAATGTTTTGGGTTTGGTGTTTCTTTAATTTAAAGTTGGTTTGTATCTGAGTGCTTGTCTTAGAAGGTATTGACACAGCTCATCACAAAAAAAGTGACTTTAAAGAGATAAGGTTAGAGTGATGCCATCAAATAGTCTTATTTCTCTAGGTTTCACTTGAACAGAAACAGCACCATCTGTTGCTCTCTGTGCTGTCAATCACAGCAGCTTTTTCTCTGCCCAGATGATGATTAGGAGAAATTAACCATATGCAACAGAAATTAAATGAAGAGGAAAATGTTTATTTTCGAGGTGGGCTTAGACTGGAATAATTTAACCTGATCCATTGGATGTGTAGGGCTGACTCACAGCTGCTTTTTCATTTTGCAAAAACAATGCCCAATCAATGAGGCTTTTTTAAAAACCTGGTAAAAGCAGTGCTGATTTCACGTTTCTCCAGCAGTCCTGCAGTGTAGGAATGACCCTCATAAAATTATAACCACTAGGGATGGAAAATACTTTCTAGGTTTAGTCTGATCCCTAAATGTCAGTTTGAGTGTATTTCTCAGGATGCATCTTATCCAAGTAGCACCACCCATTATTACTAGGTTGGTTGAGACGCTGCATTTCTCCGGACTGCTTTCCCGACAGCTGCTCCCAGAGGGTTAGATGACACTGTGCTGAAAGCCTTGCTACCAGCTGGAAGCTGTCTCACAGTAGGGCTCTCATGTTGCTGTGGCTGAACCCTGATAGCAATGGTGGAAAATTTCTCTCCTCTTTGCTTGGTGCAGTGTGAGCCAATATATGAAAGAGTGTCTGGGCTAAGCAGCAGACATGGGCAAACCATAGCAGAAATCTGAACAGGGAGCCTTTGGACTGTTATGCTTGAGCTGTTCATCATTTCACAGTTCCTCCTCAGATGTGGAGATCCTTGTCCACAGCTTAGGAGGCGTAACACTGCTGTTTGTCTAGGTTTTGCAGCTCTCTCTTAAATGTGAGAGCTTCCTCTGGGGAGTCCAGACGGTGCTGATGGCTGGAGCCAAGGCAAGCTGAGCAAGCTCTGCACACTCACACACCCAAACTTGGGAGAAAGGATGTTTTATTTCAACTGATCTGCTGTAAAGAGGGTCTTACAGTCTAAGCTATTCAGAAAAACATTTGGCAGTTATAATCTTCAGGTCTGATTGTTACTTGCATGGCAAGGAATGTGCTTTTTTGCAAGCAGTGAAGTAATGTTACTGCTATCCACATGTCTGCAGGGCAGAGAAGCAATGATCAGGAGGTCACTCCGGACAGAACTGCTGCATCTGTCCTGTGCTCCCCAGTGTCCAGCCCTAGTGCTTGGTGACATGAATGACCACGGGGCCTCCAGGTGCCCTGTTGCAGATCAGAGGAGAACTAGCAGGACCTGCACCTCCCTGCTGCAGCCCTTGCCTATTGCTTTGCACAGGCCGAGAGCCAGTAATTTCCTTTGTCTGAATTTTGAAAATGAGGTGAGGAAAACAAATTACTCTGTTCTGAGCAATCAAAGGAGGGTGCTGAAAGAGTCAGAGGAGACTGGCAGCTGCTGTTCTCCTTTACTTCAAAGTTGTGTTTGGAAAATTGGACATCAGCATTATGGTTGAGATACCTTGAGGGTGCCTGATGGAAAATGTGACTTTTTCCTCTCCCCTCTTCTTTCCCCACACTTAGGTGTTTGGTTTCTTTACATAAAATATCAGAATAAAACTGACATTTGTTTCACATCAAGTCCCAGTTTTCACTTCTAGTTTTAAAATGTGAAGAAAAGAAAAAAAAAAAAAAAGGTGGTTTGCTTTCTGCTTTTTTGGAGTGGTTTCTTTTGTCATCCCACAGAAAAAGTGGTAAGATTTTACAAAAGAGGGAAAAAGTGGAGATTTTAAAAGGCAGAAACAGAGTAAACTAAAGAGCATGGTGAAACTAAATTACTAAATTACTTTCTTTGTTCTTCATCTGTTTTTCAGAACTACAGTTATGTTGCTTAAATTGCACTTTTCATGCTGAGATTTTTATCTGAAATAAAAGCTGTTTCGCAAAAGGTTTCAACATCAATTACATTACAGATTTTGATGGAAAAATATTTGTCAAAACTGTTTGAGAATTTCTTCCCGTGCAGACAGAACATGTTGGGGCTGTCTGAAATTGGCAATAACCATTCAAAATGTCCATACCACTTGATGAGCCCAGGCTGGCACAAGATGGTGGAGGTGGATACATTTTCTAACCACTTGCTTTAAACTCGATGGTGAAAGATGGTGGCAGTAGGCTGGCTTCAAAAACTCCACCCTTCAACACAGCCAAGGCTTTCTGGCAAGCATGGCACACCTCAGGGACCTGCCACCGTATACTTGGGATCTTCTGAGCCAAGGGTGAGGACTGGGAGAAAGAGGAGTCTGAGGGAAGCTTCCAACCTTGTCTCTGGTTCCTTTCTTTGGACACGGTTTGCAGTTTGACTGGTGGTACTCATGTCAGCCTTCTCTCCACCATTTACCTTCCACTTTCCCCAGCCCTGTGGGAAATGTTGGTTAGATCCCACAGAAGAAATCTCCTTTTCAAAATAACCTTCAAAGCAAAGAAACAAAGGTAGATGGCAAGTTGTTTGATTGCTTGTAGCTGTCAGGACACATCAGCACTGTTTGCATGTTTCCAAGTCTTTTTCTCTACAGTATGACCCAACACCCCTTACTCTCCAGTCACTCAACACTATTTACCTCCATGTCAGTATAGGTCCCAGCAAAGAAAACCATAACCTGGCTTCAAGGAGTCCCACAGAGACCAACCACAGCTGCAGATTAATCTGAGCCAACATTGTTCCTGCTGCCAGCAAGGGCAGCTCCAATTGTCCTGCCTGAATACTATGATCTCAAGCTCCAGTGCATTCTCCAAAGCACCTGTATCTCTGAAAATGGTTGCTGATGGAGAGACACCTGTCATGCTAGTCCAAGCACAATCCTTTTCAGTACTTAAATTCAGATGCACACACTTCACCATGTATATCCAGGGCTAACATATTCTTTATGTCCTGAAAGAAATATAAAAATTACTCTAAAAAGTAATAGAAATGCATTCTTAAGGGTGAAAAAATAAATTATTGAGTTTCATGTCCAAATGTTTTCTTGTGTTGCGGAGTTCAAGCCACTGGCTACTTGTTTCTTACATGTATGTTCAGTGTCCTGGTGTGATGAGACCTACAGTTGGATACCAAGGTCAAAGGCCTTCATGCAAACAGAGAAAAAAAGGGAATAATACTCAAACTGATGGCACTGCACTGCCTGAAGTAGTATAGGAAGAAACTGAGAGCAATATTTGACTGAAAGCTGAGCTGTCTGCATTTTCACATCCGCTATATTTTTGGTCCTTTGACTTCCTATTCTTTTTATGCTACAACAGTCTTTCATCCACACTCCTGAGGGGAAGATTAATTGTTAACAAGAACCATCCTTCCCCTCGCGTGTCTCTGTGATAATACAAAGGCACCTCTCCTGCAGCTCTCACACACAGTCAGAGCAGAAAATCAGCATCCAAAGGGTTTGATGAAATAGTCTTGAGAAGTTTGAATAGACTTGAAGAGTGGCTGGTGGAGAAACCATCTCTCTCCCTGGTGCATTCTGGGCACTGCAAGGAACTACCTATCCTGCTAATTCCAACTAACCTTCAGACCCCTGCAAGACCCATTTCCACCAGCCATCAACACAGCAACTCAACAGCTGTCTCAACAGCAGAGATAGGCTCAGAAGGAGCTACAAGCCCATGGAGCAGCTCTGTGAAAGAGAGTGCTAGACATCTAAGTGCCATGGTCAAGAAATAAAAAGTACAGCATAGAAGACTTTGGTGCTACGCTCATATTGAAATATAGAGAGGGACTGGGATTCACATGACTTAGGCTGATTGAGAGCAGCAGCAATGTGTATCCTATATAACTGTATGGACAAACACTTTAGGCTTATACAAGCAGCCCAGCTATTCAGATGAAATTGTTACCTCCAGGCTCATCTCTGAGCTTCTGTTTTGAGAAAACAGCCCCTCACAGCTGTGAAGAGAAGCTGAAAAACATGAGCTCAATGTAAGCAAGAACAGATGTGCCTTCTTGATAGGGCTGCACTAAAAACTCTGGGATACATCTAACACAGATTGACATTGCCACAGATGCACCCACCTGAATACAGGAGCAGAGTAAATCAGTGAGCTTGCACAACTGTAAACATCCTCATTTATCATTACTAATTGCAGGCCTAGTTGCTGTTATCTCCCAATCAGGAGTCCCACTGAACCTGCTGCTGCTGACCTTACAAATAACTGAGAGGCTAAGTTTTTCTTTTAAAAAACTACAAGGTTCATTTCTTCACTGAAAGCCTCTCCTCCATGTCTCTGAGGTTTCCACCACAGACCTTCCTTTGCCCAGTCTCAGCTGACATAGCTACTTTGATCAGTGTCAGCATGTATGCCCTGTCTGCTCTGCAGTGGTTACTTGGGTGCTGCCTGTCACTTGCTGGGACATGCAAAGTAATCTGAAAGCGGGAGAAATCCTGAAAGATGAAAGTAGTATTTCTCCTTTATGTTTTTCCATCTCTGCAATGGATGGAGGTTGCTGTCTTTGCTTATGTTGAAGAAGAGGGAGACATCCTTGCCTCCCTCAGCCCCCAGTCTGGGAAAACCACTGGGATGTCCAGTGTTGCTGAAATCATGGCTGTGGCTGAGGGTGGCACCAGCTCCCAGCCCGGGTCCTGCCATGCTGGCATTCACTTCTGCAGCATAAATAAAACCAGAACAATTGTTTCACATGGGTGAGCCATGTTTTTTTAAAGGTTTCTGGGGAAGAAGAGGAATGCTGGGAGTGGGTTTGCATGGGAAGAGTGAGCTTTTGGGGGAAAGGGCCACAGGACTAGTTTAGTCAGAGCTTTACATGGGCTGGATTAGTGAAACTTCCTCCTGGAGTATCAGTTAAGTAATTAGTATAGTATATAAATGAAGTATAATTTATACAAGGATTATAGGTCTGTTATGAAAAGAGCTGTGACAGAGGACAAGGTTTTCCTTGATTAAGTTAAAGTGGCCACTTGGCAAATTCAACAGGAATTTGACTGACCTCAGCATTGTTTACCCATGTGCCATAAAGAGTCTAGAAAAATACATAGGCTTTTCTTTGTGAAATGAAGATATGCTTCTTCAACACCACACATATGCACAACAAGGGGTGAATGGCTCAGCAGACGGTGTGACCTGCTGTTCCCAAAAAGTCCTGTGGGAATATGGAGGCACACAGCCAGAAATCTGCAGGAGAATAAGCAAGAAAACAGGAGGAGAGGCTGGGGGGAACTGGGGAAGGAGCTGTCTCAAAGGGGTTCATGTGGAGCAGAGGAGCCCATTGTGTAGGTAAGTATGCAGACAATTTCCGAATGCGGGATATTCACTTGATAAATTGCAACAGATTCCTTGGAGTCGTGCCAGGCTCTGTATAAATATGTGTGTTTTGGATGAGATGAGAAATGCGTGCAAGGACTTGGGGAGGTTATAGCTGCCACTTTGAAATGCAGTGCCAATGGGGAATTCAGAGCCATCGGTTAAGAGTTTTCTTCTGGATATTCCAGCTGGTACTTGGAACAGGCTTATGTTACAAAAATACTGTAAAATAATGTGCTGTTCATGCACAATAATGTTGGATAATGCTCTGCAGTGTTTCTCCCTTGCTATGGCAAAGTCTCCAAGAAACAACTCCCTAGATCAGAGATCTGTAGATAAAACATACAATTAGTGTATTATCAATAACAAATTATGTTCATTTAGAAACCATTTCCTGTAGTTGATTTGCACATCACAAGATGCAGTGTTCAAAACAAGGGTCATTTCAAAATGGCAAGAATGCAGCACAAGCCTAATTGTGAATGAAGACTATAAAAGAGCTTTTGTGCCCTGGAATCTTGATATTTTAAAGTTTGTTCACAGAGATGTACTAAATATAATAATGGCGAATCATAAGGCCTCCCTAATTAGGAGAGAAGGAACCAAGACTGCATGTTTGCATATATGTTGAAAATAATAGGAGCAAATCCATGCAAGTATGGGGCACATAATGTCCTCCATACAATTTTACTGCTAGCAGAAGACATCACTTTTCACACCATAGGCCCAGTTTACACTCAGTGCATGTAGGTTAATTAACCCATGGGTTAATCTCGTGATTAATAGGATGTGTCAGTGTTGGGTAGGCCATGAGGGTTGCCGGGCTGGGGCATAACTTGGATTTCTGGAGGGATAAACAAGCAGAAGATGCTGTGGTCCATGAAAACATCTGAAACACTGTGTGTGGTGAGGCAAATGGGTAAAATGGATACCACACACAATAAAAAAAGGGTCAAGCAGGCTACCTTCAGCTGACTTCCATGGAAAGGGCTGCATTCATCCCAACTGGGGGCACTGGAGGAGCACTGGAGGGGTCAGCAGGGCTGACGGTGCCCTGATCCCAGGGCTTCTGGAGAGCACCAGCTGTGCAACTGGGGATCAGAAGGAGCTGTATGGGTGACTGATTGCTGCAAGTGCAGCAGAGAGGCTCACGAGGACCTCAGCCACCGAGCCCTGCCATTGCCCAGCATGAGACTGTGTCGTACTTCAGAGAAGACATCTGGAGAAGAACCTCATCTGGGGCTTGGTCTAACCCCAAGGAAAACCACCTGCAGCTCTCTCATGTAACAGCAATGTGTGCACTGATGCTCCACATCCTCTGGCAAGTATTTGAAACTGCTTAGCCAGATATTGCTGAAGGTAGGCAGGTTCAGAAAGAAATGCAATGACCTGCAGTCATGGTCACTCAGTTGTGATTTGCAGGCTGTGCAGAGATCACCCCCAGGGGATGGAATTATACTATAACAGACATAAACAGACGGTGGGCTGTTACTTTGGAGGTGATAAGAGTGCACACGCTGGCTGCTAGTATCCCTAATGTATGTATCGATTCTGGGTATTTGGGGCCAGATGTGTCCTGTACCTTCTCATCTCCATGGAGATTCCTCCCGGGAAATAGGCATTTCTTTCTTCTTCTTCTTGGATCTGTCACATTACTGCCTGCAATTAGGATCATTAGTGATACTTGTGTCCTTGTTTCCATTAGGAGGAAAAACCCGACCATATGATTCAGCTATCTTTCCAGTGTACTACAGTTTATGAACATGTGCCATGCCTTCATCCCATGGCCCTGCAAACAGCTGGAACAAGCAGAAGGAGAAGCAACTTTAGTTGCTCAGCCATGGCCTCCTTGTTTCATCCTGGCCAGTGCTTCAGAGCTCCCCTGGCAGGGGCAGTGTTTGCTGATGGTCACTGACTTGCTGGCATCTCTCCAAGAGATATTCTTCCAGGGTCTTAATTCAAGACAGGTAAAATAAGAGAATGTCTTAAAGTCCTCTGAATTTGGACATGTCTGAAATTGAAGATAGGATCTCAGTTTCACAAATGTGCTGTATCTTTCTTTAGCTGCCAGGTCCCTCCATACAACTGTCTGAATTTCAGAGTCTTAAAGCATGAACCAGACTGGATTTCTGTGGCATGTAGTCCTGACAGACAGGGAGCTAAAGGTGGGATAAGGCCTAAAGGATACAGGATGGCCCTTGGCCACACAGCAGAAGATGAATGCAGCCAGGGACACAGCAAGAGGTGGGAAGGGGAGAACTGGAGTCGTAGGAAAACAAATCGAGGGGCATGAAGAGCCCCTAGCATGTGGCAGAGATTGGAATGGGGGGCACACTTGAAGGACAGTGATGCCAGCAGCAGAGCATGACAAAGTGTCCCTACATCGGCCCTGCCACAGGGTGGGGAGCAGAAGGGTCTCAGGTGTCCCAGAAATAGAAGGATAGGCAAGAATGACTCAGTGAGTCTGCAGAGTGAACAGAAGGAGGCCGCAAGAGCAGGTGATGGGCCTGACCTACACGTAGGTGCACACATGGCTCATTGTCTCTCAGGCATTTTGAGCACTGGGGAGGAGCTTCAATGTACAAGCTTACAAGGGATTCGGCCACATCTGTGAAATACAATGTCCTGTGCTACAGTGAACATCATCTGAGGACTCTTGGCAGGAACATTCCCATTTCTCAGTTTTTAAATGTTTTATGTTGCTCCAAAGGTCACACTCAGTCAGGGGCACTCATGGCCGATGCAGGACCTGTAGCTCTGAGATGCAGATTCCATATTAACTGGATTTTTTCTCAGGAGTTTTCCACCACGATTTGGAGAAGCCTGAATGGAATATGATAGTTGAATGAATTTGCTCATCTTCATTTTCTTCTTAGAAAAAGGGAGAAGGGGAATTGCAGTATTTTCTAAGAGGTTCACCACACCACGAGCAACCATTCAAACAGTATGAACTGGGAGGGGGGGTCTGGCTGTAATCTTCTTCCCTTTCCTCCCTTTCCTCCCTTTCCTTTCTCCCCACAGTTCAGTCATGCATCCTGACACCATGAGCAAAGCTCTGTGTGTGGAGTATAACCCCTGTCACCCTCACCCTGTGAGGGTGAAGTGGCTGTATATAACACCCTGTCACAGCGACTTCAAAGTATGCAGCTTCCCCCTGGCTTTCAGCTCCTTCAGATGGAGGAAATGCTGAGGTTTCTTTTTTTTTTTCTTTTTCTTTCCTTACTTTTTTCTTCTTCTTTCCTTTTTTTCCTTTTTTAATTTTCTTTTTTTTTTTTTTTTCCTTTTCCTTTGTTTGCCTTTCTGCCTAATGACCCAATCTGACATTTCCGTAGCTGATCATTTGTTTAAAGACATGCTGGAGATGATCAGGCTGTCTCAGGAAGGAGGAGGTGGGAGACAGCACACAGAGCAGCACCAGCTACCTGGCAGAGGGGCCTGGGAGGCTGCAGCATGTGGTGCACTACTTGCACTGGGCAGGGAAGGATGTAGGGCTCTATTTAGCCAGGTTGGCTGCCTGGAGCTGGAAGAAGGCAGGCTTATAGTGCCCCAGCCTTTCAAATGGTCTCTGAGAAAGATGGGAGGTGGTTTTCCAGGTCCCCACAGCAATGATTTCTAATGATGAGAAGTTTGGTTTGACAGCAGGAAGGATGGATGCCAGCTGCACTGAGCTCATGCAGCCAGGCAGGGCAGGTAGCCAAGCCCTGCTGAAGGGGGAGGTTGTGAAAAGTTTGGTGGACCCAAAGGGGAAGCACAGGGGAAGCACAGCTCTCAGGGGAGCACAGGCCTTCTCTGGCCAGGCCAAACAGCCTTGCAGCTAAAGGAAGGTCACTCCCTCAAGCTGTCAGCCGGTCTGGAGCATCCCCAGTCAGTGCAGCCCTTGGAGCAGAGATGGAAGTTTCTCCGACTCTTTGTCATCCACTGCTGCTGCTCTGCAGAATGGGACTTTTTTGCCCAGGACTGCAATGGCAATATGAGGAGAATTGCGTGTGTTTTGCCAATCTTTTATATGCACTTTCATAGCTGATATAATGCAAATTGTTTCTTTCCAATCATAAATCCCTGTTTATAAATGTTCTTTCTGTCCATAGGTCTCAAATAATTTTGTAAGGTATGTCAGTACGACACTGCAGTTGTTGTTATCTGACAAGTAGAGAAATCAAATAGAAAAAGGAAAAATGATTTACCCACTGGTAAAAACCAGTACTATAAGTTCCCCAGTCATCTCCCACTTCCAGTCCTGGGACTGGCAATTCTTATTTTCTCTAAAACCAAGTTTGAAGGAAACATAAAAATGTTTCAAATAGAATTTGTAGCAATTTTATACATAAGATAGTGTTACATCAGCAGTGACATAAATTTAAAAGTATAATGTACCAGAGAAAAAATAACTGCTGAGAACAGCATGATAGCAGGATTTCATGTTGTTTGCTGTAATCTCATATAATGTGGCATGCATATTTCAGAAAGCAGACACGCCAACTTGCTTAAGTTTTGAACTGGGAATACAGTCCACATGACAAAGACTAGGAAACAAATGTTTGAGAGACTCAGATTGATCTGTATCTGTACATCTGTCCCGAGGAAAGGCAGAAAGAGAGGGTAAATATAATGCAGAAAGAAAGGAAACATAAAATAGAGAGGACACAAAATTAACCTTTCCCTTATTTCATCAAATAGAAAAAATCCGGGTCAAAATTTCCAATACTACTGTATTTATCTTGGAAATGTCCTGTAAAAATGTATTTCTAACATGAGTGAAGCAAATTTACAAAGCTGTAGACAAAAATATCAGGCATGTGCTATCGAGTCCCTCCTGGGAACCTCTGGCAGTGAAACAACACAACAGTCATAGTGGTTCAACAGCTCAGCAAAAGCTCCCGGTGTGATGTGGCAAAATCGAATTTGTACCGAAGGGACAAACTAATGTGATCAGAGAGGTAATTTTGATCCTGCACGTAGCCATGATTAGTCCAGCTCTGGAACCAGGCAAACTGTTCTGCTGGCAATGTTTTTTAAAGACTTCAAAAAATTTGGAGAAGGTAAGAGTAATAAAATATTCAAAATGCCTTTAAGAACCTCCTCCTTCATCTCTTTTTCAAAATGTAAATTGAGAGGGCATTTGAATGTAGTAATTAAATGAATTCATGTGGATAAAACACTTACCAAGAGAGAAACACATTGCAAGAACTTGTGACTAGAACCTAAAACTAGATGAATTCATATCAGAAAGTAGAAAAGCTGTGCAAGTAGTGCGTTGTCCAGTCCTTGATATGCTTGGCAGGCATCCTCCTGTGAGATATATTTGTTTATTCTTGATGGAGGAGAAACAGGTTGGTGTGGGAAGAGCAAAGATGCATGGCAGATCCAATTAAAAGCTATGCTTGGTCCGTCCAGCACAAGCCAACAATGAGGCACCTCTTCTAGGTGAGGTGTGTAGGCTCCTTCTGTGGCCAATAGAGACAGTAAATCAAGAGAATGAGTCACACCATTTATCTCTGATGTCAGTCCCAGGAGGAGGTGAGTTGTCTTATACAGGTGTCTCTGTTGTTTGGATTGGGAGATGAGACAGCTTCTTCTAGACACTTAATCTTCAGGCAAAGTTCTGTGAGGATAATCCCAGCTCTGCCTGATGGTCCCTTCTGATCTGATGTGACCAGGCAGGAGTGGCTGCCACCACCTGCTGTTCTTCCTCTGGCTCCCAGCCACCCACTCCTTTAACCAGAGTTCTAGGCTCTCTGTTGTGTATGGAGAGAGCAGTGACTCCTGCCTGTATTTATATAAACATTACCCAGTAAGAACAGATTTATTTCTTCAAACCCTTCCTTTTTCCTGCAGTTCAGCTATTCTAAGCTCCAGTGTCCCCCTCACTGTCGCTTACGCATCTGCTCGGTGGGACCTCTTGCTGATTTTACCTTACAGTGGCTCAAGCCCTCCACAGCCAACTTCTTTCTCATGTCCTCTTACTTATTCAGTATAGACCCCAACACCGGCACCTCCTCTCAGCTGCTTTACAGACTGGGTGCATTCATGTCGGTGCAGTCTGCCATCACGGGGCTCCGTGCCCCCGGAGTCGGCAGGGGCAGCCCCGCAGGGTCCCAGCAGAAGATTACGAGGGCCCAGTGAGTCGGACTACTCCGCCATGTTGTACTTCCAGCAGTAATCTCGAACAGAATGAAAAGCCATGGAAAATGGATCTTAAGGAGCTTCCTCTGGGCAGTGCCACAAGACAGTGCTCCGTCTCCCTCTAGTGATGCCTGGGAGTGGGGAGGCGGGTGGCAGAGCTACGGTTGGACGGTGGCTGGTGTTTGAGCATGGTTTATGGCTTACAGTCAAGCCCTGGGAGGGCTGCTCACGCCTCTGGCGACCTCTTCCGTCTCCACAGCTTCCCTCAGCAGCTTCTTACACCTGTGTCCTCCCCCAAAGGGAAGAGCTCAGCCATCAATGCCACAGGAAGGACAAGCAGGCCCAATTAATTGTACAGGTCAGACTGAAATAAAGCACTTTCATCCTCAGGCCACACCACAGACGTACCACACAAGGGGATACGTACCGACACATGAACCCAGTCCCTGCATCCATGCCCAGACAGGCTTTTCCCTCCTCCAGCACACGGTGGGAAGACCAAGTCCACACCTGACCAGTGATTCCCATCTCCATCTGTAGGACAGAGTTTCAGGCTAAACACATCATTCATCATTGTGGGAAGTCATCTTATGGAAAAGCTGCAGTCTCTCAGGCAGCCTGATCTGGCAGAGGCCCTGTTAGAGCTCACACCATCCGGCTGCTGCTGGACAAGAGTGGTCCTCTGTCTCTGGAGACAACCATTCACGTGGGCAGTTTGTAAACCAAGAAAGCAGGAGCTTGCAAAATGGTCTCATGTCCCAGGGAAGGTTAACCCGTCTCCTTGGTGTAGGCATTGGCCCTGCTTTGTGCACTGCTCAGAAAGCCCTCAATTACCCTTCCTGAGCAAGAGATCTCCCAAGCCTTCTCTCTCTAGATAGCCTAATGTGGCAGGGGATGAAATACCGTGTCTTCGGTCATGTGATGAGAGGAGACCTTGGTCATGCATCCTGACACAAGGGGTGAGTGTGTATCCTCCTGGGCTCCTCTGGACAGGCCCTACAGTACCCTGGGACTCAGCCGGTTACCAGCAACAGAGCTGGGCAGTGGGATGGCAGTGACGCTCGATCTGCAAACGCTGGTGGGACAGAGCACAGCAGGGACACACACAGCACAGGGGAGATGGGACAGGATCTTCCATCCAGCAAAGGCAAGAAAGGGCACAGGGCACAGCTATTTCCAGCAAGCTGCTCCAGGAGGCACCGGCTCCACTTGAGCTTGCATGAAGAGCAGAGCCCGCTAGATGGCAACCACAGGTCTGGGATGGCCAAGATCCCCGCAGAGCTCCTCTGGTTTCACTCTCTGGAAAAGTAAAACATATTCTAGTGCCTGTGTCGTGAGCACAGTACTCCTAGTACTTGCTGTGAGTTGCTTAGGGATAACGGTCAATAAATGTGGACTTGCATCGCTGTATGATGTATGCTACTGTAATTGCAAGTGCCATGCTTTTTCTTTTTTGAATGGTCTGCACCACGAACGCTTCGCCAGGGTGCAGTTGTGTGCGTTGGCTTGAGGTAATCAAACCGGTCACCATGGCTGAAAGGAAGAAGGCTCCTTCTCTGACACATCCCACCTGCTCCAAATGCTGTGACCACCCTCACTCTGCCAGAGCCTGCTCTGAGCCTGCGCCACCCCTAATAGCACTCTGCCAGGCTGGGGGCTGGGGTGGCCCCATGGAAGGCCTGATGAGCACCAGAACAAACATGAGGGAGAGGGCAAGACACATCTGGGGGCAGTGATACAAGCGAGGGCGGCAGACCTGCTCTTACTCTTCTTAGTGAGAAATGTTAACTGTTACCTGTAACTTCACCTTTAGAGACTATTTCCTTAAGAATCTGCTTTTCTTTCAGCTGGTTCCATTTATAGAATCATTAAAAATAACCATTTTGGGAAGGACACCCAAGTGGAGGTTGCCCAGTTCAAGACACTGATCCAAGCAGCTGAGATCAGGTTGCTCAGACACTTTTCTGGCCAAGTGTTGAAAATCTCTGAGTGTGGAGATTCCCTACATCTCTGGACCCTGATTCAAGATTTGTTCACCTACGCTATGAAGAAGTTTTTCTTTTTATCTAATGCTCCAGCTTGTGTCTGTCACCTCGTGTCCTACCACCACCTTTGAGGTGAATTGCCTGGCTCAGTCATACCCTCCCATTAGATAACTCCAGATAGCAATAACATTCTCTTCATCTTCCAAAGAACTCACTTGCAGAGAAGTATTACACCTACAGAGTTTTGCTATCAAAAATGACTGCATTTTGTTTAAAATCACATTTTTCTAATAAAAGGCACTTTGCAAAGCACTGGGCAGTTACATACATAAACCCAACCGATATGTGGGTCCTGAAGCAAAGCTTTTTATGTTGCTTCATAAAAATCAGTGCCTGTGGTTCCCCCATGTGGTTCACTACGTCCGTTCAAGGAAGTGCGGTTTGTAACACAGGCAGTTGACACCCACATTTGCATTATGTGTCTGATGCCAGAGATACACCAAAGCTTTAATGACTTCAGCTGGGGTGAGGGCTCTGGCTCACTAACGGGCTTATGACAAGTATGGGAGAGCTGACCTGACCGCCTGCCCCCTCTCTCTGTCCCACCCTTGTTCGGAGGTTCCCACGCCAGCTGCAGGCACAGCTAAATGTCTCCTTATACGCTCCTGAACTGCTGTAAACTGTAATCTGGCATTTTAAGGTAAACCAGCACCAATTTTCGTTCTCTTCCATGCACCAGGGCTGTAATTCATGAACTGCTTCTCCCATTGGTTATCTGGAACTTGAAGGACATGGAAAGCTTCATTGCCAGACTCAGGGAGCTCTGATAATCAGACAGCTGAGTTGTACAGGCTATATTGTGCTCACGGATTATTTGAGCTACAAGGAAAAGGAGAGGTTATCTCTGCACTCACAGGCAATGAATCAACAAAAAGACATCGTTAAAGAACTAAAGCTGAGGGAGGAGAGCAACACGAGTTCAAAGTCACATGAACTCACTGGCCATGTTCAAGCTAAGCCACCTAGGAGGTGGGAAATTCTGCATGACTTTGAATTAACCTTGACAGCGTACTATTCCTTCAAGAAACAGAGCCAGAGAAGAACAGTATCATCCTAAAAGCCACTGTTGTTGCCAAGTATGGCATTTAGTGGCTCAAATATTCAAGTCTCTATACACAAGTAGAGCAGATCTGCAGAAATATGTCTAACTTTTAAACCCTTTATTCCTGATTAATACAAAACTCCCACTGATATGTAGAAGTTTGACTGACCATAACTTGTACTTAAATATTTCCACAGCCAGTTTGCAAAATAAATATTCTCCAAACCAGGAAAGGGACACAAAAGTCTCACTTGACTCCAATGATTTTCTATAATTCATACAATGACATCATGATTCTAGGCACTAACCCTTGTGCTCGCTATCACATGCTGGATGAATGTTACACTGTCTCACTGCCCCTTCCCGATCCCCTTGATCCAGTCAGACTCAGCAGCTGCAGCAGCTGCCGACATATGTCTGGAGGAACAAAATTCTGTTCTGTGGAAGATTTAAAGATTTTCCTGGTTGATTCATTTGAAGCTGGAACAAACCTGAATTTATTTTATGAAGAGAAGTCTTGTCTCAAGCCTATGCAGGTTTAATGTTGACAAAATGGGAGTGTATTGTACTATATCACACAGTTTTAAAATGTTTGAATATTTAAAAACATTGAAGTGAAAGCAGTTTAGTACACGAACTAAAAAGATGAGTTGAAACAGGACTTCTTCTGTCTCTTGAGTTGAAGCCTCAGCAAATTCAATTCTACTTCTCAGAACATCTCAAACTCCTCAGATGGGCATATCCTAGCAGCCTTTTCCACCACTGCTTGTTTCAACCACTTCCACTGCTGGTACCTATGCCAGTTTCAGAGCTGCTTTGCATCAATACTGCAGTTACAGGAGTCCTATCACAGCATATTTATATGTGAGGCCACATTTCTGGGGGTTGTTTAGAGCACAGCTGTGCAAATCTTGTTGAAAAGGCAACCTAGCACAGGTCTGCTTGGGACACCAGCCAGCTCTGCCTGGCATGCAGTGAAACACAAATGGAGGTTTTTCTCGGCTCTAATAATCACAGCCAGACCTGGCGCTGCTTAATTTAACAGCAAGGCTCGGAGGCCAAGATTTTCTGTTAGCAGAATCACATGGGAATTGTAAAAGGCTCAGAATGTCTGAAAATCAGACAGCTTATTCAGATGGCTGAACAGTGGGCTTGGGGACAGCTTTAGGCAGACAGTTTCAAAAGTCTTGGCTCTACCAGCTATAGGAAGAAAGGTGATGAGCGTTGTTCATTTATATTGTGTAAAGATACAGGTATCCAAATAACTGAGTCATACTGCTAAGTTAAGAAACCTTGCCTCTAATCTAGTGCATTCTATATTGTCCTCCTTTCATCTGGGTATTTGTAACTTTATTATGCAAAAGTCAGTCTTCACTAGTGAATGGAAAAGAGATCACATTTATCCTCATAATTGTCTTTTCTTTAGAAATGGGAAAAACATTTTCACTCCTATATTTTTGCCTAGCAGAAACTAGAAATGGTATCATGGAAATGTGCTGGCATGGGAGAACTGGTTCTAAGAGAGGCCAGGACAGAGTTTCAGGGGAGACACAGGGAAGCAGATGCTGACATAAGCAGCAAGAGTGCCCTCCTTTGGCCACGTTAAAGGTAAGTCCCAGAAGAGTTTGCCACCTGTCCAGTTCTAACACCACCCTCCCTCAGGACCCATTTGAACTGTGCTGGCAGCCCACTTCCAGCTGCCCCCTTTCCTCAGGCCCCCAGATGTGCAACCATGTGGCCACAGACACAAGTCCCTTCTCCTCTGATCACCTGTCAGGTTGTTGATTTGACACTCAGTCCTGTGACCCAGACTGGATGTGATGGACACACGTCCAGCTGTTCAAGGGGACACGCAACAGTCTCTGGTCATAGATGAGTTACTCCTTCTCTGGAGCACATCTGATGAGATGCTGCAAGAGAGGACATGGCACATGTCCCTCAAACACCTGGGTGATGTGTGGCCCATCGTAGCTCAGAGGCTGATTGCTGTGTCTTCTGAATCCCACACTTTCATTTGATCCCCATTTTCTTCAGGGAGGAAATGTTGGTGTCCTGGGAGCAACAAGCACAGAAAGCTCATGTTCAGTTCTTGTCCCTCAAAAATAGGGTGGCCACATCCTTGGCCTAGCAAAACCCATCCCTGGTTCACGCTACGCACTGACCCTGTTGTTGTCCTTGAGAGTGCAAGACATGATGTTATGATTAAACAGCAGGGAAAGGCTGTGTGAGCCCCTGCCCTGGCCCTTGTAGTTGGCAGAAGCAGATATGTCCTGGACACACAGTCCCCCTGCACTAGGTCCTCCCTAAGGTGAGCAACAAATGGGCTGGGGCTGCTTTCAGTAGCTCTCCATACCCTTTGCCATGGTGTGAACAATTGCTCTCGGGTCACTGTGAGCTGGTTTTACTAAAGATTTCTTCTCTTTCCCTGACAGGCACATTTTCCCTTGAACGATATCGATGTCTAGGTCTCCACCTTAGCAATACTCAGACACCACTTCACCGGGTGTCAGATGCCTGTTCAAGCACTAAAACAACACTGTCCTTGCAGAGATTTCATTTACCTGTTGGCAAATAGATTGAAATTACTGGTTACAGGCCTATCACTGCTACAGGAGCTTTAACGCTTCACTCGTGGCTAACAAAGGCTGGCAGCAAGCTTGCCTCTCATCCCTCTCTATTCTTTTCTCTCTGCCATATGAAATCACTACAGACCTTTGAGCTTGATGAGTGGTATTGCCAATTAATTACAGCACAACTGTGAGCCCAGCAGGCACCTGCAGGGAGAACACAGCTACCAAGGGTAGGGGGGAGCAAGGTGGAGCTGCTGCGCTTGAGGCACTTTCTACTTTAGTAGAAAGACCTGGTAAAGGACACAGGATTTTGCTCTCTCCCAAACACCAAATCATTCCCACATCCAGGTGTAGGTCCAAAGGACTCCATCCCCTGTGAAGGGAGGGTGCCTCCAAGAATGGGTGCCTGGGGATGTCTTCAAGCAGCACATTTATGAGAGTTTCCTTGATAAGAGACAAATGCCATCACCACAGGGCATCCCAGCTGCCCTGTTGTAAACAGACATTTTTCAAATCCACAGCAAGACCCAGAGCTGCTCCAACATTTTTTTCAGCAGAACAGTATAGTTTAATTTTCTTTGGAGGAAGAAGAAACTTTTCACAGCTGAACCTTGAAATATTCACCTTAAAACCCAGAAGCTGGGATTCTGGTGTTTCCTAAATAGAAGCTTGTCAAACTGTAAATACCACCATCATCCATCATGATAAAGAGAGACAGTTATATTGCAGGAATCATATCACAGGAGACATAGTTCAGCTGAGAAGCCTCAGTACAGAAAAGTACAGAGGTGTAAAGAAACCAAATTGCACCTTTTCCAAGAAAACTCAAATGCAATGTCCAAACTAAATAATTTCAGTGTATGAATTAAAGAGAAATTTAAAAAAACACCTTTTTTTTCCCCCCAGAAAAGACATGCGGTGAAAAATCCCCATTTTTCAATGGTAAAACAGTTTAAGTAAACTGTTAAAACAGTAAAACTGTTCAACTAGTTTTATCAATTTTTTTTTTTTTTTTCAAATAATAATAAGAAGTAAAAACTGGTTAAAACAGCATGAGAAGTCATTCCACTCCCGGCAGACACATTCCCAACAGGGAACAAAACAGTCTGTGGACTCTGGGTGGTTCAGCTTTCCTAGCACAACCTAATCGATAATGTTGCATGCGAACCCTGCCATTAGCACTGCTCAGTGGTAAACACATGACATAATCACTGGCTTCTCAGAGGGAAGGAGTCACCTCTGACTGCACAGACCAACCACTGTGGGCCCGTTCCTCCATGCACATGTGAGTCTTCAGGCAGTGAACTCTGAACTCATCCATAGGGATGTGGCATTTGTTCCAGCTAAAACCATTTCACTCCAAACAGCAGAACCTAAATTTCCCTGTGATTTCTGCTATCCAAATTAGTCTGCTACATAAGGTTTTCAAAGCTGTAGAAAGGGAAGTCCCCCTTGGTAACGAGCTATTAGGACCATATGATATATTCACAGTTCATTCACTCTCTTTTGGAGAAGAAATGTGTTTTCTGGGAGCTCGGGCAATCCTGCCATGTGCCAGCAGTGCAATACTGATGCAAAAATGTAAACACCACATTGACATGTAATAAATAAATTGCAAAAAGTAAAAATTCATCTCAAATCGGCACTAGTAAAGCTTCACCTGCAGAACCTGAGTCTGTTTTGGGAAAATGTTCTTCAGAAAAGACATAGACCAAGAGGAATAAGGATGCCAAGAAGAATGATCAGCTGTCTAGAAACTGCTATCTTTCCAGAAAATTGAAGTAATGGAGCAGGTTGCCTTGGGAAACTGAGGAGATTTCTAAGAATAGGTTAGAGAACATCTGTCGGAAATGGTTAAATTATATTTGCTCTTATCTTGTAACAGGGGAAGGGACTAGCTGGCCCTTCAACATCCCTTCCAGAGCTATTTTTATGTTTCTATGACAACTCTTTTGCAGCTACACTTTTTCATTGTATAAGGTACCAGGGTTCTCTAAGGTGACTCATGGAAGCAGTTTTTAGGGGTTGACACTTAACACCCACATGTGAATTGCTAATAACAGCTTTTCCCTAGATTGATCCTGGTATTAATTATTTGAGGACACTTTCATATAATCTGTTGTGAAACTCTTTCATCATAATTGCATCCTTCTATTGAAATTCAGCCAAGAATGGGATGACAGCAGCAAGATAGCACCCATTTTTGGTAGGACAGAGGGGGAAGAATAACATTTCCTGTAGTCATTACTAAAGGAAGTTCTTTTAAGGAAGATTTTCCAGCTGGAATTTGCTCAGGTATCCCAGAGCTCACATCACTCTGTTTTTAAAAGCAGTATTAGAACGAATGGCCAGAGAGAATTTGAATTTGCATTGCCTGGAGGAGATGGGACCACCGGCTGTGCAGCACTGCATATGACTGTGCCGTGGTAGCCTGGGGAAGGGGTCTGAGGAGCGACTAGACATAGTGCAGACCCAGTGCAGAAGATGCCGCCAGTTTGGACATACTGGAAACAAAGCCAAAGAAGAAGCTGCAAACCGCAAGACCGCAAATCAGCCAGGACTGATAAAGAAATATTCAATAAGCAAATATTCTTGGCCAAGGAATAAGCTCTTACAAGAGGTTTCCACAACAGCATTAGCATAGAAGATGAAAACAGCTATTGAGCGACAGTGAGCTGGTGGTACAAGAGTGGAGGGTGAGGTCAGATATAGCAGGTGAAATGGGGGAAATTCACTTCGTCTTTTAGAGACAAGCTTAAATTTTCCTCCCTAACTGGTATTCTACACCCTTGTTACGTAACTGTAGGAAAATCTGTAATGTAGTTAAACAGACTGTGGACTGTTACCCTGAGCAATCTTTTAACTGGCCTGGCGGGTGGCTTGGCAATTGCCTAGGTTTCAAAAGCCCGGATGGAAAACTCTGAAACAGAAGCTCTCGCCACGTAGCACATTGGCATCCTGTGGAAAAGACCTTGGCCTGGGACCAGTACTTCTGAGTAACAAAATCAACCCCTAGGACAAGCAATTGTGGATACTTTTTAATTGTAATTTACACAGTGCTTAAACAGTTTTAGACAGTGACAGAAGTACAAGAGGAGTAAGACCACACAAGCACAGACATAAAGACAGCAATTATGGAGTGATGTTACACACTTATTAAAAGAACAACCACTTGCCTCTCCTTCTCTCCAAACTGTTTTTCTTTAATTTTTATCTTTTGCTGCACACCACCCATCTTCAGTTTCACACAACATCCCCACAGGGCCCATCCAGGCCACATACCCGTGCAGGGGAATCTGCTCATCCCACAACATATATCCAATACCCCTTCACAGAGCTTCTCGACTAGAAGTACAGTCAGCCAGCCACAGTGAAAGCTGGGCCATCTAGGCCAGGCAAGGTATCTTACCCCATGGCTGCTCTTACTGAGCCAGGATGTAACAGGAACATAACGAGCAGCTGGGCCAGATTCACATCTCACTTGGACTAGTATTTAAGTTGGGAATATACTGCAGCTGCAGTGAGTGAGGTCAAAGTGAGCTCTCATGCACAAAAGGGAATAGAGAGCAGAGGCAGCTCTAGGTCAAAGTCATAGGAAAGGCACTGTGATGCTTAATTGCATTTACAGTTAGTCTATATGTTATATCATACATTATGTTCTTCCTGCTCCTGCAGTCAGCCAGCAATCCAGGACTAAACTGCTGAGGAAATGGCTTTTAGCTCTTCCACCTGTCCCCTGTGTGGCTTGTGGGGGCCTCTCCATGGCTGTGGGAGCATGCAGGACACAGGCTGGGACAGCTGGCATTGCTGAACCTATTTAACTGCTAAAAAACACCTCTGGCATCCAAGGAAGATACAGAAAGCAAAAATGCAATAGGTTAAAAGGAACCATTGGGTCCTTCATAGCAATGTGTGGAAATGAGATGAAGATGCATCACTTTTAATTTTATTATCATGCAATCCTTTCACCACAGAGAACAACATCCAGGCAGCAGAAAGGGTTCTTCAACTGTGCTTCTCAGTATTACCAAGAGTGGGTGATTATAGCTGTAACTCTAGCTACTCCAGATTAGGTATCTCTGGTCTAAGGGATTTGTTTTGATTCCTTCTGTAGTCAACAGATAGAGAAAGGCAGCTGCAAAGGGGTGATTCACGCCACCCTAAAATAGATGGAATGAGTCATCCCCAGACAGGCTTATCTCTTTCCACTGATTATAGAGAGACACCAGACAAATAGCTTAGGTAAGATGCCATGGCTTTTAGATGGCTAAAATTAAGTGAGTAGTACCCCACTCTGTAATCACAAAGGTCTTTAGGTTTCCTGGCCCAATGATTTTGCTGAGAGATGGAAGATTTTCCATCTTCCATTTGTGATAAAATGTTATCAATTGTTCTTGTGTATTTTGAAAAGCGTAGTCCAAACAGAGGTCTCAGCTCTCAGCACAATTAGCAGAAATTCCAGAGGAGGATAAACAGGGCTCCAGGCAGCTGGACCCAAAGAAAATCCAGGCTATGTTATGTGTGCTACATAGTCACTTAACAGAATGAGGAGTGTTTATTATTAGAAAAATGCATTTTGTGGTCCCCCAGCACCACTTGCTGTCACAGTTAAAACCCACCATGAGACACATTCTGCAGACACTGAACAAGGAACTGAAATGCTGGAAAATGAGAAGGTGTCTAAAACCAGGCCTTTTTTTGCAGGCATTTTGTGTAGAGTCTGTATCATCTCCTCTCCTCTAAACAGTGCAGATGTCAAGAAATCTCTGACGTCCTGAGAGAGAAGAGGAGCAAGGTTTGCCACAGCAGAGTAGCTTCAACATGTTTTACAGAAAAATGAATAATGGCCCATTGCATAGCTCAGGGCAAAGCTGTTAAAAACAAGTGAAGTCAGTTTTGCTGGATAAGGTATGGAGCAGGACGGTTATGAGGGCAAAATGTCATGGCCCAGAAAAGACAAGGGTGGTGGGATAGAGCGGGAGAGCAGAGCTCCTGGACTGAGGCAGAGAGCAGAATGATGTCTTCACACTGCCAAGCACATTTCCTGCAGCATCGGTATTTGCTTTGGTTGCATTTTCCATGTGACAAGGTGGCAGAGCTGCGGAAGCGTAAAGCTTACAGACAGTGGCAGTTTCTCTGGAGCCTGGGACAGAATTGAAACATTCCAGCACAAGCAAAAGGCCTGTGATTGGTGCTGCAAGGGACACAGCGTGGGTATAGACTCCAGGAAACAAGGGTGAGCTGCTGCTTGGGAGTGTCTGGAGCACAAACCAAAGCAAAGCTGTTTCAGCACAGCTGTATTGAAACTGGGGAGATCTATAGCTAAAATCTCTAACAGCTGCAAGGGCCTGATCATTTCTGGAACAGTGTAGTGATTTAACATGTTACCTCCTGTGATGAGGGAGGTCTCTGTTGCTCCTGAGGAAAGGAAGAGTTAAATAACAGCATCCCACAGTCCCAAAGCTTCCTAACTTGGGAGTCTTAGACCACCTGGTAGGTAGCTACATAAGGGAGCAATCCACTGACCAGTTGCAGCAGTATGGAGTTAAAATCCTTGCTTCCCCTTTCTTTAGACAAATAAATCTTTCTGTGGTTGCCTTGAAGGAAAAGCAGGCTGTGGTATGCGGACCTCTGGGAGACATTCAAGCCACCCTTTGTGGTGGGGGGAGAGACCAGTGTGGCGAGGTTGCTGCAGGCCATCTCCTGCCCCATGCTTCTTGCTGGAGTTTGGCAGGGGCTGTTCAGCTGCCTGCTCCTGTCATGGCCACGCTGGGATAAAATGTCCCCCAGCAGCTTGCATCTGAGGGAGATGGGCTTGTCCACGCCATGTTATTCTGTATTTACTTTCCTGTCCCTGGAGTGTGTGACTTGCTGAGAAAATAGGTCACTGAAAAACCTCATGGAACAGGAACACAGAACCGATGAAAAAACCAGCAGAATAATGAAGTGAGTGAGTTAATAGCTCTTGGAGCTGCCTTTCCAGCAGTACTGGGTGTGCCTTCCTATTTATATTTGACAGTGTTTTTCTCACACCGTAAGGACAAGTGGCACAGACTTTGCTGTTCTGCATGGAGGGACCGAGGAGCCTGGCAGAGTCACACCCCATGGATCTGCTCGCTGTGCTTTCTGTCAAAAGGTCCCTGTCTGAACAGCCTCCCTGTATGTGTTCTACCAAGACTCCAGAGGCAAAGCAACAGAAAAACACCCTGTGCTAACACTTCCATGCAGAGAGTTGTTTCGGAAACTGTGGTCCCTGCCAAGTGTAAAAAAAGGCATTTTACCTAAAGGAAATGACTCCTGCCAGACAACAAGCTATCAGATCCCTTCCAGATGGAATTTGTACTTTGAAGCAACACTGTGCCCCAAGGAACCATGTTACAGAGCAGGAGGCACTGACCTTGGAGGAAGTGGAAAGGTTTGCATGGCTCCTGTGTGCCTGCTTCAGATCAGAACTGAGATTCCTTTTAGTGGACACACAAAGTTTTTGTGGACAGGGTAAATGGCAATGAAATGACAGGTATGAAAAGAGGTATGGGAGAAGGCACTGAAGGGCTCAATGCTTTTGGAGGTAATTTTGTTTCTCCCAAGATGAAGCAGGGGTAGTTAAATAAGTTATTGGCACAGACAGGAATCCCAGCTGCAGGAACAACATATAATGGGGCAGTAATTGCAATTTCAAATGCAGTGAAAACCAGGAATATCAAAGTGATGCTGATACCAGCTTTATGCACCATGTTGTGGCATTATATGGCCTGACATAGCCATTTTCTGCATCACCTCATTGCACTGCTGCTACCTCAGAGCTGGAGTCATGCCTGGCCATTGTGCTCCCTGGTCTGGCAGCACTCATCTCTCTACCCTGTGAAGAGCTTAAAGCAGAACAGGGCTGCCTGCATGTGATGGAGCCTCAGAGTGGGTTTATGCCCTGTTTTCAAGAGGGGTGTAGGAAAAAAAGCCATCTTACATGGTAAGCTATGCTGTGGAGTGGTAGTCCTAGGGATACGTCTTCATTTCCTAGCTAAATCAAATCACAAGGGAAGCAGAAGGCTTATGACTGTCCAAGAGACACAGCTGCACAGTTAGCCCTGACCCTCACTGCCTCTTCATCCAAGACGAAGTGGTATCATGCTACAAGGTGAATCATAGTGCTGGATTCCCTTGTTTTTATGAAAGATGCAAGTGGTATTGCCCGTGGCTGTTACATGATCTGCTTCCTCTTCAAAATATTCTCCCAAGAACAACATTCCTTCCCCATTATCTTCTCTTTTCTCTCCTCTCCATTTCTTCCTAATCCCTTCTCCACAGATCAGCCATTTTTCACTGTTTTCTCAGACTAAATTCCCCATCAAAACCTCCTCCACCAGAGGTGGAGAAGAGGGTCTGCAAGCGTCCTGCGTACGAGTTCTCAAGGCTTTGCAATGCCTTGCACAGACCAGCTGTGGCTGCCCTCTCCAAAACCTTCCATAGTCCTTCCTATCTCAAAACATGTATCTTGGGGTATTAGGTGGGCAGTACAGTGACTTGTAAATGACAAGAAAGTTTAGCGTGGGGTGCTTGAGGAGCAATGAAGGATCTTGTCCTGCTCTTCTCTGTCCATTGCTTACCCAGGCTTGCCACACACTGAACAGCCAGTAGCTTTTTAATCAAAACAACCACCTCACAAACTTGATTTGATTTTAGTTTTGCAGGACTGAAATTATCAGCAGGATGCTGTGAATAAGTTCATGTAACTTTTATGGGAAGTCAGGCACATGCCTTACTAATTTTGATAAACTTGATCATATGTATTTAACTCAAGCACTTTACTACAAGTTTTTATGCGGGTGTTTTCAAACAGCTGAAGGCAGTGGGGTCAGGGGAATCTCATCTACCTGAGCTTCAGGTCAGGCTCAGGGTAGGGCAGTTTGTCAAGGAAAAGAGGGCAGGGAGAGGAGGGAAACCAGACTATACACAGTCTAATCCTGCTGTGGTTTTTGTCTCTTAGGATTAATTAACTTCATTGAGAGCAGCCAGAAAACAGCTCTAATGTACACTGAAGTTGCAAGCAGTGTAGGCACAGCATGAGGAACAAGAAGTTGTCACTACTCCTCAGTAGTCACATGCCTGAAACCAGTTGCCATTGCTCACAGCTAATGTCTAGAGTGTGCTTTCACTCATCTCCCTCTGAACAACCACTGCCAGTGGCTAAGTAATGTCCTCGGGCAGGGCACAAAAAAGCCAAAGGCTCTTGCTTAAACCAGTTCTGTGCTTGCATTTGCTTCAGAGGAGTCACCCCAACCATCACCAACAAACCAGAGAATGAAGTTTTAGACCCTCAGGACTGGATCCCATTTCCTGGGAAATCAGTGACTAATGCCCCAGGAATGGTTGTGGTGGGAGATTGCTGCTGCACAGTCCTGCTGCCTCACAGCTCGCCCCAATGATGGAACAGCTGAGGAGCTCCACAATACGCACACTTCTTTGTGTTGCCCAGTAACTGTGCAAACATCATTGTTTCTCACACTGATCCTTCCCATCCACCCTTGCCAGCCTGAGCACCTCACCTCTGGCTGAACTGATTAAGTATCACTAAGATGCTGGATGAAGAGTGGTCAGAGACATGACAGGGAAAAGGATGGAGTGAACTCTCCTGGCAATGAAATTTGAAATTTCCTCTCCAGGGGAGCCCTAACTCTTTCTGTCCCGGGGAAGAAGTGGCCACCAGGAGCCACACATTTTCTGTGGTGGGGAGAGCCGAGACCCTGAACTGACCTGCTCTAATGTATGAGAAATGAGAGCAGAAAAGTGGGAGACAAAACTTGCTTGATACACTCTTTCATACCCTTCATACCTGAGGACCCAAATTCATCTAAACCAGGGGATTTAAAGCTTACATTTCACCTTTTGGTGGAGAGACAGGCTAAAACAGCCACCCTCTTTAGCCTTCCGAGTCAGTGTCGGGAATAAGAGTCTGCATGTTGGAAAGCCCCTTGTGCTCCAGCAGTGACAGCAAAGACTGGAAAACTTCCCCTTTCCTGGAAATCCCCCATCAGCTCCAGCAGTCCCAGGCTGGAGACTTGAGCCAGAAATGACCAGCATGACACTCCTGAAAAGCCCAACCAGCCTGCAGAGATGGGCAGGGGCTGCAGAGAGCATTGCAGTCAGGGGACAGAGCCACGCATGCTGCAAATCATGCTGCAGAATGGTGAGGAACAGTAGGAGACAGTGGTGGAGAGGAGCCTGGGCTTTTTCAGCAGGGAATAATCCAGGAAAATGAGGATGACTGAGGGTATTCTTCCTTCCTCCTCCAGTCTCCTGTGTGGGATGGGAGTTACCAGGGGTCAGCTGAAACTGAGGGGGACCATCATATGCTTCTTCTGCATTTTCGCTTTGTTTATATATGTATATTACTGTCTGGAAGAAATGTCTTCTGCATTCCAGACAGGGATAATGAAATCCACTCAGGGCAGGGGCAATGGGGATGATGGGTAAGGCAGCCTAGGCAGCCCAAGCCAAGGCCTTGGCTGTGCACAGGCAACAGCCGAGCGGTTCCGCACCATTGCCATACACCCTTACACACAGGAATCAGCTTCCTCCAGCCTCCTCCCCCTTCTTCCCACTGCCCCTTCCCTTCCCCTCTGAACAGTTCCCAAGGGAATCAAAGTGCACTTAGGAAGACACAACTCATCAGCCTGGGACTTGCTCAGAATATTCAAAATCCTTTTCTCATTAGGGTATTTCACATCAAATTGGTTTGATAAACGTTTTGACCTCTGCATACCACTGATAAACTCTGAAGGCTGCTCCCCTCCTCCCTCTACCCTTACTGTAAATATCTTGCAGATGCTCTGCTCATTTTTCTTCTACTATAGCCAGCTGGCAACTTTGTTGGCACACCAAAGAATTCCAGTCCTCATAGCAAAGCAACCTTTTAGTCTTTAACTCTGGAGGTTTTCTCACCAATATGCCAATTAGTTGATATTTTCAAGATTTCTATTTAATTTTGCCATTAGTCCAGTGGACAGAATATGTGATCTAGAATGATCATTTTCAGAAAACTCTGTCCATCAGATTGAGAATGTTAAATACATGCAGCTGAGAAACACTATGGGAAGGGTCAAGTGAATTTCACAGAAGTTTAGTGCCTTCATACAAAATATTTAAACCAGTCTATGGCATTGTATAATATGGATAGAATTTTCTTTTACATTCCTTAGGTGAGACTAAAAGTTTGCCTTCAAGGATCTCAATCAGTATTGAATTTTCATTTGTTCGGTATATCCTAGATGTCTCCAACTTTGTTTCTGTATAATACTATTATTTTCATCCCTATTAAATGCTAAATGCTTTTCCATAGAAGAAGCAGTGAGGTAGATAGCAGGATCTGCTAGGTAGTACCGCTGTAGGCATCAGCATGCACAAACTACGTTAAGTCCATGAGGCTGACATCCAAGGAATGCACACAAAATCACAGGAAAAATGTGCTGGACACAGTTGATTTGGAGCCCCTGTGGTGCTGTGCACTGTGCGAGGAAAAGAGCTGGAGAGGGAGGAATTCAGTTCTGTCCATGTCAGCAGTGAAAACAGATGAAGTGCAGGGGAAGGTGGTTTGAGGCTGGTTCAGTATAACCAGTCTTTAATGGAGCTCATTAGTTTGGACTCTGGGTCACAGAAACCCAGTCACACAGCTTCCAGGCAGCCCCAAGCACAGGCAAGGTGAGACTGTTTCCCCTCACCATATGCCACACAGGCAGATGCCCAGAGCAATAGGCTTGTCTGAAGGAAGCCAAGCTAAGCCTGTGGTTTTCAAGCGCTCCCAGCACTTGTTCCTCTCCCATCGCCACCCCCATGTTATTCCCATGCATCAGCCTGAGGGGTGCTGAAGCAAATTGCAATGGGCGATGTCTTTTTCTCCTTCTCCACATACACTTTTAGCATAGAGGAGTTCATTGACCCGCTCCAACATGTAACATCACATGTGGCACCATAAACAGTTGTTTTAGCATGAGTAACAGGGAGGTGTGAGGATGACACAATCAGGAGCGTGGGTACAAACTGGTTAGGCAGGCATAGCTGTTGGGAAAAGCATCTACAAAGTTTGGCTCAGAAATTGAGAGGTTGATCTGTAGGTAAGTGAGGGAAAGATAGGGTAATAATGTGAAGATCAGCCCAATACAGCGGAGAGGGCAAAGACAGGAACCCACAGAACAAGAGTGGAAAATCAGGGAGGTCTGAGGAGTGCCACAAGAGGACGGAGCAGTGAAACTGAGGGAGAACAGCATTTTGAGGAGTGTGTCTGGTGAGTGGAGTGGAAGGAGCAGAAGCCAGATTGATGGCATGTCAGACAGCTCTGGAAGAGATAAATTTGAAATGAAGTTGTGGACTCTACTTCTGAGGCAGAAGTGATTGATTTGTGCATCACCGTTACTTTTATCCAGCCTTCCAAATGAAAGGTTGTTTGCTGTCACAGCATGATTCAAGCATTTTCAAGGACCAGATCTGGAAGACACAGTTAAATACATTGAACAGTTGTGCCTAACTCATTTGAATGGATGCACTAGTAAAAAATCCAACACTGGCTCAAGATCTTTATGGATGCTCAAGCAAAAACTTCTTGCACGTCTGCTGCCTGGACACACAATATTTCCACCTTCCCCTCTCCCCTCCAGATCCCCTCTTTTCCTTTGACTTGCAGTCTGGGTAAAGAGGCAATCACAGCCAGCCAGGAGACCAAGAGATATAGGAAATCTGACTGACTATCTGCCCACTGACTGCAAGTGAGAAGGTTAAACAAATGGATACTGCCATGTGTGCAGAGTCAGACTGAAACAGATGAGTTCCTTGCTTCTCCTACCTCAGCACCACCTCTGAACCACAGCCCAATTCATCAGCTCCTGACAACTGAAACACTGTCTCTGAATGCTCCCGGGATTAATCTGAGCCCTGCCGCAGTGTCAGCATACAGCCACGTTGGCTGTCCCTAGTATCAGCCCTAACCCTTTGCAGTTCCTTGGGATGAGTACCATCCCAGCCTCATCAGCTTGATCAGACTTTACCCTTCCCTTCACAATTAGTGTCAAATCCAGTCAAGGTCTAAGAGCTTGAATTTCCCAGCTTCACCACCACTCACCTTTGTTCATCAGCCCACCCAAACCTTAACTCAGAGATACCTTCCCCCAGGTCTAATCATACAGCTCCTGCCTTAGTCCTTTCCTATTTTCTCCTTCCAGACACAGTGCTAACTGGGTAATAACCTCAACCAGCTTGAACCTGTGTCATTTGCAGTAACGTCTTCACCTGTGATGCAGGGAAGTCCTGCAGCTCACAGCAAGCTGGGACAGAGGCTGCTTTGTCAATGCACCCAGTGGCCTGACCTGCCTTATGGGTGTGAAATCTCCAGTAGCAAACCAAACCCACTAAAAGAAATAGAAGTGATTTACACTGAATACATAGCAGAGTGCAAACACGGTGGAGCTGAGAAGGATTTTCCCAGGTATCTTATGCTGCCTGAAGAAGGAGGAGTTGGAGAAAAATATAAGACAGTGGCCTTTCTAAGGAGAAAGGACAGGCAGGATAGAAGCCAAGATCCCTACAGGACTTGAATATCACAGTCCTGATTAAGTCATGGAGCTTTTCCATGGCCATGAAAGGGCCAGTATAGCTAGAAAGCTGTAACTGGAGGGATAGATGGGAAACCTGGGTCTCATCAGATCATTTGGCTGCTGAGACAGAGGATGTCAGGCACGCATGACCCAGCATCTGCAGTACAGAGCAGGCCAGAGGAATTACAGGTAAGGGACAGGCCAGTGAAGTAGTCAAGAAGGAGATTTTCTTTTGTTTACTTATTGTAACCTTGTTTCCAGCCTTGTAATGCACAGCCAGATCCTGTTTCTTCCTGAGTAAACTCTTACTCTATCCTTACATCCTCTGCAGCTGGAGGTAGTCCAAGTGGAACTCTCAGATTTGGTGACTTTTTTTTGTTTGAGATAACTAATGCAAATAAGGTGCTGTGTACCATTCCTGTCTTTCATGTTTGCACAGTGACATCTGTTTAGCTACATAAAATACAAGGACCCTTCCTTCACTCCTTCAAGTTGAGTGAAATGGGAAGTAGACGTCATGGCAAACAAGTTGGAGAAAATCGTGACTGTATATACACAGACATACTCAGAGGCCTCATACATTGGGAGCTGGTCCTTGTTAGTCCACAGGCACACAACCAGGTAGTCTGTAAAGTTGTGAGGACACAGACACACAGCTGCAATACCTGCAAAAGTTGTTTCGTGATTACATGACTATGTGAAATTGCACCTGTAGTTGCTGAAAACCTGACTAGTAAATGTGAGGTTCAGTTTGATGCAGTATTTACATATGCATGTAAATACATATGCTTCCAAAAGAAGGAGCTTTGTGTGGAGCAAATGTGAGATGAATGACTTTGGTGAATGAGGGTTTACACCTCTCTTCACTTCCCCTGTCTCTTACCCCTCCAGGTCCTCAGAAGCCAACAGTGGCTTTAACCTGTACTGGCCAGCCATGATCCCCATAAAGACACTGAGGTAGATGTGGACTGCTGATGCAGCTACCATCCAGATGTGCCTATTTCTTCCCAGTAAGGCAAAGTGTAACATTAAGCCCTGTGAAATTTATGCTGCACTCATTTAGACAACAATCTTCAGAAAGAAATCTGTATCTCTTCTAAATCCCTATAATTTACAAAGTGAAAAAGGAAGCGTAAAGCAAACATACATTTAAATGACCTGGATATGGGCCTCACCAGAAAAATCTAAAATGCTTCTGTGGTCACAAGAACAATTTTCACTTCATGTTTCTGGACTTCATAACACACCACCAAAAGCACTCGACATTGGGAAAGTAAGATCTCTCAATGGAAATATTACAGACTTGTAATTTGCTTAGGCAGCAGTTTCTGTAAAAAGATTTCTTACTATTCTAAGGAAATGAAAAACGTATGGTTTGTGTTCATATAAAAAGCACAGCCATTAACAGAGAAAGGCCAGTAAACAGCAAGAGTGCTACAGCAAAATCTTGGTGCAGTGCTATTTTAAGGACAGTTAGAAGCAAGTATAGACTGCTCTGCTGAAAGAACTGTAACAGACTTTTATGGAGAAGCTTTTTGTTTTATGTTTTAATGGACAGCACAATCAATATTAAGTAAGTACTGAAACTGGTTTAACTTTAAGGTGGACTCCACTTTGGACTTGAGTTCTGTTGCCATTTACACAAGGGTAATTTCCTTCTCATCAGAGTTATAATTCAGAAGGCTCAAATCAGACAAAATTTATCTTTGGCCATGCTTAATTGTCACAATGCCATTAGACCAGCGAGCTCTGCAGAGGGACATTGCCTTCACCTTACCCAGCCTGGCAGATGCTGTTGTGGGCTGAAGGAACATTTTACCCAAAATGGTAGATGGCTTGTTTTTTCCAGGACACCACCCCAATTACAAGCCAAAGGCTCAGGATATATCTACCGGTGGTGGCAAAATGAGGGGACAGCTACATGCTTATAGGATTTACTTAGTACGCATTGAGGTGTAAAACTTCAGTGGGCATCTCTGAGTGAATCACAGAATCACAAAATCATCTAGGTTGGAAAAAACCTTGGAGATCATCTAGTCCAACTATTAACCTAACACTGACTGTTCTCAACTACACCATATCCCTCAGTGCTATGTCACCCCTACTCTTAAACACCTCCAGGGATGGGGACTCCACCACCTCCCTGAGCAGCCCATTCCAACGCCTAACAACCCCTTCTGGAAAGAAATGCTTCCTAATATCTAGTCTAAACCTTCCCTGGCACAACTTGAGGCCATTACCTCTTGGCCTATCACTCATTACTTGGTTAAAGAGACTCATCCCCAGCTCTCTGCAACCTCCTTTCAGGTAGTTGTAGAGGGCGATGAGGTCTCCCCTCAGCCTCCTCTTCTCCAGACTAAACAACCCCAGTTCCCTCAGCCGCTCCTCGTATGACATGTGCTCCAGACCCTTCACCAGCTTCGTTGCCCTTCTCTGGACACGCTCGAGTAATTCAATGTCCTTTTTGTAGTGAGGGGCCCAAAACTGAACACAGGAATCGAGGTGCGGCCTCACCAGTGCCAAGTACAGGGGCAAGATCACTTCCCTGTCCCTGCTGGCCACGCTATTTCTGATGCAAGCCAGGATGCCATTGGCCTTCTTGGCCACCTGGGCACACTGCTGGCTCATGTTCAGCCGGCTGTCAATCAACACCCCCAGGTCCCTCTCTGACTGGCAGCTCTCCAGCCACTCCTCCCCAAGCCTGTAGCGCTGCTGGGGGTTGTTGTGGCCCAAGTGCAGCACCCGGCATTTGGCCGATGATACAGATTGTAATGCTGGCAAAGTTGCAAAGCAGAAGCATAGAGTTGTGCACACTGAATTAGATTTCCAAATAATTCAAAGTGTGCCAGATGAGTTAATATATATGGAATAGCCATTCTTCTGTTATTAAATCCATTAGTAATCTGTGAAACAATGAATTCCAAGTAGGTCCTGGCCACCATTAAATGGTTCTACAGAGGAAAAAGTATTTAAACAGTGATAAGTGATTTGAGGTATAAATCTCTAAAATAACTGGATGTTCAAAATGTTTCGAGACCCACATTAAAATAATCATCACCCTTAATTCTATCTTGTATCCCACACACCAAAATGGAGTCACCCAAAGTCACTATTTTGTAATGACAAAATTGTTTTCAGCTCTTTGCAAACTCAAGCTATGTTGTTTAGACCTGAAACTGAATTCCTTTGCAGTTTCAGTGTGTCCAGATCAAGCGTTTAGGTCTGGTCTTTTTTTATAGAAAGTTGTCCAGCTGAAACACTTTGATAATAATTGAAACATGCCCAAGGTCAGAGTGTTGGTGAGAATCCAGGTTTCTGATTCTGGCTCCTCTCTAATTTAAACGCTCTATTTGATGAATTTACTCAGAATAACAAAGGCTGAAGGCTAAATGGGCCTGTGGTCATGCCTGGAAAGCAAAATAATTTTTTTTTCAAACCGTGAAGAATTTATATTCATCATACTAGGAATTTAGACTGACTTCTATCATTTTTAAGTACTACCATGTCAAGGAAATGAGACAAGTTGAGAATTATACTGTATCTCTAATAACAGATATCTGACAACTGAAAATCAGCTTAAACAGGGATTATCTAACTGTAATATTCCCAGTTAATAGTAAGTACATTCACATTAGACAGCTAATGGTTTTAAAGAACAACTCACTTGCACACCCACACAATCCTAAGCAGTGTTTTGGCACACTTTCTGGCATGTCTGCAGTTCTGCCAGGGCTGCACTGACAATGAGTTTCCCAGTCCACAAAAGCATGGTGCCTGACGGAAGCAATGCACACGAGCTGACCTGCCATGTGAACTCTTCACGGTTGTTTCTGTGATGTCTGGACCCTGTGGAATGTGAAAGTTTCCTGTTTCACCAGTGTACCATGACTTGCATTTTGGGCAGAGAAACACATAAACATAATTAGATGGCTGGCAGCTAAAATTCCCTTTGAAAATGCAGTCAAGCTCTGTGGCTTTCATTTCTATTTTATTTGGGATGGATTAATCTGATATTGCTTGAGACTAACTTGCCTATTGCCTTAAGAATTTGGGAGTTTTCCAGCACACCATTTATGTGTTGTGTGTGTCTGTCTGTCCAGAGTAAAGGTGAAACAAAAACTGTATGAGTTTCACAAGTCAAGCACTCTTGATTGTGTGTGATCAGAAGATGCGGTGTGTCATCTAGCTTCTTTCTGCCTTTGCTTCCAAGTATCAAGACATACAGCTTTTAAATACCCACCAGCAGCAGGCTTTCATAATGCAAAAAACATGTATATTTCCCAGTTGAGGGTGATGGGCTGAAAACAATGATTCTGCTTTCAAAGCAGCCTCATCCTCTATCAATGCTGCTGTTATCTGTGGTGAGGCTGAACTGAATCAATGTAAGGCCAATACATTATTGATCACCTTCTGGGTAGGCGTGACAACATGCAGAGCCTCAGGGACTGTAGGAAAAGAAAAAAGAGACTGACAAAGGGCAAGGTCTGTAGCTGAAGGTCAGCAATTCCCTCCTGTAATTAGACAGACACACACATACCTGATTTTGCTAGAAACTACAGACAAGGAACTCCCTTTTCGCCCACCTCCCCCATGGTACAGCAGGAGATGCAGACTCCTCGTGTCGCTGGCTTTTATGTTTCTCACAATATGAGGATGCTGGAACTTGTAAGGACTCTAAAAGCGGTTCTCCATGGCAGGTCTCTGGAACAAAATCAGGATTTATTGTTCTGTCCATGATGGGGGAGGAGTATCACAGGCAGATCGATTTCAATGTGTCAGGAATTTGTCTGTGGAGCCTGTGATTACTTCGAATGGACACAGAGGCTTTTCTAAATTGCTTTTCCAGAACATCAAGGAAGGACTTAAAAACTAATAAGCACAATGAGGATATACTAATTTATCTTCAGTCCCTTGCAAAGCACTCATAGGTGAGTTCTAGAAGCCAGTCTGTGAGAACTGCTTGACAGCTGGTGCCAGGCATGTGCAATTGACACCCACGAAACCCAGAATGACCTTCCCTTATTTTTAATGCTTTTGTTGCATGATACTTTCCCTTCTTATGGTACTATGTTCAGTGGAAATGCCATGTGTACTGTTTTACTTAATCTGTAAAATCTGTTTTCTCCTTTCCATTTGTCAATTCTGCACATGTATTATGTCTGAAACCCCTTTGTTTTAATGCTGACTGTAAGTAATAGATCATCTCCAGCTTGCTGGTTGATTTGGGAATCTGTACAGTTACTGGATATGGCCAAGATTATTTGCTCAAGCAAGTATCAAACACCAAGAAACACTTATTGGTAAAAAAGCACTAAAATCTTTCGACCTCATTAAGTATACCTTACAGGAGTACGTTTAAGAAAAAAACAAATAAAACCAAGGCAGAAACTAGTTGCTGTGAAAAGTCTGTATGAGTGAGCTGCCTCAGCTGCATATTCTACCCAAAAGATGGAGTTGTCCTTTATAGCCTAACTTCTGGGAGAATCTTATGCACTCATTTTGCATCCACACTGGGTATAAGAATCAGCAGGGAAAAACAGTAATGGGCATTAACCACACCTTGAAAATAACTCCCTCCAGGCTCCTGCAATGTGGGATGTTTGCATTAGTAAACTAACCACAGCCAAAGCACAGACCTGAGCACTGGACCGAAATCTTTTGTTTTGCTTCAGTGTTTGCATGGCTTCAGCCTGCATTAACAAAGGTCTATGTCAGACCGTGCTCACCCTTGTGCAGGTGTTCAAGCAGTGACCACTGCCAACAGGCAGCCTGCCCATGAGCTCTTTAAGGCACAGCTCCCTGATACTGTGCATGCAGTGACTGCAGGGTGCTCTGTAAAGTCACAGACAGCCCAAGGGAATGGAAGAAAGTGAAGGATGTGTAAAAATGGTAGGAATGCACAGTTATGTGGATCCGGCTAACCTTTTTTTCTGTAGTTGTATTATTAAGAAGAACACCTCTAACAAGAGGGAATGCCAGAAATCAGAGGAAATGGGACAGTGTGTAAGAGAATATACAAAGAAGGGACAAGGAACCAAAAAGAAAAGTCATGAAATATGATTAGGGAGCAAAAGAAGACAATTTTTGAAAGGGACCATTTAGAAAACAGAACAACAACAACAAAAAAATGCTGAATCTGTGTTCAGTGCACACTTATGAACTGTCACTTATATTCGAAAGAGTAATATTTGTTCTTTCACACCCAGAAAACAATCTCCCACACCCACTTTATAATATATTCTCAATGTTAGCTGGATACAGTTATACTCACAAACAGGCTGCAATAAATTTCAGGTATGCACATAAAAGAAAAATATTTGCTTTAAATATTCTGATTTTTCTGACCTGCTTAAATGTTAGGGAGGTTAAAAAGTGTTAACACAAAGCTATACATTTTCAACCTTCTCCACACCCTTCCTTTGCCCCAAAATTTGTGCTACAAGTTTTCATTTGCAGTTGATTATGCTGTGTTTGTAAACCAGACATACCCACAGCTCAAAAATACACATGGACCTCAATTTTTAAGGCAGAGTTACCCATCTTTCCCACTTGTCCTCAAAGGTAAGGCCAGTATAAAGACTCTCCATTGCATACTCCACCCAGCACATGGGCCCACAGCTCACAGCTTCCCCAGTGGAGCTGATACAATTGCTTGGGAGGCCACGCTCTACGCATTTTTGCAGTGCTTATGGAAATGATCTAGGTAAAATCCTCCCTGCTGTTCAAAGGCAGAACACTTTTTCAGTCCAACATGGAAGTTTTACTGGAGTATGACCTTTGCATTTTTATAACTGATCCAGATCAGGGTAGTGTGACGGATGCACTCAAACTCAACCTCCCCCTTTCTTTAAGGATTCTTTAATGATTCTAAATTGCTCATTCGTGACAGGTTATCATTAGCTTAAGAGTTTCCAAACATGTTATCCCAACCCCTCCTGCTTCTCTCAGGCCACTAGCAGTCTGCAAAACCTTGTAACAGCCGCAGAGGGATCTTTTATTTGGGGCTGTGCAGGAGAATTTTCCATTGCAGCTCCTAGCTAATATTGTACCCATTTTGCTTATCTACCCAGGATGAAAACTAGGAAATCCCAGTCTCGACCTAAGTTCCCAAGGAACTTCTTTTTGTTGACAGAAAAAGAAATCACACTTGAGTGATGTCTTTATAGCAATAAGAGAGGTTTTCCAGGATTATCTGTTGTTACTTGGACATTTTTATTATTGCTTTTGAAAACATTTATAGAGTATTCAGACCATAATTGCACAGTTATCAAGTATTCCTATCTCCCAGATCATTACTCCTCAGAGACAGAGGAGGCTGGGCTGGAGGGATAGAGGCAGATATCTGCTTAATGAAAAGAGGATTTGTACCTCACAGAACAAAGTTAATCACAGCACCTGAATAACAATGATTTTTATAAGAGACCTGGATATGAACATGAAGTTTCTGTGCAAAATCTGCTTTGGAAACATCAGAGCTTATAAATACAAAACAAGGCTGTCATGCTCAGATTGATAGTCCCTCACACAATTTTTCCTCCTATTAAAAATGGTTTTCCATATAAATCCTGTTCAAAGGTACAAGCAAACCAAGCAAAGAACATTATTCTCCTACCATTGCAAAAATGATGTATCTTTTAGGGTTGTTTGCAAACAAGCAAACAAACAAACAAAAAGATAAAGATCTACAGAAAAAATGCAAAGATGGATGGATTTTTATGGTTATAAGTGACCACTGTGATCATTTAGTCTCATCACAGGTGAAGCCTGCATCACAGAATTTCACTCAGTTTTATCTTTTATCCAGTCCGGTAACTTGCAAGAGCTAAAGCTCATCTCCTGGAAATGTATCCATCCAGTCTTGAAAATTCCTTCCTGAATTTGTGCTGAATTCCAGGTGCCAACAACCAGCCAACAATCACTTTCTTCTAATGCTCCATCGCATCAGTCTGAGATATTTATGTAATTTACAGCTACTCAGAGGTCCCCTTTCATTGGCAGAGCAATGTAAAGAAGGTTTAATATGAATGCAACTGAGTTCCAAATGCATAAATAACTAAAATTGCAAGTACACATGAGGTCAGCTATAGCTACCTGATGAGCTGGTGAGGAAGCCCAGTAGCAAACTGTGTTCTGTTCAGCCCTGGAAAACGTGCCCACTTTGGCCTGATAGATGGTGGAAAATTATCATCAGCTTTAGGATTTTGTTCACATTTGTTTGACCTTCAGGGCATGCTGAAGCGCCCTTCTGCTTTCCTAGGTAATTAATGGGGGGAGCAAGGAGATCTGGTCTCCAGGAAGGTCATACACTCTGGAAAGGTAGTATGGTTTGAGCAGTGACAGCTTGGATAATTGATAGACAGAAGTTTTCTTTTTTCTGGCTGTCTGCTTTACAATATAACGTACTCATTGTAGAAGTACTCAGACTTGAGTATAAATCCAGATATATTAATTAAAACATCATCTTTAAAAAGATCTATCCGCGATCAGAGGCCTTAGAAAAACTGAATCTCATCACTAAGGCTGCCCTCTCTGACACATACTTGGGAAACAAAAGATTTGTGGAGGGAGAGAGAATGGGGGAGGAGAGAAACAGAGTGTTAAAACAAGAGTGGGAGAAACAGAGGCAAATAGAGGGGAGTGAACCACGCAGGAAAAAGAAAACACAGGTCATGGAAGAGAGCAAAGGGATAAAGGGGAACTGTAAAGGAAAAAAATCCAGGCAAAGAGAGCAAATGGGCTGGAGACTGAAAGACAAAAGGTGTGGGGGAGGGTGAAGTGGAGAAGGAACTAGAAGAACCTATTTAATCAATTATTGTCATTAGTAATGGAAATGTTTTAAAAAAACTGATGGATGCAGGGTCCTCACAAAAATTTACACATGTAGCATGGAAAGGTTTTGAATGCAGGTCATTTTTCTACATGCATGGCTATGAAATCCAAATTGTCCTCTGATCAGTGAAGGGAACTGTCAGAGTTAATGGCTGGTCTTGGCACTAGTAATGATTTCCTGCACACTTGATTTATAACCCTGAGGAGATAGTCTGTGAAATTATCTTATACACTGAATTTCCAGTTTAATAGACACTGCCCAATATTCAATAGAAACATTTCATGTTCTTCATATACTCTTTTTTTATGGATTTCATCTCATCTCAGAGCAATAAAATCTTAGGATATAGTCCTACTGATTAAAATTTAAATTAAACATAAATTGATCTTATTGATTAGCTGATCTAGAGTCTCAGCCTGCCACTACCTGGAGATTTGTTAAGCAGCGCTCTCTTTTGCACATCTTCAGATCACTTTTGTAGCAGGGAAAGGAAAAGCTTAGACTCATACTTTTTTATGAAATAAAAAGATTGAAGAATGTGACTATGTGTTGGAATGCTTTCAACTAGACATAATACACATATTGCTACAGGTTTTAGCAGTATTTATGTTTTTATGCATTTCATCCCTTTCTTATATATGTAATCTGTTTTACTTTACTAGAATTATTTGCGTGAGAAGAAGCTGAGTAAGTAAATGTTTCCAGGATTGGCCCCTAACTGCTTTTAGTATGGTTATCAACACTGGCCATCTGTGTTTTTTCATTTTAATTCCATAAATGAATGCTTGCCCTTTGAGAATTTCAAGGACCAGGAAGTAGCAATAAACCTCTTCTCCAGCTCCAGATTGAATACTCTAACAATTATTAGTTGATGGGATATGCAGTAAAAAGAATTATTTTTGACAGTGCAATTTATAAGCATAATTTCCTTTTGCTAACAAGTATCATAACATTTCTGTATGAAGATGTGGCTGGCTTAGCTGTGTGTTTAACCAGTTTTGAGCTAGTCTTTTGTGATGCAACCTAACCCAAAGAGCAAGTACATAATCAGGTAAGTAGCTCTGTGTTAATAGTACACCCTGATTTTGGATTATTGGGGTTTCCACTTCATTTTATTTTGTTTTAGAGACTGTAAATTCCAAGATTTTATTCTGTAGCTGGTAAGGATAATTAAAAACCCTCAACCAATGAAAAGAAGTGGTTCAATCTGCCACCTATAATGGTATGGCTGGAACGCTGGTAAAGGGTATAGTCATGATCTTATGATTCAGCACTTACTCAGCTTCTGTTAACACTCCCATAATTAGTTTTAATAATGAGATAATACCTAAGGATCCAATCTCTGTACTGGTTTAATGTTACTGGGAGCTGTAACATTGTAAATGGAAACAGATCTGGCTCCAGGACCAGGTACCTACTTAGTGTTAGCTGAAGGAAAGAATAGAGCATATGGATAGATTCTTATTTGCCCTATGGCAAGTAAAACAGTGAAAATGTAATTGGATCCTCTTTAAAGGAACTTTACATGCAATAAACAACATAAATCACCCTTACAAATGTAGTTGGGAAGGCAATCTATTGTATTAGATTAAATTGGCACAAAATTAAGATTTGTAATTTTTCACAAAGTTCTTGACTAATAAACACCCTCAAAAAATAAAAAAGTAGATGTTAATAAATGCAATTCCCATGTACAGCATGAAGCCCACAAAGCAGAACTCTGTGTTAATGTTCTTACACAGAGACTGAGCACAAATTGACAATAAACTGAAGGGAAGAGACTATTCTTTAACCATGCAGGAGAGGAAGAAGTGAAAAAACAAAACAAAAACAAAAACAAAAGCATAAAAAATTATGTTGTATTCTTTCTCTTACAGATTTCAGGTATTAATTGCAACACAGTTAAGGATTTTTTTTAAAACAAATAATCCTGTTAGCTCAATTATGCCTTTTATGAGGAACATGACATTCTTTGCTAAGCTTTGGGACTAGTGAAGCATGTAGCCATTCCTGAAGGACAAATGCTTCTTTGGATACCAGTTGTATATGACAATACATGCTACTTCATAGATTAAATTCTGCTAAATACCGATGGCAATCTCACTGCATCATGAAGTGAACTGAGGTTTAAAGGCCTATTGGCATGGCATGAATTCAATTTAATTTGAAACAGCTTTCATACATGGATACATATCATGCAATCCTCCTCACATGCAGAGAGAGGATTTGGACAGGCATTTGCTATTGTGTAGCAAGATAAAGGGACTGTCCTGATTCTGGTTCCTAAATCAAGTTAAAGTAAACAAATTTAAAATAAGTCAGGAAGCTTTGACTGTGCCTACATTAACATTTTGGTTTGGTCTTGAGAATGAATCTCCCATCATGTTGGTTTGACTTGCAGAGCAACTTTGGTGCACATGAATTAGCTTCAGAAGAAGCTCCATCCCAGATGCCCATTAAACATGCTCCAACTCGTTGGGGAGTGGGGGGTATATGGGTCTTATTCAACAATTTGTACTTTGTTTGTCTTTGAACCACCTGTGCTGGGGACATTTTGCTCAGGGGACAAGACTAAATGTTGTCTGAAAGAAAAACTCCAAATTGCATGTTTGTCTTTGTTTGGAGCCTAAGCTCCAAATGGCTTGCTAAAGCAGGCATAGGCCATTTTTGTCCTGGTTTGGGAGATGTCTCTCACTGAGCCCTTCTATTCACTTGCATAATATTCATTCCTCACTGAAGAAAAAAAGTCTGATTTGATATATTCTGAAGGATGGCAGGTGGGATGGTCAGGTTCCTGGAACCGAGAGCAGAGCCTTGAGAGGGAATGATGCTAAGAGAGGAGAAGGGAAGTTCAAAAACTGCATGAAAGCTCTGCCAGAAATAAAAACGAAAATGAAATTCAAAGGCAAGACTGCCATTCCCAAGGGAATTTCTCATTCCATGAATTACATTAATAAGGACTCTAAAGCAAGTGGACCTATTTTATTTCTTCAGAAAATGCAGTGTTGCAAACATATCTCTCAAAGCACTGAACATGTTGAAGGATGAAGTCGGTACCAGAGACTGTTTTCTTCACCAGGCAGCATCTCATTGCAAACAGGTACTATCTCATTGCAACTTTTGAACAATCACCGTGAACGTGCTTGCAATTTCATTCTGCATACTGCTTCATATACAAACAGGACTTACAACAGCCAGAGAAGCAGAGCAAAACATACCACAGAATCATAGAATGGTTTGGGTTGGAAGCAACCTCAAAGATCATCTAGTTCCAACCCCCCTGCCATGGGCAGGGACACCTTCCACTGGACCAGGTTGCCCAAAGGCCCGTCCAACCTGGCCTTGAACACTGCCAGGGAGGGGGCAGCCACAGCTTCTCTGGGCAACCTCTTCCAGTGCCTCACCACCCTCACAGTAAAGAATTTCTTCCTTAGATCTAATCTAAATCTATCTTCTTTCAGTTTAAAGCCATTACCCCTCGTCCTATCCCTACACCCCCTGATAAAGAGTCCTTCCCCATCTTTCCTGTAGCCCCCTTTAAGTACTAGAAGGTCACTATAAGGTCTCCCTGTAGCCTTCTCTTTTCCAGGCTGAACAACCCCAACTCTCTCAGCCTGCCCTCATAGGAACACACCCTGATCATCCTCATGGCCTCCTCTGGACCTCCTCTGGACATGCCAGGTCCATGTCTTTCTTACACTGGGGGCCCCAGAGCTGGATGTAGTACTCCAGGTGGAGTCTCACATGAGTGGAGTAGAGGGGCAGAATCCCCTCCCTTGACCTGTTGGCCACACTTTTCTTGATGCAGCCCAGGACATGGTTGACTTTCTGGGCTGTGAGCGCACATGGCTGGCTCACAGTCAGTTTTCCATCCACTACTACCCCCAAGTCCTTCTCTGCAGGGCTGCTCTCAATCCACTCATCACCCAGCCTGTATTTGTGCTTGGGATTGCCCCAGCCCAGGTGCAGGACCTTGCACTTGGCCTTGTTGAACTTCATGAGAGGCCCACCACTCAAGGCTGTCCAGGTCCCTCTGGATGGCACATCCCTTCCCTCCAGTGTGTCAACCACACCACACAGCTTGGTGTTGGCAAATTTGCTGAGGGTGCACTCGATCCTACTGTCCATGTCGCCAGGAAAGATGTCAAATAGCACAGGTCCCAATATAAACCTCTGAGGAATGCCACTTGTCACTGGTCTCCACTTGGACATCAAGCTGTTGACCGCAACTCTTTGAGTGCAACTGTCCAGCCAATTCTTTATCCACTGAGTGCTTCATCCATCAAATCCACATCTCTCCAATTTAGAAACAAGGATGTCACACAGGACAGTGTCAAAGGCTTTGCATAGGGCCAGGTAGATGATGTCAGTTGCTCTTCCCTTATCCACCAATGCTGTAACCCTGTTGTAGAAGGCCACCAAATTTGTCAGGCATGATTTGCCCTTAGTGAAGCCATGTTGGCTGTCACTAATCACCTCCTTATTTTCCATGGGCCCTAGCATAGTTTCCAGGAGGATCTGCTCCATGATCTTGCCAGGCACAGAGGTGAGACTGACTAGGCTGTAGCTCCCTAGGTCTTCCTTTTTTCCCTTTTTAAAAATGGGGGTTGTTTCCCCTTTTCCAGTCAGTGGGAACTTCACTGGACTGCCATGACTTCTTAAATATGATGGATAGTGGCTTAGCCACTTCATGCAACAGTTCCCTCAGGACCCACAGATGCATCTTGTCGGGTCCCGTGGACCTGTGCACCTTTGGGTTCTTTAGATGGTCTCAAACCTGATCTTCTCCTACAGTGGGCAGTTCTTCATTCTTCCAGTCCCCATTTTTGCCTTCTGCAACTTGGGCAGTGTGGCTGGAGCACTCGCCGGTGGAGACTGAGACAAAAAAGTCATTGAGTACCTCAGCTTTCTCCATGTCATGGGTAACCAGATTTCCAGTTTCCTTCCAGAGAGGGCCCACATTTTCCCAAATCTTCCTTTTATCACTGATGTACCTATAGAAGCTTTTCTCGTTGCCTTTGATGTCCCTGGTCAGATCTAATTATATCAGGGCTTTGGCCTTCCTAACTTGATCCATGGCTGCTTGGACAGTTTCTCTGTATTCCTCCCAGGCTACGTGTTCTTGCTTCCACCCTCTGTAGGCTTCCTTTTTGTGTCTGAGCTTGTCCAGGAGCTCCTTGTTCACCCATGCAGGCCTCCTGGCATTTTTGCCAGACTTCCTTTTTGTCAGGATGCATCACTCCTGAGCTTGGAAGAGGTGATCCTTGAATATTAACCAGCTTTCCTGGGCCCCTCTTCCCTCCAGGGCTTTACCCCATGCTACTCTGCCAAGCAGATTCCTGAAGAGGCCAAAGTCTGCTCTCCTGCAGTCCAGGTTAACGAGCTTGCTGTGCGCCCTCCTCACTGCCCTAAGGATCTTGAACTCCACCATTTCATGGTCACTGCAGCCAAAGCTGCCCTTGAGCTTCACACCCCCACCAGCCCCTCTTTGTTGGCGAGAACAAGATCCATCATAGCACCTCTCCTTGTTGGCTCCGCTATCATGTGGAGATAACATCAACACATTCCTCCTGGATTTCTTATGCCCTGCCATGTTGTCTCTCCAACAGGTAATTGGGGTGGTTGAAGTCCCCCATGAGGACCAGGGCCTGTGAACTTGAGGCTGCTCCTATCTGTCTACAGAGGCCCTCATCCACTTGGTCTTCCTGGTCGAGTGGCCTGTAGCCAATTCCCAGTATAACGTCTCCTGTCCCTGCCCTCCCTTTAATCCTGACCCATCAGCTCTTGGTCGGCTCCTCACCCATCCCCAGGCAGAGCTCCCTGCACTCCAGCTGGTCACTGGAGTCCTCATCTCCCCTGCCTGTCCTTCCTAAAGGGCTTGTATCCTTTCATTCCAACACTACAGTCTTAGGAGCCATCCCACCATATCCCCATGATGCTAATAAGATCAAAGCCCTGCAGATGTGCACACAACTCTAACTCCTCTTGTTTATTCCCCATGCTACACGCATTTGCATAGAGGCATTTAAATTTAGCCACAATGAAGTTGACTTACTGGCTGGAGTGGCTGGATTCTGGAATAAATACCAAGGCTGAATTTAAGAGTGATTTAGTGAAATTATAAAAGTGATATGCTTTGAGCTGAATTGAAAATTGTTGGAGATTTAATGAAATGAAAAGAGGTATATGAAACTTGTTCCAAAAGTCAGAATAGCAGAATCTAAGGCTTTTGCCCAGCATGAATTAAGTTCTGGATAGAGAACAAATATGGGCCCAAGTAATGACAGAAAATACAAATATATCCACTTGCAAAGGTTTTAGCATCATCATTTAAAATATTTGCAATTAATAACTTTAATATACCATTTAGCAATCTGGTTCAATTATGGGGCTATCCTCATGGATAGCTTCATAGAGAATTATGCTGTTGTAGAGTTTGGAAGGCAAAATTTGGCTCACTTGATCAAAGGGGGAAGGTGACCTAGTCTTTTTTGATACAATGGCAGAAAATGATGGTTTACAAGACATTCTGTGAGCCTTTGTATACACAAATGTTCTCAAGACTCCTTTTTTCTTTGAATTTTCTAAGCAAAAACCTCTTGGTTTCACAAATGGTTGCAGAAACAAATGCTGAGAAAAGGCAATAAAAATTATTTTAAGGTACTTGGTATTTATTTCATTCCAACAAGCACCAACTATCTAATGTTCATAGAAAAAATGTTTGCTGTATCCATCTGTCTTCACTCTTCAGTATCCAATTGCAGCTATACTTTTGCTGTTCAACTACTTAAAATGGAATTGACAACATCCTTACTGCTAATATGCAGGCACTGTTTATTTGCAAAACAGATTTGTATTTTAAAACGGCAAAGTAAAATAAAATGGCTAGCAAGTACCCAAGTAAACAATTCTATCTTAATTACTTTCTGTGCTTTATTATTACATTTTATTGTAAATGGTTCCATCCTTCCAGTAATAATTTCAACCTGAGGCTACAGTTTCTTGGCTTTTATTTTCAAATGCACTTAAACGTTGATTAATAAAGTGTATCCATATCTCTCAGTAGTTGTGTTCTTCTTTCCAGGGCAACAGAAGGAAGTAACTAGCAACTGACTAGAAACAAATGTTCACTTTTTGTATTTAATGATCTTTATTAAACCTGAAAGCTAAAGGAACTGGAAGCAGCACCAGACTGTCAGCCAGGGTGTCGCTCTCATGGCCTGCAAGAACAGAGTCCTGTGCCCAGGGCAAAAGCTAACATGTTCCAGAGTCAGGCTCCATATTTCCTCAGAGGTTGGTACCACCAGACCCCTTTGTAAGATCAGATGTTTCTTCATAAGTTGGCACTCTTGCAAAAAAGGTGTTCTATTCTCATTCTTTGGACAGCAGTTTAAACTCAAGAAAAGTTTGAAACTGAAAGAACTGGCATGAGCAAATTGAAATCTGTACTTTCTGTTTATTGAAATACAACAGTAAGATGCTCCAAGATGTTGCTGATCCCATATGGAAGTTGGAGATGAGTCTTGCTTCTAGGAACTCTGCATACCACCAGGCCATGGTTTCAAGGTAATTATTAGTGGACTTGTGCATGGCTAGGCACTTCTCAGCACAAACATGATCTGCCTCAAATCTGAGCACATTTAACCTGGCATCAGATCAGCACAGCCAGCACACTGATGTGTATCCCTTGTATTCCACTATCCATTTATCTGGCTAATGCACTCTGGAAAGGCTCCAAGCCTGTAGTGAGTTGCTGCCTGCCCCCACCCCCCACCCCCATCATGACCATTCATTTTGTTGAGTTCTTTCGCATTCTTTCCGCTTCCAAATTCTCACCAGCTGTGAAGAAAATGGTTACTGCTTGAGTGTCTTCACTCTCAGGTGCCAGCTCTCTCCTCTCCTCCTTACCAGACAGAGTCTTATTTGGTAGGAGAGTGTTGGTGATAGCCAGACCTAGCTGTCTGCCCCAGCTCTCCACCTGGAAGATGGTGAGAGGCAGAGGAATGAGTCCTAGTAGCTCCTACAGAATAAAGGCTCATGGTATGCTTGGTGTAATTGGAAAGCAGCAGAGGCGTTTGCGGTGAGAATATGTTGGGACTTCTGTTGCACCTGTTTCTCTGACTGGGGGAGAAGGGTGAGATTTGGCCTAGACTCACTAATGGACACATGAATCCCCAACTGGTCATGAAGGATGGAAGAAAGTGTGGGAAGGAGAAGGGGGGATCTCCCTGCTGGTGACCACTGACCTTTTGATACAACCTTCACACAGGATGATGTGATTGTGTGAGTCATTCCATGGCAAAAGAATTATTTCTTCCCTCAAGGCCAGAGGAACCTGCTAAACAGATGGATTGAGGCTACTTTGGGGGTAGTCAATGAAATGTCTGATACTGAACATTCAAGCAAAAGAGCAAGTGCACAGTGTAAAACTATGAGAATGGTGGACATTTCAGCCATGGCATTGTACAGATACATGATACTTCATGTGGAAAAAATTCTACTGTATGGAAGAAATCACTTTAAATAAATCACTTTGAAAATGTATAAATTATTTCTATTGAGTGGAGTGAATTTATACTGGTTCACCCTTCTGGAGAATGTGGCTTTGGCTTTTTTTAGCCTTGATAATGCCAAACCCAGATCTCATCACTTCATGAAACTCTGCTCTTGGGTCCATATTTATAATCTTCTATGTACGATTGCATTCCTCTGTGATGGTTTGGTTTGTCATTATCTCTAAGAACTGGTACAGCATATCAAAGATTTACTCTCACTCCTTTGTTTGCTACATATTTGGTGGTAATTAGGTGCTTCATTTGTAGAAGTCCTTATGCAAAGCCTCCTCTCTGCTGGAGCAGGATTGCATAAGATTTATATCTGGTTTTGCTCAAAGTGCAGAAATCTCCAAGGTCTCCACATGAAATCGCAGAGTCTTAACCTTGGATCCCATCCCACTTTCCAACCCATTGACATTTTTTCTAGTTATCCAGGATAAATGCAATAGCCATCTCTGAGAAATAAAAAGGAAGGTCTGACACTCATTTACACCAACCCCAGCAGAGGCAGGGGGCTTTACAGGCAAATATGAATCAGACCCAAACAAATTGTTAGTTGGATTATACTGATACAGCAGAAAGAAATCTTAGATTTTCCTTTCTTTTTTTTTTTTTTTTAACAGGTTTTGATTAACAAATACAAAAGAAAGATCGTAAAGCCTCAAAGTAAATGAAGACTCATAGAAGAAAAAACGTGATCTGAAAGTCTCTGTATCAGAGGAAGCATTTAAAAAAAAACCAAAACAGATGACTGACATAGTGAGATGTGGTTCTTCTGGAGATGTAAGGAAACTTCTTTTTCAAAAGCTGGAAGAGTGACAATAAAGACAGAATGCATATGGGATTTTGCACCTCCACAACAAAATCAGCAGCAGAAACTGCCATGGGAATACAGCGTGGGACAGACTGAAGTTTTAGTTTGCAGATGCCAAGTACTTTAACAAATCTAGTAAGGAACAAAGACAAAAAAATAAGCAGTTTGAAATGCCATTTGCAAGGTGCTTGGTTTCTCTGTAATGCAAATAGTCATATAAAATATGCAGGAATGTGGATTTCTTCGGTTTGAATGGGAAGAGGAAATTGATTCACAAATTCTGAATGGAATAGAAAGCTTAGAGCAAGGGTAGAGACAAAGCAACTGCCTGCACGGTGTGGAGTAAATATGGCAAGTAACTGCCTCTTTCTGTGGGAACTGCTTTGACTTTTGTGCTATAACAACACAATCAAGGTGCTCTCCTGTGTAACTGAATACTAGGAATTTTACTCTTTAGTGATTCTCAGATTACTATAATCTTCTTCTGGGTTGTTCTTGGGCAACTGGCCTTTCAGGACTTTCAGTGGTGTTCCTTCAAAGAGCCCTTTATATTTGTGGAGGGGTGGAAGCCAGCTCTCCACAAGGTGTGCTCTGCCTGGCCTCTGGTAGTCTGGTGGCTTCAGTCAGATGTTCCCACTAGGCTTTTGCGAAGTCTTGACCATCAAGCTTGCAGGGAAGTCTCTAGGTTGTGCAGGGGCTGGGAAGCAAGGGATTTGCTCATGAGTGATCTTAGTCCCCAGCTGTATCTGTGGAACCCAGTGGAGAGAAAATCTTCCTCTCACTTGTGGAAGAGTGGAGGAAAGTTAGCAAGTCAAAATGCACAGAAATCCCATGGCCCCATGCAGGAGTGACTGTGAAGGTAAGATCGAAGAACCCTTGTTAGAAAAAACAGAGCAGAGGATGATACACAAAACCAGCACATTCATGGTATAGAGACCTGAAATATGCCCTGTTGATTCTGGGATACATTTTTAACAAAGCTTTGTTCTTTCCTTCCAAAGATCTTGTTGACTATTTGAACAGTTGCCTTTCTGCTTGCTGAGCTTTTCTGTAAGAAGAAATGAAGCACTTTTTCTTTTTTAAATTATTCACATAGATGCACTCCCATTTCAGGCACAATCTGTTTGTCTAAGGAGTGCATAATCCTCTTTTGTTGTTTCCATGGACTTGTGCTTTTAAAATAATTCAAGAATTAAATATGTTATGGAATAATTCTGAGGATGAGTCTCTGTGGGAAAGCTGTATTAGATCATCAAGCCTACTTCCTTGCAGCTCCAAGCTGTGGTCCCCACAGGGAAGATGTACAAGATAAATTTATTTTATACTGGATGTTAGCAAAAAGGCCAAGAAATTATTCTTCTCCTAGTTAAACCTACAGAAAGCACATTCATATCAAAGACACTAACATGCAAGCACAGATTTCCATAATAATGTGAGAAAGTGAAAGAAAAAAAGAGGATTTTTAGTCTTTGAGGCTAAGAAGGATTGCGTTAATTCCTTTTGTATATCTCAGTGGCTACAAACCAAAATGAAAAATATATCCAGAGGCAGATAATGTCCTTCCTCTCATAGGGAGAGAAGAGTTCTGGAAGACTGTTCTCTTTCCTGACTGGAACTGATCTATTCAGTCCAACTCAGGCTCCCCAAGGTCCATCTGATCTCTGCTGTGAAACACTTGAAGGAATTAGCAACAGTGACACAGACAGCCTGGCCTCCTCCTTTGGCTCCTGATTTCTTCTCCTATGGCAGAGGAGGAATATTCAGATTTACAGGGCCCAGTTGAAGGCATCCTGGCCTCGTGGTGCCTCTTGTGGCCATGGCAAAGCAGGGCCCTGCAGCACAGGAAAAATTGCAAGGGCAAAGCAACTGAATTTCTCTGGACCTTTCCTAGAAATGCCATCTGGGTCATACAAATTATAGACTGTGACTCCATGCAGAAAGGTGTGAAGAGCAGAGCGTAGATGTAAAAACCATAAAGAAGAAGGAAGGTTGATGGAGGCTGAGGAAATATCCATCTAGCAAGTGAAAGTTGAAATAATCTAGACAATTCCCTGCAACTATTATTAGATTTTTCCTTCAGCCTTTGAAAGATCAATTAAAAGTAAAAGAAATCCCTAGGTAGGCTTTCCTCTCTCTCAAAATTTTGTCCGTTAAGAACCCTGTCTGAGCAGCTCCAGTTGTGACTTTCTTCAATTTTTAGCATTTTCCTGTGTTGACCTTGTCAGGCCCATTGCTGTTGCTACACAAACAGCAGAGAAACAGTAAAGGAGAAAAATTCCCAACCAAGTTTTCTGAAGCATGTCACATTGTGAAGAGGCATCAAGTACCTCCTTTCTGTGCTAACAAGTTATTAAAAAAAGAAAGCGCTCTGGTGGGAGCAGATATAAATGACACTTTTTAACTGTCTCTCTTGTTACCACAGAGATTCCTGCATTTATGGGGGACATCTGTTTCAAAGGGTGAAAAAAAAACATTTTACTGTAGGCAAAGAACAGCCAGGGAACAAAATCATGTCTCAAAATCTAAAATCAAACTTTCTTTAAATTGTCCTTCAGCAAAAAATAACAGGCAGGATTAGCAAAACAAACTATATTCTGATTGGAAATAATCAGACCAGAACAAGTCCATCAAGGGGAGAGAAAATGTAGCACTTATAGCTCATAGAACAGGTTTAAGATGCTTGAAGGATTGCACGGAAGTAATTAGCCAGCTCAGGAGTGTGATTTCCTTTGCAAATAATTTCTAAGTGGAGATGTGACCAGTGCTTTATGTTCTGCAGAGGGCAGTAGCCAGGAGCAGCAAAAAAAATTTAACAACTAGCCAGAAGCAGCAGAAAAATATTAACAATGCGAAGTAAGCTAATTGTCAGATGCTATCAAGACAGTGCAACAGAGTGATAAGGTGTGATAAAAGACATCTTGAAGCCACTTCCAGGCTTCTCCCTTCTGGAGAAGTAGCTAGTACAGGTGATGCACAGTGCAATTGCTCACCACCCCCTGACCAATGCCCAAGAAGCAATCAATCCCCAGCCAGCTCCCCCCAGTTTATGTACTGAGCATGATGCTCTATGGTACGGCATACCCCTTTGGCTCATTTGGGTCAGCTGTCCTGGCCATGCTCCCTCCAGGCTTCTTGTACACCTCCTTGCTGGCAGAGCATGGGAGACTGAGAAATCCTTGACTTAGGATAAGCGCTACTTAACAACTAAAACATCAGTGTGTTATCAACATTATTCTCACACTCAGCCCAAACCAGAGCAGTGTATTAGTTACCAGGAAGAAAATTAACTCTATCCCAGGATGAAACCAGGACAAAAGGCCTGGGTGGTTTCATTACATCCTCACCGTGGGCAGCCAGTCAGAGTCAAAACTGGCTGCAATCCCCCAGCTTTTCTGGGAGACTGAGCAGAAGAGGATATTCTCTTCCTCTGAGCAGAAGAGGATATTCTCTTCCTCTCCCATCCTTGCCTCATGCCTGTTGTACAAGGAAATGGAGGGGCATGGGAAGGGCATCACACCACTGATGTGCCAATACTTAGATTTTGAGAGAAGCTGCTTGTGTAGGATGTACTCCACCTTCTGCCTCTTGCAGATTAGATTCTCTCCATTTTATGAACAACTTCTGTTAGTTCATGCTGAGCATTTAACAAAACCCTCAAGGAGTTGTTCTCACCCCATAGATGGACAGTAGAATCACAGGTGGAAAAACATGACTATTGCAGAGTCCTACAGCACACTGAGGGCAAAATTTGGAATGGAGCTGAGATCTCCTGACTCCCAATCTTGTGCTCTGCCTGCAAGAGGCTTCAGCCACAAAGTTACGAAGGAGTGCTTTGACTGAGCGTCAATGCCCTGCTCTTGGAGAGGGACCCAAAAGGGGGCTCAGAAAAGACCAAAGTGCAGTCTTCCATGCAAGACTAACCTAGAGGGCAGTCAGGTTCTGTCAGACAGATTGGTTTGGTTTAATGCATTTAAGCTAGCTGCCACTAGCTTGAAGCCTTTATCCTGGCCCACATTTTACCAGATGATGAACAATACTTCTCTGGGAACTAGTAAATACAGTATTTCCCAGTTCTCAAGAACTTAATATTTTATACCATAGCCAAAAGGCACTATTTATTATTCATGCATCATTATATGGGACCATCCCATGCAAACATACACAAACCTCATCTTTATGATATGCTGGCATTGAGAGTGGAAATAAAAATCCTACATGGTCAAATATTCAAAATTAAAGAGGTAGTACTTGCATATTAAATCATTTTCATGTTAGTCACATGTGATTACATGGAATTTTGCTGGTGTTGGAAGAAGTAGGCAAGATACTTTCTAAACATATTGTACACACGTATTTGGCTTTTAAAACTAACTGGAATTAAAAATAATTGCATAATAATTGCAACAAGTTTTGTAGCTGCTGAGCTAGCATTGCTGGGGAAGTTTAATTTTCCTATTTTTATTGGTTTTGTGCAAATTAATTTCTCAACATTAACTATATTAGATTAACATTGGTGTGCATGGTTTTTATAAGGAAAAAAGAGAGGAAACGGTGCTGGCATGATTATGGCAGTTCTCAAAGGTAAAACATATGCAAAACAAATTGACCAACGTAAGGACTGCAGATTAGCAGAAGAAAGTATGCTTCTGGTGATAATCAAGTGTATTTGTTTAATAACAATACTTGCCACTATTACAATAATGACCTAAAGTTTTGAAGTACTCGTTTCCTCCCTGTACTGTATGCCACTTTAGAAGGTGTGGATATGGTTGAGAACAGAGAAGATAAGAGCAATTACAGAGATGAAAGGAGACCTTCTCAGGTTGGGAAAGTGGTTGTGGTGAGTGGGGCCGGTAGATGGGCATAACACAATGGGAAGGTGACTAGCACAATGGCAGGACTCTGGTGGTGGGATGGTAGACAGGGGCTCACCAACTCACTGGACAATTGGTAGATGAACTGTCCAGAGTTCCTTGTGCAGGTGAAGGCAACCATGATCTTTTTGGTGAGATACTGAGGTGATTTGCTATCAGCTTGCTGGAAGACTTGAGAAAGGGCACTCTGGAGGTTCAACTTTGAGAAGAGGGGTTTGGCCTACACAGAAGAGAGACTTCTGGAGGACATCCAGGGAAGCAGTACCTTGGCACAGCTATAAAGCCCACTTGTGATTTTTTCTAACCTCTAAGCTCCTGTGTAACCAAACACTACACCACTCATTAATTTGGATAATTAAACAAGAAGTGCCCCACTTCTCTTTCTTCTGAAGCAGTCCTTCCTGCCTAGGGGTCTGAGCAAGGGGAATTCAACGCACGGGGAAGCTTTGGAGAGAACTGAAGTGCCGGATTTCTCTCACGCGCTTGAAGAACTCGACATATTTTCTTGTCCCCACCCCCCCCAGCTTTCTCCAGAGGCGGAAGGGACTTGGCACCCACCTCCCCCCATACCCTCCTTCCCACACACAACCGGCCCCGAGCGAGCAGGGTGGGCTCCTGGAAGCGTCTCCCACCACCATCACTCCGCGTGACAACCCCCCCTCTTGCCATCCCTTCCCCTCAGCAAGCCGCTCCTCGGCGGGGGGAGCCTCGCCAGGCGGGCGGGGGGGGCTGCGCGGGGCTGCGGCCCCCCGCGGGGAAAGGGAGGGGCGGGGAGGGGGCTTGCCCCCTCCCCGCCCCTCCCTTTCCCCGCGGGGGGCCGCAGCCCCGCGGTCACGTGGCCGCGGAGTGATGTCACGCCCCCCCCTCCCGCCCTATCCGCGCGGAGCGGCCGAGTGTCCCGGGGCAGGCGGTGCCGCCGCTCCGCCCTTCAGCAGCGACGCGGTTCGGTGCGCGGTTGCCGGCGGCGGCGAAGGAGGAGGAGGAGGAAGAGGAGGAGGAGGAGGAGGCGGCGGCGGCGGCGGCGGCAGCGATCGTAGCGGGACGCGGTTCCTCCATGAGGTGAGGGCGTCTCGGCGGGGAGAAGGGGGGAGGTTGCGTGCGCGCAGGCACGGCGGCGGGCGACGTGAATAGGGGCTTTGTGTGCGGCGCCCACCTGCCCCCCGCCGCCGACCGCGGGGGGCTGATGCCGACGTTGCCGCCGGCGGAGCCTGAGGGGAGAAATCCTCTGCGGGGCTCAACAGGAGGAAACTTCTCCCTTCTGCCGGAGAGCCCTGTTTCCCCGGTGTGGGAGACTGGAAGCAGTGAGGGAAGGGAGCGCAGCCCGTGAGTCGTTGCCGCTTGGCTGTTTATTTACTTTCTTTATAGTTTTATGATTTTTTTTTTTCCCCCCTTGTCTCCTCGGTGCGTGGCGGGGGGTGACAGCTGCCTGCGGCGGTGAGCGGTAGCACCTCGGTGCCTTCAGGCCGGCGCCAGCTCACCGCCCCGGACCCCTACCCGCCCCTCGGTGGGGGTCTCCGCGGGTCCCGCAGCCCCTCGCCGCTTCGGGGAGGGGGTCGCCAGTCCCTGACAGCGCGGGTCCGGCTGAGCCCTGGGGGCAGCGGTGCCGCCTCCTCACCCCCTTCTCCCGGGGGACCCTGACAGAAATTAAATCCGCCCCCGGGGGAGGACCCTCGGATTGCCTCGCTCCCATGAAGAAGGTGGCCCCCGGGACGGCGCTGTCTCGGTGCTCGCGTGGGGAGGTTTCTCTCCGGGGTTTGAGTGGGAGCTCGGGGAAGAGAGGGCTGGCTACCGGGCTGCCCTGGGGGGCGGTGGCTGGGCCGGGCTCCGGCGGGTCCCCCCGCACCGCTGCCAGCCGCGTCCCCTCCTGCCCCGCGGGCACGCACCGCGGCTACGCCTTCCTCAGGCAGCGGGGGCTTGAAAGATCAGTATTTCGTGTAGATGTTACAAAAAAAAAAAAAAAAATTAAATAGCCAGCTTTAGGAATCGCATCAAGTTTAACCAGGAACCTGTGCATCTAACTTGCCACAGAGCACCCGAAAGACTTTGCTTTCTCTTGCACAGCGTTTGGCAGCACAAGGCTTCTGCAGTCGGCTCTTGCCGCTTGTTACATTCTTAATTTTCTCCCTGTGAAAAGACTAGTTAAATTCTGCTTTATCAGCATTGCAGGATCTTAACAAATTCTTCCGTTTGTTTCTATAGTGAATGTGAGTATGCTTATTACAGAACTGATATAAAACTCTTGCAGGCCAGTGGAGTGAGTGCCACTTTGGTAGAAGCTGAAGTCTCTTTTTTTTTTTTTTTTGTCATTATCCCAGTGGGTTGCAGATTAGTGTGTGTTATTTAAAAAAAAAAAAATCAGATTCTGAAAGCTACACATACATCATTTTAGAAAGACCTCCTGATGTCCTACATTAACTAGGAGTAAATGAATTTAGTAAATATCTGTCAATGACCCGCTTGGCTCTTGTCTTAGGACACTCATGGAAAGCTGTCAATGAAATTTTATTTACTAATAGAAGAATTACGTAACAGCTGTATGAACCAGAGGGAAAGCATTTGAGTAGATCAAGGCTTGATATGAGCTCAGGGTTCTCTTGAGTTGAAGCCAAGCTCAGTGCCAAGAAGTCACTATGCAGTAGCAGACGCCCGCCCTTTCAGTCTCTAAAAATATTGGCCCTGTGCTATTCTTTTCCCTTTTCCAAGAGTGCATCTGCTAGCAAAGCTATAAAATGCTACCTCTTCCCCTCTCCTTCCCTCAACCAAGACATGGGTAACATGAAGTGGGAAGGAGACTGGGAGGGAGGCTGCTGGTCTCATGAAGCGATGTAAGCATTTCACAAGGCGGTTCACTCACTTGCCTCATCTCTTTCTTTTTTTTTTTTTTTCTTTTTATATGTTTCCCACTATGTTACTTCTCCCTCTCTCTGAGAAGGATTTTGTGCTTCTCTTCAGGGAGAAGCAGTGCCTGGAGAAACATGAAAGCTAAGTTCTTTTGTGAGATGTTGGCAATTTCTGAATTCTACTGGAGCAATACCCTAATCACATTTGTTTTTAGAGCTGATTGTGGGCTAGTTCTTTTTGCACAGGGATAATTTCTGAAATAACTACAGAGAAAAAAACAAGGAAAGCTAGAACAAATCAGTTCAAACCTTTAGTGCCTTGCTTAGTGGCAGAGGTAGTAGACTACTGAAAATCCCAAGGTGGGACCATAGCAATCAGTAACGTCTTCTGGGGTTATAGATTCAAGTAACTGGCTCTCCTGCTGTGTGCATACTTCCTGCATGTCTGAGAGGCTTATTCTCTTCCCTACATTCCTTGGGGTTGCTGTCTAGGTGCCTGTGAATGCACACAGGTGATATAGCTCTACGTTTGAGGTAGCTGGGGACTTGTTTTCAGAGTTGTCAGTCCTTGCTGCTCCTAATGTTTTGACGGTCATCGAATAATGCACTTTTAGGGTATAGAAGAAGTAGTGCAAAGAGGTGTAATTCAGGTAATAGATTAGAGCAGAGCTTATCACTGTCAAACTGCCAGAGGCAGATGCAAGTCTGGTGAAGTGTGGAAGCAGCTGAAGATCTCCACTGGCACTTGGGACTAGCTACCAGTCCAGGTACTTGCTGAGGACTGCTGGAGTGCAAGCACACAGCAGTGAAAGAAAGCATTCTCCTCTTGTGTTGAGGTCCAGAACAGGATGGCCAGTAATGCCTGGAGGTGATGGTGGTAGTTGGTGTGCTGAACTTGAGAACACCTCTGGAGGAGAGAGTCTCCAGCCTAATGGTTAGTGCATTTGCCTGGGAAGTGTTAGATCTTGACTTTCAAGTCCTTCCCTGCAGACAGATCTTGCATTTTGGATGAATGCTGTAATAACTTACATATATTTTCTAAAGCTGCCATAGTCTCCTTTTGGTTTTGTGCCTGGAAGCCATTGCTGGTATTCAAAATACTGTAAAACAAGATTTGTGGTTTTTTCAACTGAATCTATAGAGGGGATGGGTAAAGTGGAGAGACAAGTTTGTTCAGTCACTACAATAGAAGAAGAATTTGTATGCTGGTCTGTCTATGACTCCGTAACTTCAGTAGCTGAGGATGTTCCACTTCTTCCCTTATAACTGCTGAGAGACAGGGAGCTACTGTTGGTTATTGCAGATGTCTGGATTCCCAAAGGCACTGGGACACCTTGAAGTGTCTCTGGGGAGTTTGACACTTGAGTGCTTTGGGGACCTTGTTTACAAGGACTTGGTTGAGACACCAGCATGATAACTCTAAGGGACTTATAGAAGTTCATAGGTCTCTGAAGGCTGGGAGAAGTATCTCAAACACTAGATCTTCTCCAATATTTGTATGGCACCTGGTGCTGCTGCTATTGAATATGTTTCAACAACCTGAATAAAATCAGTTAAAAATCACTTGATTATCACTTAAGATGCAGATGTTGATCTTGCTGATCTTGCTGATGTTCTGCTAGTTGATAGCATTGATAGTCTTCCAGGATAGAAAATATCTGAATTCCTAGTACTTTTTTTTTTGAGGGGTGAAAACACACCTAACTCTTTTTTTGTTATTGGGTAATGTTTAAAAAGGTATCATCAGCTAAAATATTTTCCCTACCCAAGAACTTGGAAGCTGAATAGGGAAGTTGTGTTATCATCACAGTCTCTGAAGGTATTTCTAGACTACAGGAGTTTCTACACTACTGAAGTAGATCCCCTTTGAATAGTTTAAGGGCAGAGTTTATGGGAGTGAGGCTTGGCGAGTGCCTTAGGCAAATTAAATTGTTGTTCCTGTCTTCCTAACTCCTGCCCTGATAGATAAAAGTTCTGCCTTAGGCTGTTTCAGAATGTTCATCCATAAAGTCTTGGATATGTCTCTTCATAGATTTAACGTTGCATCTGTACAGATTGTCGGTTCGGCCATTCTGAAGAGCATCTAGTGGAACGGTTGATACAGAATATTAGGAAGGCAGTAAGTATAAACAAGTACTAACTAGCTGGTGTTATCCATGTGGGTTTTTCATTTAAGAACTGGCATTTCACAAGTGGGACTCTGCGTCATTTTTCTCTATTTCTAGTTGTAGCTGGATGCATCAATTCCAATCTAGCCCTGTTGGACTAAGCATTGAATATGGAAAAGTCTTCAGGACTGCAACATATCTTCTGTATGATCAAACCAGAGAATATGGCCTCAAAATTGAGGGGCACGCAAGGGTGGAGGGGCTTTTTGTTTTAGACACAGGAAAATTGAAAGCAGAGAAAGACAGCAGTATGTCCCAGCTCATGCAGCAAGTCTTGTCTCTCTTACTGTGCTCTTCAGTGAGCTGAATGTGTGTTGACAGACACTTCTAGACAAAAGAACTGGAGTAAGAACAGAGTAAAGTTGTATGTAATGAGTGAATGACAGATTTGCCCGGACTTTGCTTGAGCTAGGATTTTGCCTGGAGTGCTGTCTAATATGCCAAGTAAACAAATCAGGGCAATGTCACATTTTGATTTTTCTCCAATCTTCTCCTGTAATTCACTGTGTCTAAGGCCTTGTTGATGCAAGCTCTCTCCTAGCTGTCTAGAACTGATTTTGAAAACGCTGTTAGCAAACTGAACATATCCCCACATTGACAGTCTTGCCTGGGTTTGTACTGGCTGTATAACATTCACAGAGGCTGGTACTGCTTGAGCATTTAGATGATACTGCTCCATTAAAGATGAAGTTTAACATTTGCAAATTCTGAATATCAAAAGGAAGTTTAAGAGAGTTGATGCAAAGCATTCTGGAGGGAGGAGCGGTAGCTGTGGATTTGTTAGTGATGCAATATCTATGGAGCCCTAACTTTTGGGCTCAAATGCTTGAATTTGTACAGTTCAGCACATCCTTGCCAGTGATTTGTGAACGGATGGAGGGATTGTGCTAAGTTACCCAAGGCCCTTGCTATCTCTGATGTCTGATTCTGTTTAGAGTGGGATTAACTGTATATAAATCACTCCCACTCTTGTGTAGTGCTTGGGCTTCTCAGTGCATTTTTCAGTGTGTTTTCATTAGTAAGTAATAGATTAACCAAGCCAAGAATTATTTGTCTTTATAGGTGACATTAAGTTTAAAAAAATTCTGTTCCATTTGTCTTTTCCTATGATAGGAAGATGGGTTACTCAAGATGGAAAAACTGAGCTGTGCTGATAAAGAGCAGGGAAATGTTCCCGTTGCTTTTGGTCACATCATACATGCTTCGTTGCTTTGGCCTGAGCAATAGAGAGAAGAATATGCTCAGCTGGATGGAAATGAGAAGGTAGTCAGAGATGAAGTATTGGGTAGATTTTTTTTAGGACAGCATGGGCTTGCTGCATTTATGTGCAAACAACCAAAGAGGCTAGGCAATGGCTAATGCCTCCAGGTGGTCCTGTGGTTCTGGCAATGCTAAGGAGGCCCAGGTTTGGGCATGTTCTTGGTATTGGATAGTAGGTCAGGCGACCTCAGGCATGTGAAGCTTTTGAGAAGTTGGTTACTGAAGATGGGCAGCAGAAGAGATGCTAGTAGTGTGGATGCCTCTGGCTATTGGCAGTGCAAAGGCTTGTGCTTCTGGGTCAGAGCACAGCTTGTGATTTAGAAAATGATCATCCAGACAATAAATGGTGGTGTTGTGCTCTGGGAGAAGACACTTCTGGGGCCCCTTATTTTCCACTGTGAGTGTAGGTGTATTCATACAAAGGAAGATGTAAGTGTATGTCAGCAGTGGTATTCTTCCAGACTCTTTTTTATTTTTTTTCTCTTTATGTTGCCAGATATTGCATGGAGTCTCTAGTTCTTTTCTGTAACCTCATAAAGTTAAAACAAATTTTTGGAGTATTTTTGGGAGGGGAAGGGGAAATGAGTTGACAACATGAATTGCGCTTTCCTGCAGAAGAGCAAGAAGAGCACTGTCTGAGATGGAGGCTTCTCAGGGTGTTCTGAAAGACATGCAAGATTTTTGACACCTAGATTAATTGAATTCAGCACTTACCAGTAAAGGTTAACTGTCACTGGCATGAATAGTGTGCATAGTGTATGGTTTTACTGTAAACTTGTAGTTTTACTTAGTAAAACTAAGGCTGTTTTACTGTTGCATCACTGGATCTTTGGTCACTCAAGGAATTAATTGTAATCTTGTTTGCAAGGCCTTGCTCTGCTTTTAATGCAATTTAATGAAAGGAAAAAATATGTCAGTATTGTTGTTTACTGTGGTTTGCACAAATCTCACTGTAAATCAGTGGGTAAGATTATCCTAATCTGTTTCCTGTGTTTAAAGATTGTATTGTGTATTAAAACACAGTTTCAATGAAATTACTGAGGTTGAAGATTACCACCACTTCAGTGTCTCTTGTTTTAACTAGATAGGTTTACCACCAATCTAAAGATGTTTTCAGTGGCTTGTATTCCTGAAAGCTATTTCTTAACATTAAGCTGAAGGAAGATGAGATAGAGAACTAGATATTTAAATTTTGGAGCTAATGGTTAAAAGCATGTGATCAGCATAGCTTTTAGAATCCCTGGAGTTAAGCTCTTCTCTAGTGCTAACTTGCTGCAGCTACAAAATGACAGCGCTCAGTATTTATTATCACATTTGTTCTGAAAGAGGAGAAATGCCACTATTAGTAGAGATTGCTTCTTGTTAATACCTGTGATATCTTGCAGAAATACAGTTTTGAAGTGCCTTGATGCTCCCTAGTGAATTTCTATTAGTTGTTTCCTATCTTGTAAAACAGGAGTGTATTAATGGCATTTCCTTTATCCCCCTCTATGGCAAATGAACAGTTGTCATAGAGCTCTGCTGAATCAGGATGCTGACCTCTTCTTGCATCAATTCCAATAATTACACCATTTGAGAGGTGACTTCCTCGTTTAAACAGTGTCAAGAAAAGGCAGCCCTCACCGTTTCATGGGTTTTTATCTCTACAGCTGAAGGATTATGGGCATTATGATACACAAGCTCTAATCTTAGTGTTTGTGTTTAACTATCTCTTTATGAAAAAAATACAGATGTGACACACTCTAAACTTGATAATGCTGTTTTTGTGTGCTTGTGCATGCTTTTTTAATTATGCTGAGGACTTCAGTTTCCCATTCAGTGTATAAAATGCACTTACGTAAGAGGTGAAGTATCCTGTGGGAAAAATAAGTTGGCTTCTAATAGAAACACAGCTCACCTCCCTTCTTCCTTCCTCAAAATGGGAAAAAGTAGCATATTAGGAGTGCTTGTAGATCCTGTTAATTAGGTTCCTCACAGAGGAGAGTGCAGCTTTGCGGCTGTTCTGTGCACATACCTACAAGGAGTTGTCATCTCTCTCATAGCCCTGTAGTTGAGTACTTTATTTTTCATGGGAGCTATAACAAAACTTTTGTTTGTGGGAGCCAAAAATGCTGAGGGGGTGGTAAGGGGAAAGACAGCCTATAGCACACAATTCTTTGGCAATCTGTATGTGAGGAAAGATTTCTTATTTTCAGTTTCCCATGCACAGGATTTCTTTATATTTTATTAACTGATGTAATTAAACTGTATACCTTTTTTTTTTTTCTTTTAGTCAAATACGTTTATGTTTTAAAATAAAAAGTTAAGTTTTTATTGTTAAGTTTTGGATTTTGTGGGATATTGTATGATGTTTCTCAGCTTTTAAAGTTCCTTTAAATTGTGGTTTTGTTTTGGTTTTCCCAAAAGTGTTAAAAAGAGTTTGGGTTTTTGTCCTCCATTTTCTTTCTTTTTTGTTCTTTTTTCTTCTTTTTTTTTTTTTTTGCTGGCCTGGTATGTAAAGGCCAGATAAGTGTAATGGTATTTGTCTTGTCTGTACCCTGGCACTGCTGATCTTTGCAATGCTCGTTGTCCTTGGTGTTGCTAGAGAATGATTTAGGAGATTATTGGGCTCTTGCTGAGGTTCAGACTCCTTTCCAGTGCAGGTTATGACAGCTGTTGTGCAATTTAAATACTTTCTCCAAAGTTTGAGTAGGTGTAGCAGAAATAAAGTGGTAAGCTTCTCTAAGAGCAATTCCTTCATTTCGATTGTTAAAAACTTGCTTTTTAAATTTTTTTTGTTACTAATTTGCAAATACTGTATTCAGCCCAGGAAGAAGGTAAGAAATTGTCATTTAAGACAGGGAGTGGAAAGCTTCTGCGATTTCTTTTTTTTTATATTTTTTTTTTGTCTTTTCCGTTTGCATGCTAAGGAATTAGACAAAATGCCGCAAGCCCATTCTGCTTGAGACGAAAAGCAAGAACTTAGAAGGAAACCCCTTGTTCATATACCTGAAAGCAGTCAGGAATCTGATATGACTTCAGTCATTTAATTAGATTTAATGATATTTTAACAGCCTACAGAATTACCCCATCCAGTACTGGAGGTGTGTGTTCTGTGGGAAATGTATTTGTGTGCATGTAGTATATGGGATTTTTTGTTTGTTTGGGGTTTTTTTAAGAAATGTGCTTGTGTTTGTCTTGAGTGGCTGTCAGATAAATATGGGGTTGAACTAAATGACATGTTTACTTAGCACTAATTGCTACTCCTGAATGTTACTTCGAGTTGTATTTTGTGGAAGCATTCATATATATTCTGCCAAGCGTATACTGCGTAGTTGCGTTTTAAAATGCGTAGTAGAGTGATCATGTATAACATAGCAACTTGCTTCATAATAATGATTTTCTTTTATGAAACAACTGAATCTCACTTATCAAACTGTAATCTACTGTTTCTGAAGAGTGATGTGAACCATTAGTGACCCTGCATGACCTATTTGAATTTATGCTCCAGTCCTCGTTTCAGTTATTTATTTATCTGGCTAAACTTGTAATATTTTTTCTCCTTTTTTTCTAGGGTGGAGGGAGGAAGTTTATACAGCTGAACATCCTTTACTTTAAACTGTTCCTTCAGAAGGAATTTGTATAGCAGCTAAAACTTGTAGATGAGAGTGACTGGCTATTCCAGTGAGCATACTGTAAAACTAGAAATTTGGAACATTTTTGCATAGATGGCTTTGGCCAGTCCCAGGTGTATGTTGTTCTTTCATTATGTTTTTCTGCAGTGCTCTAGGAAAAAACACATTGCCATGCTGCTTCAACATGCTGTTCACTGTTACATTTGTCTTGGATCGGTAATGTGTGGTATATTGAAGCTTTCTGCAGGAGACTTTGCCCTAGGCACTGACTCCCTGTTCCCCTCTGAGAGCTTGCAGCTTGTCTGCAATGTTAGTTGTATATGTTTGTGCAACTGCTGCTTTTCTTCACTTGAAAGGAAGTGGGAACATGACTGTTTGTGATAGTTCACTGTCAAATTAAAACCAGCGATGACTTCAAGAATACACATACAGCTTCTTATGGGGAAGAGTGTAAAACAATTCTTCTAGTGATAACCTCATTCTTGCTCAAATGGTTTTATGTACTATGTTGTGTTGAGCTGTCCTAGTATGTGTCATGCATGGTTTAAGTGTAATTTTGACTTTGGTTAGTTGTTAGACTTGTACATACAATAGTGGTGGTACTTCTGCTTCCCAGTGCAGACCCACGGTTGTAGGATAGTGAAGTTTTAATTAATGATTTTGCATACTTATTTCTGCTTTTCACTCTTTAGAAACAGCTGCCCTGATATAAAGTTAACATAGGTGGTGTATGAACTGCTACGTGTATGAATGTGTTGGTGACCTAATTATGTTGAGAGGTAGCTCATACAACATGATACACACTTGAGTTTTTGGTAAAGATTTGTTCTGTTCTGCTGAGGTCAGACTTAGGCTTGCTTTTAAATTTGGATAAACAGAAAGTTTCCCTCAGCTGGCTGTTAATCTTTTTTAGAGCTTGAGGGCTAAATCCTCAAAGGGTGATATAGGTATGCAAATTCAATTCAGACTTGGCTGCCACTGAACTGAATGGTATCAAGTTGGAATCTTATTTTTCTTTCTTTTTTGTTTAGATATTGAAGAAGGATAAAAAGCTCCTTAAAGGTTTGGAAGGTTGAATGTGATCAGCATGAAGAGCTTAAAAGCAAAGTTCAGGAAGAGTGACGTAAGTATTTCTGCTCAGTTTGACTGCTGGTTTCCATGCTGGAAACAAATTCTTCACTCCCACCTTGATAAGGTTGTAGGTTAATGAATTACAGAAAAGAAAAACTTTTTCCAAGCAACAGCTGAGTATGGTATGGAGTAGGCTGTTTCTGTTTGGAGTGCAATTGTCTGTTATGCAAATTAATAGCATTTCACTATCTTGCTTTCCATAACTGAATCATGCGCGTGTGTGGTGTCTGCAGAACTTCCATTAGATTGTGCTGGTGCCTAGACTGAAACTTTGTTCCAGGTATAGGGTTAAGCCTAGTAAGGATTTTACTACCCAATCATATTTCCGTCTAAGCATAATACCATTCTTATCAGTGTGGTGTTTGAGCACTTAACAAAAGGTCTCCTCAGTCTGTGACAGGATTTCTTTGTCAGCAAGAATACAGGAACCAGCTGTGCAATTAGGGCAGCTGTGGCTTATCAATTCTAGTGTGAGAGGAGAGGTGAATATGAGGCTTGAGCAGTAAGGATGATGGACATAAATATGGAGTTCCTACAGGAGACTCTTCAGAACTGCATTTAGAGAGACATTAGGCTGCACGTCATACATTGCTTCTTGCTAGCAGTAGTAGTATAAGTGGAGACCCAGGCTTGAACTTGTATAGTAAGCGTACTTCCCTTGGAGCAGCGGAACTGCTGTAGTCCAGTCCTGTTCTTGTCTGTCTTTTCGTACTACTCATTGCAGCTTTTTGTCATGCATTCATGTTAATGCTTATTTGATAGCACAGCGAGCAGTCAGTGAAATAGGTGACTTTGTGTTTAACCGACTTTCCAGATTTTGTGTGGAATTCGTGACAAATCTCCATGATCTGTATGTTCCACCATTCATTCTGAATTTTTGCCCTGTTTTGAAAGAAGTGATGTGTTGTTGTTTGTCATGGCCAGATTTGCGCTGGGTCCCAGAGCAACAATATTTGGTGAAGATGCTTTGAATGTGAAAATGGAGCCTCTTCAGAAGTTTTGATGTTCGGGAATAAAATGACACGCTGCATTCAGGAGTAGTACAGGCTATGCTTTGATGTAAAGATGGTCTCATGGCACACCGTTAGAATGGTGTCTTTAGCTGGCTAGTAATGCACTTCAGTAGCTGTGAAGAAGGTAGAGATGCTGTTGTGCTGTAATCTGCAGATGTGCTGGTTACTGCTTAGAAAGTCTTTTGAGCTACAGGTTTTAACATTTGGTGCAGCTGCTGTATTGGCTTCCTAGCAGCAGCACTGGTGGATGCTCCTTCAGTTTAGCAAGAGCTGTCTAAAAAGACTACCTCTACAAATGAGGTATAATTGTGTATTATTGACATAATATAAATATGTCAACTGACCTTTGGTAACAGAGGGAAGCTTTTTTAACTATTTAAGCAGTGTTTGGCTTTTGCTAGTCACCAAACTGAATCAGCCAGTGGCACAGTGTCATGTGCCACTTCACAACAAATAATGTCATAAAGCTCTGGTGTCTCATCTAACTGAATATGCCATTCAGTTTAGAACTGCTAGAATTTTGTGATCAGATATTGTTGCTCCTGTTGCAACGAGTAGCAGCAATTGCTATTTTGAGTTCACCTACACCAGTAAAACTTTTTATAGGCATCTGCTTGGGTAATGAGAACAGTCCCTTGGCTAATATATGAACACACTTGCTATTATGGAAGTTAGGTGTGCCTGTGTGTTAGGATGACTTCATTCACACTTTTGTGCCTGTTGGCTGGGCTGCTGCTCTAGAGCAAAGGCTAAGTGACATGCGTGATGCAACTAGATCTTGCTGTAGCTAGTCCACCCACTGTAATAAATTGCACTGGTTCACTTATTCTGTACTTATCTATCCTTGATAACTCGCTCACGCCTCTCCCCAAAACCAAGTGGAGTCTGAAAGTAATTGCTGTTTTGATACTATGGCTGTCTACTGACTGGAGACAAAGTTGACCACAAAGGATTTTTCAGATACCTAAAATTTAGATATGCAGCTCTAAGGGCACAGCAGTCTAAATCCATGACGGTCTGGTTTCCTCTGTTTTGAAGCCAAACCTTAAGGGCATAATTCAAAACAGCCAACAGGAGCTGTTCTATATTTTGTGCAGGATAAGCAAGCAGGATTATCCTTCTCTTTAGTTTCCAGAAGCTGCCCTTAGCTATAATTTGTGAGGAGGGGGAAGAGGAGGTGGTTTTAATTGGAATTAGTCTTATTTGTGTCTCAATTTATAAGATGTGGTAACTGCTTTTGAATTGGGGATAAGGGTAAAGTCAGCAAGGATGGAAGGACTCATCCCACCTCACTTGTATTTCTTTCTGGAGGAAGTCTTTAATGTCTTATTTTGTAGAACTGAAGGTGTCTTGGGCTAAAGAATGATACCCTTCTCTTTAGCCTCACTGTTAGCATAAAAAAATAGGAAGAGGCGGAGGAGTAGGAATAAGTCTTCAAGGTGTATGTGAGAAATAGGAATTACACAAACACTTCTCCAGTAGTAAGGCTGATAACATAAAACTGTATGCTGGAATGAAGACTGTGTAGGAAACTTCACTGGTGTATTAAAGCTCTCTAGGCTATTCTGGAGTGGCTGAATTGAAAGTGGGCACAACTGCTGATATTTGTGTATATGTCTCTGTCCTTGCTGCAGGGCTTTGCTGTGGTGCTGTAGCTACACCAGTCTTACAGCTTGCAAAAGAGGTGTCCCTGTTCCCTCTTCTTTCATCTCTGTCCTTCTGGTTTTAAGGGTACCTGACCCTGCAGTGAGCCAATTCAGGGACATAAAGTGATGGAAAATTACTTTGTGGGGTGAGTTTTAGCTGATTAACTCCCTACTCTGTCTCACTGTAGGGTCAACTGTGAGATGAATGGTGGAAGTAGGAGGAGCAGGAGGACATCCCTTTCTGTAGCTGTTGCTTGGCTTAGCTGCACTGTCAAATCACACCCTGAATTTATTGACCTAAAAAGCACAGGGATGGGCACACCAGCAGAATTGTTGCAGGAACACACAAGTTAATAAGGCTCCTAATTCTGATATTTAGCAGAACTGATATAGTCCACAGCTGAGAGATGGGAGTATGACTCTTCTTAGATGGGAGGGTGACTCCTCACTTCATGCTTTTGCTGCTCAGCTCCCCTGTACCTCACTTGATTCGCTCTCCGTGTGCACTCCCTTAACTGGAGAATCCTTTTTCCTTGACATACTTAACCGCTGTGAAATCCTTCCTGGGAGTGACTGTTGCCATGTGAACATGTGTATTTGGTGTGGAGGAATGAGATTTATTGCTCTGTCATAAATGAGTATCGTCAAAGAGTGATGTGTGGTTACAGGAGGATCCTTGTAGACCATAAATCTGTGAACAGGATGCCTAGGTGGGAACAAATACTGAGATTGGAAGCTAAGTAGTGAATGTGCACGCTTCAAGAGTCTGTAGACAAAGCAACAGAAATTGGACTTAGGTCTTGACAAAGCAACTAGTCTCTTGCTGTATTTTCTCTCTTTTTCTTCAGCTCTTGTTCCTCGTTACCAAACTCAAAACCTGTTATTTGTAACACCTAGAAGCTGACAGCCTAAAAGGATGACTGTTTTAGTTGTTGCAAGAGACTATTACATGTAACACTTGAAAGAGTTGGTGTGGTAGTATCAGAAGCTATCACTTCAGAGCTTGAATTTGTTTATAGACTGTCTGTAGTTTATTCACATGCTAGAGAATGAACTTCTCCACCCATTAAGACAGAAGTTCTTCACTGTTTCTTCTTGGAAAAGCAGAGTTTGAAATAATCCAATTAAAACAAAAACAGTGCTCCTGATGTTTGACTAGGCCTCTTATTAATATTTGAGATTTGAGTGTTTTTTGTAATAACTAGTCAGTTTGTGGCCTGACTTCAAAAACATCTAGAATCTTAAATAGGCAGATGAGGGCTGAGTGTATTTTCAAATGTGCAAAGATACTAAACCTGTCTAAACATGTTTTGTCTCCTTCTTAAATATGACAAGATACTCATCAACATTTTTAGGCACCTACACACATTTAAATATCTACCTCTTTGATACTAAGATATTGTAGGAACTTAGGTGATGTTTAGGTAGGTTTGGTTTTAACTGTGTTCTTGATTACTCTAGAAAAGGCATAATGTGTCAAGGCTGTGATGGGTTGGATTGTTTCATCTCCCCTACCTGTAGGGGAAAACTGAAAAGTTTTAAAACTATTTTCTGCGAGTACTGAAGATCAGCTGAAAAACACGCCTTGCAATTTGACAATGGACAAATTTTATTTTAATTGTTAGCTTGTTGACTGGACAAGACGAAGATTAGAATTGATATTTGGAAACAAATATCTTCAGTACTGAATAATTAGAAAAGTAGAGTGTCTTTTAAAATTGAGAATTGACTGTGCAGTTCAGCAGCAAAAGTAGCTATTGTCAGAAGCAGAGCCAAGACGAGCTGGGATTTCCCAATGCTAATTGCCAGCTCTAACTTCTGGTATTTCTGGAAATGCCTATTTGTTGTACTGTCACGCGGGGGTTGAAAAGTCTGCAGTTCTTGTGAAAATTCTGCTTTTTGGCCTGTGGTGTACTCATTGTTCCATAAATCTCAAAATGATGAGGCAGTTAGGTATGTTGTAGTATAAAATCTCAGTCTTAATCTAGACACTGTGCTAAGGCTTAGCACTACTTTTTAATGCCCAGTGTTCTAAGTAGGCTTCCATTCAACAGTTTTTAAAGTATGAAAAGCTACATGGGGGTCTGGAACAGAAAGATTGCTGGGATACATTCCATTGAAATCACTGTGTTCCCATGTGCTCTGGACTGAATGTGTGGGAGAACAAAACTTGGGTGGGGCAACTTTAAAAATAATAAAGCAAGATCTCCTTTAAACAGCCCTTAAATTCTTTTATCCACTGAAAACTACAATTAACCTAAAAAGGAGCATGGGGTTATTGAAAATTGCACTATCCACTCAGTGTACGTGTACTACTTTCTTTCAGGGTAATTGTGACAAAAACCCCCACATACAGAGTTTACTCTGGCTAAAATGTGAAATAGCAATGTTGTCTGACATCTTTACCTAACTATTTAGAAAATGTACTACTGAAACTTCCTTTTATTTAGGTGTCCTTCTCTTACTGGGTGTTGAATTAAATTGGCCTGAAACACATCATCATGATTGCAGCTTTCCCTCAGTTTACTGTGTTCTTCAGTAATAAATTTTGATTCCACTATACAGTGTGTAGGGGAGGACTTGATCTCTGGAATGTATAGATTGTCCTCAATCACCTCTTCTTGAGGAAGGAGGATTTAGCCTTCTCTCCTTCTTGAAACAAGTGCCATGGCTCCTGCTTTTTCCTCCCTCTGTCAGGAGTCAAGGGTTCTATCTTCCACCCCATTTTCTGCTCTGGAGCTATTTGACTTAATGCCTCCAGTTCCGGACAACATAAGGCTCAGCTCTAGTCAGCTTGCTCTTCCAGCCAAAGCTTAAATGCTTTGTGCAGTAAAGAATTTAAAAATATTGAGTCCTATAGTAGTACATAGAGTAAGACCTGCTGCCTGTTGTAGTTAGTTCAGTGTGAACCTCTTGCCATCAGGCAGTGTCTTTTCTTTGTTATTGACAATAGGAATGTGTTCAGAGTACTCGTAGAATTACCTTATTGAGGTGGATGGTAATTCTGGTGCACTTGAGCACTCTGAGGGAGCCAATATCAGCCCATATTGTAGCATCTCTTTTAATATGGTGGAAGGAAAATGTAACAGAGGCAAGTGAAGACCGATAGATAAGGGTGGGGGAAAACAGAAAGGAAAAAGAACAGGTCTGAAAGGGAGGGGAGAGGAGGGACAGTTGAAGCTGTAGGGTTAGAGTTACTATTTTGGTAACTGTTCTGTGAGAAGGAATAACTTGTGGGATGCCTGCTGATCAGCTGTCTGTGGGTGGGAAAGTACATAGATTTGGCAGTGTTTGAGGCAAAGTAACTTGCAGATATTCTAGAAACCTGCAGCATCTCCAAATGGTTGGGACAGAAAGGAACGGGAATAGGTTAAATGAGAACTGTGCTGTGGTGTTTGGAATTATAGTAGAGAAACCTGGGCTGGAGTTGGCTTACTTTGAATAAACACATAGTTATTTCCTAAAACAGGATTATAGTCTGGAGTATAGCAGAGAACATCTTGGTTGGGTTCCCAGCCAGTCTTTGTCAGTTTGTACTAAAATGTCATTGTCAGTTATAAATTAATGATTCCTTTGTCTGGTTCTAGTCCCATGTCTGTTAAGTGTGCAGTGTTCACCCAGAGATTGGATTGATCATAGACAATTGCAGTCCTAATCAGCCAGTCTTATAATGTAGTTGCACAGCAAGTGCAATGCTATTAAACCCTTGTGTTTGAAGTCAGAAGAAGCTTTGGGGATGAATCAGTGTCAGGTCAAACTTACAGGGCTGACCTCACTCACCCACTTGCAGTTTCTCTGTCCTGTTGGTAGCATGTTGTGCTCATCTGGGTTCTGCAATTCCACACCCGTGTTTGTCCCAGAATCACTGCCCTAAGGAAATGACATGCAGCTCCTGCACTGATTTCCTTTTGACTTCCACCTCCACCCATGCTTGTGCCCTGAATTAGGTGAAGAATAATATCTCCCATTATTATTGGCCCTAGAGTCATATTCTTACCGACACAGAATGACATGGGGCTAATGATTCTTCTGTAAATACAGGTTGGGAAAAGGGAAAGGTGACTCCTTTTCCTGGGTGCTGCCTGCCTAGGCCTGTCAACTTTGTTATTCCAGACTCCTTGCTTGCTTATCCATCTAGAGCTGGAGTAAGGGTTGGAGGCTGTGTGAAAGGAAACATCGATTAGTCACTGGTTGGCCACAAACACTGGTCTGCCCTGCCAGCCCGAGTGGTGCCTGGCAAGCTGAACACTTTGCATCTGTGTTCTGATCATGCCAAGATGGCTGGTTTGGCCATCCTCATGTGATCCTTCATTAAAAGGAATGTATGTAAAACATTTGCAAAGATGAAGAGGAACCCTCCCATTACAAAGTTGTTTTAAATGGAGATAAACTCTATAGTTATAGTTACAGGCAGCAATATACAAAATTGTAGCAGATAAGTGCAGAAACACCACAATTTGAAGCTAGCCAGTTTGTTGACAGTTCAGTACTAAATCAAATACCAGCATTAAGCAGCATGAACTGGGGGTGCTTAGGAAGAAGAAAGGCAAACTGGCATATTCCAACTGGAAAAAGTTAGTATTTTTAAATATATTGGTAACAAGAAAGGAATCTTTGTTGTGTAGAAACATGTCTTTTGTGTCCCTTTAAACAGAGCACAAAAGTTCAAAGGCCTGAGTTTGGAAGAGTTGGAAAAAAGCAATCGTAATTTTTTCATTTATTTGTTTATCTTTAATAAGGTTTAAATGTAAAGTAAAATAAATTGAAAATATGATAAATGAACAGTCTGTGTGTTCTTACTGTGGTACACTATATCCTCTCTCTTTTTGGCAATACTTGTGTCTAATCTGATTAAAAAAAAAATTCTGTCCAGCCATCAAAGTTGTCAGTTAAAACTCATGTAAAGGAGAGGATTTAATGAATGGTCCAGTCTTTGTGTTTGAAGACTGTTGTCTTGGCTTTACTAAGAACAAAAACCGATTTGCTGTGAAAAGGTGCTGTAGTATTATCTAAATAATATAACACGTATACGTCTTATTTTATTGCAGATTTGGGCCTTTTCATCCTATGCTTATATTTTGGGAGCCTATATGAGCAGACAACAAATGTTGAGGCGTTAATAAGCTGAAATAGATGTATTACTTGTCTTATTCCAGCAATATTTTCTAGTCCTGTTCTTCTGATTGTAAGACAATTGCCCAGCATTGGTGTCCTTGCTAATACGTTAGTAGTATAGCTGCCTGGACTTGTGTAGGTATTCTGACATGTGAAAAGCTTTTTAATGAGCTATTTTTCCTACTTCTGGACCTAAACTATCTAGAAGTATCTGCAGCCTTAAGCTTTTAAAAATACTGTTAACTTTGTGACAGTGAAAGCCATCATAGTTGAATGTCTTAGCTACGGCTGCAGGATGTCTTCATTTCTTAGACTCGCAGCTTGTATTCACATGTATTCTTACCACAGGTACTCTACTTTGCCTGTATTTTGCTTGTTACATGAACTTCATACTTTACCTTGAAGTATTTTGAGGTAGGAACCTCTTTCAGTGCTATTCTGGTGTAATGCCTAACACTGGTGCTACTTTATACTATTTAGATTTTGAGAGGTGATGTGATACAACTAGCAAAGCATAATCTGAAACTCAAGCTAAATTTACTGCTCTACAGCTGTCTGAGGAGTCTCATTCCCAAGATATGCTGCATATCTCAGATGAAATATACAGTTAACTGTCCAGAACACTTGCATTGACTTGATGATGATGATAGAAGCAAAGGTGTTTTAATAACATTGCAAATTATGTGGTTATCACTGCATACGCATGTGACTGACATACCTAGTCTGCTCTGTTCACAGGTGCATACCTTTTTTCTTTCATCTTTACTACTTTGCTGTGTGTGGTGGAAACCTCTTAGGAATCTTGTAAACTTGGGTAACCTGTCTGCTTATCCAGAGACTGAAACAGTGCCCTTTGAAGTCAGAAGAAAGACTTCAGTCTGCTTCACTGAGCTTTGAATCAAGAACCAAAACTCTGGCTCCATGGAAGCATATGGCAGGGCTCCAGCAAGGCATGGATTTCCCCTGAATCTAACATAGAAATACATGTGGCCATTGAGGATGCTCAGATTGGCAGGGTATCCCATAGTGGCTTCTTTTTAGGGTCTAGAGTGTGCTGGGTTTTTGTTGTGGTTTCTTTCCCCCTTTTTTTTTTGCTTTGGGGGTGGGTGTCATTGCTTATGATATGATGTGATTCTGTTCAGTATGAACAATGGCAGCCCCTCAGTGACCTTCCCCTTTTGATGTGTACTTCAGATCTGTCATTTGTAGATGTACAAGAAGACTAAGTGAAATGCACCACTTGAGATGTATGTGAACTCGGGGATCTTCCAGGAAGTAAGCAACAGCATGAGCTTATGGAGTGTTAGTGAATGCACTGCTTGTGAGCAATTTTATTGCACACCCCAGCTGCAGAAAAACTGCTGCATTTTGAAAACAGGAAGCTCCATCATGCACACTTTATTAATGATTAAGAAAAGGTATGTGGTAGGTCAGTGAGGAGAAGCTAGTGCACTGTTAGATTCATGTCTTTAGTTGTTTTGCCTTCGTTGCTTCTTTTCAACATGCACAAAATGGGGAAAGACATTATGTAGTAATGCAATCAGATTTGAAATTATAAATCTGTATACAACCCTTTTAATAGGAGATGAGGGGATTGGGTTGAAGGCAGTGATTTGTAAATACAGGTATAGAAGCTGTTTAATCAGTAATAAATGTGTACTTCATTCAGAGGTTGATTCTTAAAGGCCATTGTAATGTCATACAATTATAGAATGGTTTAGGAAGGAGGGGACCTTTAAAGGTCATCTAGTCCAACCCCTCTGCATTGAGCAGGGACATCCTCAACTAGATCAGGTTGCTCAGAGCCCCGTCCAACCTGGCCTTGAATGTTTCCAGGGATAGGGCATCTACCACTGCTCTGGGCAACCTGTTCCAGTGTTTCACCACACTCATCCTAAAAAATTTTTTCCTTATATCTAGTCTGAATCTACCCTCTTTTAGTTTAAAACCATTACCCCTTATCCTATTGCAGCAGGGCCTACTAAAAACTCTCTCCCCATTCTTGTAAACCCCCTTAAGTACTGAAAGGCTGCTATAAGGTCTCCCCAGAGCCTTCTCTTCTCCAGGCTGAACAACCCCAACTCTCTCAGCCTGTCCTCATAGGAGAGGTGTTCCATCCTTCTGATCACTTTTGTGGTCCTCCTCCAGACCCGCTCAAGGGGGTCCATGTCTGTCTTGTGTTGGGGGCCCCAGAGCTGGACACAGTTCTGCAGGTGGGGTTTTATGAGAGTGGAGTAGAGGGGCAGAATCCCCTCCCTCAGCCTGCTGGCCACACTTCTCTTCATGCAGCCCAGGATAGGGTTGGCTTTCTGGGCTGCGAGTACACATGGCTGGCTCATGTCCAGCTTTTCATCCACCAGTACTGCCAAGTCCTTTTCCGCAGAGCTGCTCTCAATCCCTTCATCCCCCAGCCTGTATTGATACTGGGGCTTGCCTCAACCCATGTGCAGGACCTTGCACTTGGCTTTGTTGAACCTCATGAAGTTCACATGGGTCTACTTCTCTAGCCTGTCCAGGTCCCTCTGGACGGCACATCCCTTCCCTCCAGCGTGTCAACCGCACCACTCAGCTTGGTGTCATCTGCAAATTTGCTAAGAGTGCACTCGATCCCACTGTTTGTGTTATGGATGAAAATATTAAACAGTACTGGTCCCAGTGCGGACTCCTGAGGGACATCACTTGTCACAGATGTCCATCTGGACATTGAGCCATTGACTACTACTCTCTGGATGTGACCATCCAACTAATTCCTTATCCACTGAATAGTCCATCAAATCCATATCTCTCCCCAGTTTAGAGAGAAGAATGTTGTGGGGGGCCATGTGTTGACCATGTTATTTCTATGTGTTTATCAGGAAGCTGGACACTTCTCTTTAATTCTTCTGGCTGTGCCTAAGAGAACCTGAACAGCATATCATGCGCTTATTCCCTATGTAGTTGTTCAAGAAGGACTGCAAGTTCTAGGTGTCTTGGAGTGTGTTAACTGAATTTACTGGCACAGTAATAGCATACTTAAGGGTGGGATTTTTGTGGATTTATTGTTGCCCACCCAGTTATGTTTCTGTCCCACTTGTCCTGGTACAAACAGCCTGTTGCTGTCTGTGTTTGCTGCATTTGCCTCACAACTGTCTCCCATCATGTGTCAAAGTGTGGTAAGTACAACAAGCAGGAGGTGTGCATCGTTGCTGTTATGTTGGAGTAGGTCTTGCAAACAGGGCTTTGCATGTTAAGTACTGTACAGCAAGAAGCTGCCCTAGGTTTCGTCTTGGGCAGCAATTTTTTTCCAGTAGTGAATACCACTTCTTAATGCATATGTTGTTTGCTTGTAAACTTGAAGTTGCTCAGGGTGTTTTGCTTTTGTTATTCGTAGTGTATGTTCCTTGTTTGCAAGCCAGGTCTCGCTTCAGCTGGATTGCTGTGCTGGTTATTTAGCATGTTGTGTGCTCTCGAGAGGAGGGTTGTGTTACGCATGTGTTTGTGAGGACCATCAGCTCAGATTAATGTCAGAGCAAAAAACTCTTGAAAATTTCCTGTTGTGGTGCACTTCAGCTATCTCCGTTTACTCAGATGATGGTAAGATGCCTGAGACCAGATGAAGGCTGGATTTTTTTTTTTTATGTTTGTGAGTAACGTTGCTTTCATTAGAGGATTGTTTGAGAGAGAAAGTAATTTGTATTTATATTGCTTGTTAAACTGTGATGTAGTGAATGGGACTTTGGAAACATGAGCAGTGTGGGGGGAAAATGGCTGCAGGTAAATTTCCTCAGGCCTGTTGAAGAGTGACCATCAGTTTCTGTTATATTGACTAGGACTTTGGGATAATGTATGGTATGTTTTTCTCATTTTTTAAATGTAAATTCTTGCTCAGTCATTACATATTAGGTGGTAAACACTAAACTTCCTTTATTATTTTTTAATTTAGACTAGCTGGGAGAACATGGGACTATCCTCTGGCCATAGAAGCTTGTTTCCAGGCTCTTCTGATTCACTAATTCATTGCACAGTTTGAGACAAATAAGCAGCTGTGGCTGTTGTTTCAGCCTGTAAAATACATAGTATCTAGTTTTTGTACCTGTGCGGTGTTGTTGAAGGGAAGGCACCAAGTCCAATCTGAGATTTTCTGATATGAAATGGAAGAACATTAAGTAAGTGTTCTTCAGGGACCAGGAAGGCGAGTTTAGTAAGTTAACGTGTAGCTGAAATGTACTTGGCATTTTTTAGTGTTTTTCTTCTGGTAGCATAAGAATGTAATTGTTCTGCCATGGTGTACTTTTTCCCAATCCCTACAAGGGAGTTTCCATGCCTGGAATTTAGATTTATAATCTGCCTTTTGTTTTTTTTTTTCTTTTTTCTCTAATGTATCCTGGTCAAGTCACTTTATAATTTATTCTTGAAATGCTAAGTTGCCTGTTTCCTGCAATGGTGAGTTGGGTTATGTCCGCCTATAAACCAACAGAAAGAAGCCTGCTATCTAGAAATTATATATAAATATTACTTAATGACAGATTTCTTCCTGCTCTTCTGCAATGGCAATTCTTGCACTCATTCCCCTCTTCTGTCTCCTGGATCACTCTCATAGGTTTATTGACTGCATTCAAGGCAGCATTTTAATTTTCTTAGATTTATGTTTCTGTTTTTAACACTAAGTTTTTTGTGTTTTCTTTGGTCTGTAAATAACCCATATAGTGCTTAGTAGCTTCAGTTCTATGAATGTAGGATTGCATTAGCTCTCTGTACATACAGCAAACACAATTATGAAAAGATGTTCTTTGATATAAGAAAAAACAATTAACCATTGTTAAGTAGCTTGTACATGCACTGAAGGTGGCTGTAAACAAACTTAGTACTGTCTCATTTAGGAGAAGGGGAACAGATACTGTAAATGTCTCCATTGGAATTGACTTCAGCTGCTAGTTGAACAGCTTAACTGCCAAGCTAGTGCAGTAAAGCAAGGAAAGGTTAGAAGATTGGAAGAATGGCTCAACCCCTCATCTTTCAATGCAAGTTTCCGTAATCTTGTGCAGGGGCTTGTTAGTCCACATCATCTTCAAAGCAAGGGAGAGGTGTGTAAGAATATTTATATGGGGTAATTGTTGTGGATAGAAAAGTAATTACGCAGTGCTCTGTAGAAACATGGGGGCTGTGTGAAGTCTCATAAGCGGAGACAACCAGCATCTACCATGCCCAGCTTAATTTCTTTCTCAGCTCTACATAGCTTGAGACTCCTCAGACTGTTCTGACCTTGGTATGTCTGCTGGCTGTTGTAAACTTCCATCTCTTGAGTTTCCTGCTGTTTAAAATATGTGGGTAGTTCACTGAGGTGCTGCTGTTGCATGCTGGTGGAGATCTGACCTTCCTTGCAGGGCAGTTGAGTTTGTCCCGTATGTGTGCAATAGGACTGCATGAGGTTTGCATGGACACTTCTGTCAGTAGGTTGAGGAGTGATTTTAAATATGGAAGCCACAAATGGCCCTGATGGTGGTCTCCCTTAATGATCTTTTCTGAAAAGTAGAGGCCTGTGTTCCTGGTGACAAGGTACTCCGGACCTTGTAGGACCAAATCTTTTATGTTTTAATACCTCAGTTGTTTTCAGTAGGATTCCTCCCAGTTTTTGTCAATGCATGATCACAGTCTGACCGAGAACATGCTGCCGCCTCCTCTGTTTCCAGTGTGTGTGGGATTTTGGATGAATTGTCAGTTTTCACACACAGCTGAAATACATCTTCTTTTCAAGTATGTTTGAGTAATCCATAGTGATTAAGCAAAACAAGTAGGAAAGAATGTGATCTTGCTATATGCCATGATTGTAATGACCCCATCTTTGAAATAAATCAGTTGTTTGTCAGAAGACTCATGTCTGCACAAGCACACGGCATTGCTGCAGACAGGAAGTGCCCTAGTCTGTTGACCTTGTCTCCCAGGGAAAATCAGAGCTCTCATTAAATTAAAAACAAAAACAAAACCAACAGAAAACCCCCAAAAACCCAACTTGTCCTAGTGAAAGACAAAGGCAATAATATGTATAACCTTTTTTTTTTTTTTTTACTTTGTGAATGTGCAATCTGATATTTAAGTTGCTTTTAAAACTTTTTAAAATGCAGCTGAAAAGAGTGAGGTCAGATGTATTTTGTTAGGGCTATATTACACTCTACAAGGGTGAACAGGAAATGGTTTAAAGGAATGCCAAGAAGCCCCTATTCCCTAACCAATTCCCTTGTCTTCTTTCAACCAGCTTTATTTCACATTGCATGCTTCAGCTGCTTGTGAGCATTTCTGGGTTGAGAATAAGGGAAGGTTTTAGAGTGTTCTTAAGTTACATCATCCAAGTTACTTTGCGTGCAATTTAAAGAAGAAAACTGACTGCATTTTACATACAACTATATACAGACCAGGTGCAGGGAAACGGGTTTTGCTATATGCATCTCTTGATCTGTTAGAAGTGGTGGGAGTGCTACATTATTAACACTAGAAATGGTGATAGTTTAATGTGACAAGAATATTCATTGCAATTTTCAATCATTACCACTGTTTCCAGGAATTTGCAATTTGAATTTATGCAGTACAATCCTCATTTATTCACTTTATTCCATGGATTCTAACTTTTCTGTTTCTAGGTAGGTTTTTCTTCAAAGCAGCCTTTTTTTTTTCCTTCAAGTCTCCTGCTGCAAAAGGAAGTAAGTGTAGAAAATAGAAATAAACAACTTAAATATTGCCAAATCCATGCTCTTACAAACTATTAAAACCAAAAATGAACAAAAACCCCAAATCTGGATTTTTAATAAGTGTTTCTGTACAGTACACTCGGTGAAATATTTAAGACTATGTTTATATCTCCTTGCTGGTTTTGCTTGTCACCTTGAATACCCAGCTAAGAAATACAAAGGAACATCTCCTTGTAGAAAAGAGAAATCAGAAGTAGATATTCCAAAGAGGTGCAGGGAGAATAACTTGCTTTCTGGATGTGCAGTGATGGTAGGGAGGTACATTCCATGATCTTGGAGTTCCTGTTACATATGGGTGAGACAAGTCACAGAATCACGGAATCGCCTAGGTTGGAAAAGACCTTGGAGATCATCCAGTCCAACCATTAACCTAACACTGACAGTTCCTAACTACACCATATCCCTCAGCGCTAAGTCGACCTGACTCTTAAACACCTCCAGGGATGGGGACTCCACTGCCTTCCTGGGCAGCCCATTCCAACGCCTAACAACCCCTTCTGGAAAGAAATGCTTCCTAATATCTAGTCTAAACCTTCCCTGGCACAACTTGAGGCCATTACCTCTTGGCCTATCACTCATTACTTGGTTAAAAAGACTCATCCCCAGTTCTCTGCAACCTCCTTTCAGGTAGTTGTAGAGGGCGATGAGGTCTCCCCTCAGCCTCCTCTTCTCCAGACTAAACAACCCCAGTTCCCTCAGCCGCTCCTCGTACGACCTGTGCTCCAGACCCTTCACCAGCTTCGTTGCCCTTCTCTGGACACGCTCGAGTCATTCAATGTCCTTTTTGTAGTGAGGGGCCCAAAACTGAACACAGTCATCGAGGTGTGGCCTCACCAGTGCCGAGTACAGGGGTAAGATCACTTCCCTGTCCCTGCTGGCCACGCTATTTCTGATACAAGCCAGGATGCCATTGGCCTTCTTGGCCACCTGGGCACACTGCTGGCTCATGTTCAGCCGGCTATCAATCAACACCCCCAGGTCCCTCTCTGACTGGCAGCTCTCCAGCCACTCCTCCCCAAGCCTGTAGCACTGCTGGGGGTTGTTGTGGCCCAAGTGCAGCACCCGGCATTTGGCCTTATTGAAACTCCTACAGTTGGCCTCAGCCCATCGCTCCAGCCTGTCCAGGTCTCTCTGCAGAGCCTCCCTACCCTCGAGCAGATCAACGCTCCCACCCAACTTGGTGTCATCAAGTCCCTTCCTCTATGGGGAGGATTACTTGCTAGAGCAAGTCACCTCTTTCTGAGACTTTGAACAAATTTAATGAACACTGTCTTAACACCTGGCTTCTAGTCTATATGCTTGTAATCTTTTCATACCCAATATGGCTGTTACTAGTGCTGTATGTGATGGTCATACCTATTGTCTGGTTAATAAGGTAAATCTTGCAAATGTTCCCTATGTTTGCCAGAGTGCTGCCGCACTGAACATGCAAGGCTAAACCAGCAATGTACTAAATTCCTTCATAGTGTGTGTGATGTGAATTTTTAAGTCTCTTCATGAGTCATTTCAAACACACACGCATAAGTGTAAGTTCCAAAACTAACCTACTACTTATCTTAAAATATCCTTAAATAGTCACATTAGGCATTATCCTGGACTCTTTCAAACTTGGATATCAACTCAAGATGTCTAAAGTATGACAAAACTAGATAAGCTGACTAGTAGTATTGGTACACATTCAGGAGTTTAAAATTACTAATGTTTGGCTTCTGTCTTACTCAGAGGATAAAGACAGATGGAACTTCTGCACCTTTTGAACACAATGATTTGACTTTCCAGAGTTCAGCAGCCTAGCTGACTGCCTAGCTTAGACAATCTCTTATAGCAGTGTTTACAGAAGTTAGAAATATTTGCACAACACTAATTATTAAAGAGAGGACTAGGAGCTCTGGTTATGAAATCCAACACCTATAACAATAATTAACACTGAATGGTTGGGTGGAATGCATGTAATATGCTAAGAATCTACAGTTAGGACTGAGTGCCTGCTACATGACATCAAAACCTTGGTTGTTGAACACTGTAACTCATTAGGCATGTGGGCAGGACCTTATAATGAAATTAGAGGGTCTTCTCTAGTTTTTCAGACACTCATAATTCTCCACTTAATTGGTTTTCCATGCAATTAATCCTTATCAAATGTGTGATTTATTGCAGCTTTGGGTTGTAAGGGGGAAACTTGAAATTATAGAACTTACAGTGTTAACACCCCTCCTCTCCACCTGCATTTCTGTTCAGTTTTCTGTTTGTTCCTGGGCTGTTTTGGTAGGGGAAGACATTAAGAGAGGAGACAGCCTACCATTTTTCTTTCTACTTCAGGACTACTCTGGCAAAGTAATCTTGAGACCTTAGCTGGATCTTTAACACTGCTTGTCTCCTGCAGAGGTGGGGAGGTCACTTCTGTCTCTCTTTGTGGGAAAAGGGTTGGGACATTCGAGATCATCTACCACCGCTGAGCCCTGGAGAAAAGTTCTTGGTTGGAAGCAAAACAAACAAAAAAAAAACCTCACAAAGGAAAAGAAAATATGTCTATTGACATGAAGCCTCAGTTTTATTTGAAATAGAAAAATAAGAGCTTGCACTGACGTGATTCATCATCCCCGTTCTGTTCCTTGTTTTCTCTTTAGCTGATAGTGGGTGGAGTTATGAAGTATTTCAAGCTAAACTAACTTCAGAAGACACTAACTTAGAAGAGAGTTACCATCAGCCTGGGCCTCCATTGTCCTACTGAAGCTTTGAGGATGTTTTTGGCATTTCTTCATGTGGCTTTTTCACACTGCCCTTGAGGCATTGTGCTTACCAATAGATCTTAGTTGTTGTTGTTACTGCTATAATGAAAAGCATCATTGCGGAGCTGTGCCTTCTTCCCTCTTTCCATATCCCTTTGCTGTTCCCCTCAAGCTTGTTATGTGTCTGTACCATAGAAAGCTAGTGCTGGGCCAGGAGCTTGCTATGCTTAGGGCTATTCCCTCTTCTTGCCCTTGCAGCTTGAGGGGTTCTTCTCTTACAAAGTTTCATTCTAAAATGAAAGCCACATTTCTCTCTCATAAAATACCAAATGCAGGGATCATACCTAAAAGAGCCACCATGCTTGTTTGTGGAGCAGCGGGTAAACATAATTTGTGCTATGCAGACTTGCCAAACATGAATAAATTCCAATCACCCAAGTTGATGAAAGACACACATTATCTGTTGCTGGCAAGAATTATATTGCATCTAATTAGGCCCAACTTTAGAACATAGCATTTCATGAGCAAAGTTAATTACAATGTTCTTAGTCTTTGTTACAAGAAAGCCTAGTGGTGGGGAAAATCAGCAGTTGAGGTTAATTTGTGTTCTCTTACTTAATGCTTAACTGTCTCAGTCTTTCAGATGTAAGCTTGCCAGACTTGCCCTGCACTGCAGTTGCTGGGGAGAACATAATTTCAGCTGATGAGAATGACAGGGAAAGAATCTTATTTCCAGTAGTGGAAAGCAGTGTGGTTAACTCTGTAGTGTTCATGCAGTTCTTCATCTTCAGTGACTCAATAGATAGAGTGCTTTTATGGGAGTTAATCAACAGATTTTTTTTGTATGCAAGATGATGGGGTGGAGTTACTGTGATTGGTGTTGAAAGTCCCAAACACATTCCTTCTGCGATCTCCCTTACCTTTGTCCTGATCCCCCAATTTAAAATTCCTTTCCTAGTAAAAAGTCTACCTGATTTATGTTATAAATATGACTACATATTCTGTAAAAGTTGTAAGAAAATAAAGTGACTCTCTTAAGAAATGTCATATAAGCATTTTGCAATGTTTCTTGAGATTGGGCAGTCACTCTTAGATTTCATAAGATCCTTTGTGATCAGCAGAACTGGCGAAGTCTGGCATCTCTGCATGGTTGTTTCGTACTCCTTCTCCACCTTATCACAGTACCTGTGGTTTTCCCACTCTGGTCTTCTGTGTTTGCCCTTTCTGCTCTTTGACATATGGGTATCGGCAATTCTCTCCCATGTCCCCCATGTGCCTGCCAGGCATCAGGCAGTGTGTGCTGGGACTGTTCCAGATTGCTTAAGCAGGTAGTGTAGTTAGCTGTTTGGCATTTGACAGATCAAACAAACCAGCTAAGCTAATGCTGCAGCCTTTGGTGGAAGCATTGTATTATTCTTGTCAACATAATTGCTGTTTTTCATGAAACTTGCATGAGCTTATTTATCTTGGAGACTGCTTCCTAGCTTTCAGTAATCTTAGAGTAGTGTACTGGTATAGAATGGTTGCATAAACCTCTTGGTGAGGTGTGGGGAAGGAACTGACACCAAAGCTGTTTCAAAAGAAATAATTCTGGAACAAGAACAGGACCTCAAACCTGTATTGCTGAGTTTGCTAAAACTAGTCTTACCAAGGGCTGTAGGTTTCTTTGACACTTGGTCATGAATACGAGTAGTGCTAACAGAAAGCTACCAGCTGCAAACAGTTTTTAAAGCTGACAGTTTATATTCAGGAATAGGGATGCCTATGCTAAATAAACTTGTTAGGAGATCTGATTCCACTCTGTAAAATAGATGGAACTCTAAAAGTAGTGTCGCATTGAACTTGTTTAATAAAGCTACTTAATGTGGCTGTTCTGGAGACTGTCTTAATTTCAAGAAGGATCTGGCTGTATTTGCAATTTGAGAATAATCAGGGGTAGATTGTTTTCTCTAGTGCTTTGTGCAACGGCACTTTTAAACTGTGACTGAGGCCCTGAAATGTTAGGATAATTTGAACTCTGACATGCATCTAACTGCACAGTTTCTTGTAAGATAAATAGATATCAACCTTTTGCTACATTGCAATAGTTTTTTTCCTACCTGACATCATGCATAGGTTGATGGGTGTAACCCCTGCCCAAAGGGTACAGTCATATTATGTCACTGTCATTGTTTTGAGAGTTTAAATGGTACATCTTGCTTCCTATTTCTTGCTACTTTTGATGCAGACAAGAAATGAAAGAGTTAGAATAGGGTATTTTGTCATTATCATAATCCTGCTTCGTTATATGATGTAAATTTTCCTGCTTCATCCTTCAGAGATGGAGATTATTGACTCAGGTCTGAAGATGCAAGTGTCTCACATATGCATCAGTCTGGGCAGCATGCAGGAATGCTGTCTGCCTGGTGTCTATTCTGTCTGGGTTGCTGCCTCCGCCAACCTGTCAGAGCAGCAGAGTTTTTAGGGGAAAATGTGTCGAGGTCTCTTGTCTCAGGAGACTTTGCCTAAAACCAGGCAGTGATTAGATAGTTTACGTGCAAAATGTGCATGTTCTGTATGGGAGATAGGTGTAGCATTCTTGCTGGGTTCCTCAGGAGCTTTTTCCATGAGCCTGTTAACTGAACAAGATGCTGTAATCTAGTGAACAGTCAGGATGTGCTACTTTATTAGCAAGTCTATCAGACTGATTCCTGCATTTTAGACAAATAGACGTGAGGAATGGACAGATTGATTCTGTTGAATAGCTTGAGATGCTCTGTCTGTGAGAATGCACTCTTTGTGGTCTTGTTTCCCTTCCCTTGGTTTCCCATCCATCTTCTGTGAAGACCAGCAAGCAAGATGCTCCACTACAGGGTATTGATATTGTACAGATGTACAGTGTATTGTACAGTGAGTTTCATAATCTTTGTCTCTTAAGCACACACGTGAATCTAAGTGCAAAAAAGGATTGTTTAAAGTAGATGAACAAAACAGTGGTGGGACTAGGTGCAAAGAGATTTTTCACTCTTCTTTGGGGAGGTGTTGGGACTTGCACCAAAATGCTTCAAACCACAGTCTGCATAGCTTTGAGGAATAGAATACATTGTTGCGATACCATCTCATTTGAGCTGTACTGTTTCTACTTGTGTCTCAATAGTGCAGTTGTTTTGTGAGCCTGGGATGCCCTCTGGAATGATACAGAGCAGGTGATTGCCTATGGAGTCAGCTGTGGCACTGCAAAGGCTGTAGCAGGGAAGTATGCTCTAAAGCAAATCTTGAAAACTTGCATTCAGTGGTAAAAACAGGACGTTGCAATGCTGCCAAAACACAAACAGTGGCCTCTTCATTAGTATACTTAAATGCCTGATGCAGGGCACTACAAAGACCTTACTGCACAGACTTCTTTTTCCTTCATTACTGGAAAGCTGAGTTGGGTTTGCAAGAAAAAGCTCTGGTTCCCATTTTCATCTGAAATATGAACTCTGCTTTACATTCCTGACCCGTAACAGAGCTATTCCAAAAACATGCTTTTTCTCCACCAAAGCAGCATGTGTTGAATTATAATGGCCCATCCTGCAATGCAGACATTTTAATTTTCAACAGGCATGAACTTCTGCAAGGGGGTGAAAGTTTGGGGGGAGGGGGGAGGCTAACTCAGAAAATATGAACAGAAATACACTTCTTTCCCAACCCTCTGTTCTTCAGAGCATTTTCACTAAAAGAAATTAAAACCAGAAAGAATTTTAAAACGATTTTTATCTTGAGGAGAACTTGATGCCTGTTTGAGGTTTTGGAATGTAAGGCATGAATTAAAAGCCATCTTATGTCTGTGTATAACTTCATAGTATTTAGATGGTGGAGGAAAAATGCACCTTTGTCTGAGGGCTAAAAATAGGTCTGTAATTATGTATAATATGCAAAGATAACTGTCTGTCTTGTTTAGCCTTGGCATTTTGGCCTTAAAGGAAGGGGAGCCTTCTGCAGTCAGTGCTTTCCATTGAAAACACCAAAATTATTCACGGCTTGTAAAGCATGTTGTCTGCAAGTTGTATGCATGTTGTTGAGCTGGTTAATTTCGGTTCCTGCTGAAGCTGTTGGTCACTACTCATCCGGCTCTGTTCCAAGCAGAAGCTGAGCGGTTTGCCCAATGGAATATGAAGTTTTTGCTGGGGTGTGGTCTGGTTGCAGCTTTCTGTAGCTCAGGGATTGAGCAGCCTAGGAGGTAGCTGCTGTAGTAATAAAGGTACAAATTGTGCTGTACTTCTGAAAAAAACTTAAGGATGGAGAGTTTGAGGGGGAAGTTGGATGTGAATATCTAAAGAGCTTAAATTGTGATGATGGATTGACTATTGTAGAGTGCTAGAAACCTCTACTTGACTTCCTCAAAAAGGACCATCCACATCTGTTTTTTTTTTTTTTTTGCAAAAGCACATCCACCTTGATATACATGTTACTGGAGTAATGCTATGTATCCTTAGAGCAGTAGAGGTGGCATGTACCACTTCTTGTACATCCTCAGTCAGTCTTATGAAGCAGGAGGGTGTTATGTATACTAACATAACAGGAAACACATCTCTGTTGAAAGGATCTAGAAGCCCTGTTTGACAATGCTGTGTACAGAATTAAAGTGAGGCAGTGGAGCTGTCTGTTTTCCCAGAGCCTGATTTATGTAGGAATTCACTTCTGACAGAATTTGATGGTAAAGATTCCTTTGCTTTAGAAAAAAAAAAAAAGGTGCAAGTACCTTGTCTGATTTGATTTGTGAGTAGGTGAGCTGTACAGATGCAGTGAGAAAAATCAGAAACTTAAATTTGGATCAGTGTTTGTGTCTGTTCAGCAGAAATGCTGAAATAGGAGGAAATTGTAAAATCAATGTAATGAATTCTAAACAAACGATGCTTTCCTTGTCCTGACCAGCCTGTAATTTCTGTTGACCTTGTTGCTTTGGTTTATCGATCATCCCTGAGATGTATAGAGATGCCTGTATCTTAATGCTGGGTGAAATTTGTGCTCAGTCTCCCTGTGGCAGTTTCAAAATACATATGTAAAAGTGTGCTCTTTTTCTTCTCTCTTTTTAATTGAGTGGTTATAAATTTTCCCTTTCTTATCTGTGTTCATAGAGTGACTGTGAAGTGAATGTTTTGAAAAAAGTTAATCTTTTTACCTTTTTAAAGACTACCTGTGGCTGACCCAGCTGTATGGAATACAGGTAAATACAGTTAATCCAGCTAAGTCTAGTTGATTGAGGAACAGGTCACTATGATAACATGCTCCATCCTCCCACTTAAACAGTTAAGGAAACTGGAATGCTTTAACCATGTAAATCAGATATAATTGTACTCTTTGAATGGATTCTTTGCCTTTTTTTTTTTTTTTTTTTTTCAGCTGTTGGTGCAAGAAATGCCCTTTTGTGCTGTCTTCAGAAACAGAACAAAAGTGTTCTTGAATGTGGTGCATCATCATAGATGTGTTGAGCTCCTTTTTCATAGCTCTCTCCAGTTCTTATGTGACTGTGTTTATTGCAGGGCTTCACAGTGTATTTCCCAGATACAGATGATTTCAGGCTCAGTTTTGAAGGAGCAATTTCAAGATGAGTCTGCTGTTCTATTCTTTTAAAAATAAACCTATTTGTTCCAGCATGTGTCCCTAAATACCAACTCTTTTTCTGCCCCAGAGATTGTATTAAACCAATGAAATAACTGGTATATTTTCTACATTTGGTGGGGAGAAGGCCTACTTAGATGAATGTTTTCAGTATGATACATATTTGTTATCTGTACAATCCCTAAGAAAAGCAAGCAAACAAAAAAAGCCTTTGTGTGCAGCAGGCTCCTATCACACCATGGTGTTAATACTCCCATATATACTAGGATCTGGACACAATTATTTTCTCCTTCATGTTGAAATTCAGCTATGCTGGGAGGGTAGTTTAAGTACTTACTACTTTGATGGTGGTTTTCTTTTGTGGCCTTGTGTTCTGCTCAAACAGGTAGAAATTGACGGACTGTATCCGAGAGATACATTTTGGTGAAATACCTGGTGAGTTCTGCCAGTGCTGTCTGGGATTGGTCTCCAAGGTAACCAGGCGTTTCCTGGCATAACTCAATGGCTCTGTCTAAAATAAGTGCTGGTAGCGACTGCCTTGGTGCAGTAGCAAGAAATGCATCATTTTTTCTTAGACACAAATAATTAGCTCTCTGCTTATGGACCAGTGTTTTATTTAGACATCATCTGTGTGAGACAGGCTCTGTCACCTCTGTGAAAGGCTTTAGAGTTCAGTCCCAAGCTTCCAGGGTCGGAAGAGACCACGTCTGGAAGCGTGCTCAACTTCTGGGTTTGAGAATAAATCCTTCTGTCCTTATCTCCCCAGTGATTTCTTCTTCAGCCAGCTAAAAAATGGTATTGACTTGCTCTGGTGGGAGGTGCATATGCAGCCACTGAAATATATAATGAAACCTGAGGTCTTACATGCTCTTTTTTTTTTTTTTTTTGTCAGACTAAATAAATATTTTTTAAAGACAATAATTTTTGATGGCTTAAAAATAATAAAAATGTTGCACTACAACACTTAATTTTTCTAGGTCTACTGACATGTGGATGTTTTTTAATGCCCTTTTACTGTGTGTTGTAGTCTCGTGCAAGCAACATATGGATCATAAACAACACAGTACATTATTTTGGACTTTACACTGAAATTCTATCGTTTCTGTTTGCAAAATATGATGTCTCTTAAAATAGCAGTGGCATGACTGGTTATAGTGCTTGTAGTAACTGAGAGCATGTATAGTGTGTCAGGATGTATGGAGTGTGTTGATAAAGCTCAGTTAGACTGGCTGTCATCCACTTTCCACTTCAGTTTTCCTGTTTGATCTTAAATGTTTGGAAAACTTTTTGCATAGGCATAGAAATAAAAGCATGACGCATTCTAAATTAAAACAAAACTAAGGAAGTGACTAGCTACCCATGAAGCTCAATGTTCGTCTAAAACTTCTAATTTATTTCCAAATAATTTAATATTCTCAAAATGTTTTTCATTTGCCAGAATGTTTGCTGCCTTCATCTAAAAAACAACAAAAAAAACCCAAACCCAAAGAACTGAAAAAAACCCCAACAACCCCCCACCAAAACAAAACCCCAAAACAAAACTAAATTGGAATGATGGAATTCTCCTTCCCCTCATGTATACCTGTATTCTTTGTTTTAATTTCCAGTATGAAAAGCTAGCTATTTTTAACATGCCATGGAGGCTGCAGGTAACCTTCCAGCAATCGTGAAGCCTTGGCCCCGTGTTTCGTGTCTTGTGCCATCTACAGCATTTGCACTAAACCAAAGTGCCATTGGAGGTGGCCAGCCTGTAGTGAGAAAACAGCCCAGTGTTACAAAGGGAAGCATAGTAAAACCAGTTCAGTGGCTGGGGAGGCATTCAGCGAGCAGCCTGAGGCAACGTGTTGTGTCAGGGACTGAGTACAAAGCCTTGGACAGCTGCAGCACAGAGGTTTAATTTATAGTGACGTTGCAGACTTAGTGCCAAAACTTTCCTCACTCCTAGTGCACTTTCCAGTGCATAATCGTTCAGCCTTGTAGAGGTCTTTGGAACTGCTGAAGAGCACTTTGGGTTTTTTTTCTCAAGTGCATATCAATGTTCGGTGGTGAGATTATGGAGGACCTGTCTGTTCACACTTCACTGTAATTTCTGTAGTCACTATAGTAATATTACTCCCATGTTTTGCTAATAGCAGTATCTTCACTGTAACCTTTCCTGAAAAAGTAACAGGAGGTTGATTTCACTTTCTTAACTTTGTCAGTCTCTTCCTGTTCAAATAGCATACCAGGCCAAAATCTTTAAAATTTGATTTCTCAGAAGTAATTGCAGGGCTGTTGTGAAATACTATGTGGAGTTTTCCAATTAGAAGTCCTTAATTTATTTTAGTGCAGTGAAGTTTTTTAGAAGGATAAACCAAAACTGATACATGGTAATTGATACTTCCAACAGTTTAAAAAAATTTTTTTGCTAGCATGCAGGCCAAGTTCTTGAGAACTTGCTTTTCAAATCTGTATTTAGGTACCTAAACAAGATATTTAACTTTGAAATGACTGATTCAACAAATAGTTTGACATTTCTGCAGTGGGATGTGCATGGCACAAAATATACTTAATTAGGAGAATTTGTATCTTTTCATTGTAAAGATGTGTCCTCAGCCTCTGTCAGAATGACTGTTTTATCCATCCTTAGGTTTTTATTCAAACCCTGAATTAAAATGTGGCTGTAGCCTGTCCTTGGTTTAGACTTCAACCCTTGACTCAAGTTATCATTAAAATCTCTTGCCAGAAGATTATAGGATTTAGTGGCTGAAGTATAAGACGACCATACAATCAAAAGTATTCCAGCTTTCTGCCTGAGTGGTTTAAGGCAGCATAGCCAAATCTGGTGGCTTTAAACCATTTTTGTTCTGCAGTCATCTAAAAAATGTTGGGCTGGTGATACAGGGCTGGCCTGTTGAATTCAGGATTACTGCCTTGCTTTTCTTAATTGTCTTTGGATTCTTGAGAAGGAGATAAGAGATTGCTAGGGACCTATAGCATACAGGTTGCTTGAGTGCAAGGGTTCCTTTTCTTAGGACTATGCTTGTTGGTGAGGCACAGATGAGCGGTAGCAATGCTGGTCTTTTTTCTTTCTACTTTCCATCTCACTGCTGAAGAAAAGCAGTGTCATCATGTGTGGTTAGCTGCTTTTTTAGGGCAGTGTTTCTAGTGTGACCTGGTCCTGCTGCCTATCAGGCTGTACGGGTGGGCAGCGGTATGTCATTGGCTTTTGTTCTGCAGAGCAGGAGAGGGAATAGGAACTGTGGTGAAAAAAAAAAAAGTAACTACTGAACAGATTTCTGTTAAGAACAGAACAAGTATTACTGATTCAGATTGAGGGTCCCTAGTCTTTTACTTCCAGTAATGCCTGTCAGTGCATATCTAGGGATGAGCAAGCACTGAGCCAGTGTGTATGACACTTGTCCATAATACTTTCCTAGCTGCTGACTATTTTCAGCTCAAGAAGTTTCCTGAATGTAGCAATTCATTCCTTGTGGTTTGAATGAATCTCTCTTCCAAATCTGTAGTGAATCTTTCTACCTAATATATGATCAGTCCCTCCTTGAACCCCTGTAAATGTAGTGCAACATCGGTGCAGGAGTTCCACAAGTCCACTATTGATTTTGTTTGGTCTTGACAGGGTTTCGCTTTCACATGATGGTCCTTCACTGTGCTGGGAAAGACACTGAACAGTTGATCCCTGTCCACCTTCTCCATATTATTGTTTTTTATTGACTTTGTATCCCCCTTAACTTGGCTCTCTTGAGGTACCCTAGCATATTTGTTCTTCAGACAGATGCTATTTTGGATCATCTTTGCACTTCCAAAACTTTTCCAGCTCAAATGCCATTTTAGAGAAAGAGACCAATAGTACACATTGGTGAACAGCTTGTATGTACAGTTGGTGTACAGTCCATAGTTATTCTGTTTTCTTCTTTGTGCCTTACCTGATGATTCCTAACACTTTGATTTCATAGGGATTGGACTGGGAGTTGGGAAACATGGATGCTTTTCCTGGCTCACATGTGTAGTCACTTGGCTTCTTGGTTTCTGCTGCTTCTCTAAACTTTTATGTTGGTGTGGTTAAGTGTGCATGCTGTTAAGGAAAAGGATACTCAGTGTATGCTCTTTTAGTGGCTGCTGGTGCCCTGTCTCTGTTGCAGAGCAAGGTATTATTACATAGTGGGGAATTGGAATATGGTGAGTTTAGAAAGGCTTTGGTGTAATTATATCTCAGTCAGTCCCCAGTAATTTTCCCTTGCTAGTTTTGTCACTATGAGAAATGAAACTATTGCTGCTTGTCATTTTTCTTTTGCAGGAATCAGTCTATTTTTCTAGTAGCCTAACTTGAGTTGTGGGAGGATTTAAACTGCCTACAATAAAAAGTGGAGGTTTTTTATAGAACTGGTTTTTATAGAACTGTTAGACATTACATGTTAGTTAAGGTGTCTGTGCATACCTTCTTAAATGGTGCCCTGAATATAATGAGGACCAGAGTGATAACAATATACTGAATGGTTACCACTAATTCCAAGTGATTATGTGAACTATTTGAATAACTGGGGTATTGATGACTTCTGTTGTGCATATTTGGGTAATTAATGAAGAGTATTTTACCTGTTACAATTGATGGCTCTGATTTTCCTTCTCAGCATTTTTTTTTATTCAACCTTTACATAATGCAAAAAATCTTCTTTGCCACTTAGTGTATGTATATTCTTAGTTGATGTGTATTCTTTGTCCTCCCTAGATATTTTTAAAAGGGAGACTTCTTTTGATTTGCAAATAGTCCTTTAAACTCCTTTTTCTAACATTTTCATGTTTATTAAGTGTGAAGTAGTAATAAACCACAGATTGCTTTCAGAGTTTATAAAGGCAAGCTTTTTTAAAGCTGCATTGCTGCAGAAAGGTGTAACAAGTAAGTAGTTCATTATACCTATTTAGCTGAGCAGTGTTTGTAACAATAATGGTTGATGCTTTAATGGAGATTTTAAGAGCAATACCCATTTCTTTTCCAAGAGACGGCTTAAAAATATTTATCTTGGAAACTTCTAAAAAACCCTGCTTATTTGTGTAATACCTTTTTTGAATAGCTAGCCAGATGGATCCAGGGAATGCTAGTGCATGTCACATATGTCTAACGCCTTGCCTTCTCCGGGGACCAAACTATATTACATCATATTTTATGATTACAAGACAGAATTCTAGTGGAACTTGGCCATATGGTTGAGTCATCTGTTCTCTTCAGTTTTGGAAGGATTATACTAGCATCTTCAAAAGACTGTTAAATTTATTGGCTTTTTTAACCCATAAAATTTGGAAACCTTCTGCTGTCTCTGGCAATGAAACCTACCCCGTTTTCAGCTTATTATTTATGTAATCCTTTGCAGTTATTAACTGAATCTGTTAAAGATGCTGTTACAGTATGCAGAAAAATGCTTGTATGTTATTTTGGGTTTCCTGTCTCCTGAGATGGAAGGGAACCCCAAAGATATGTGATGTGAGTTCATAAAAGAAACCAAATAAACAACAAACACACGTTCTTTGCATTTTTGTCATGACTCTTAGTTGTTATCTCTTCTTCCTTGAAGACTTAACCTGTTACAAATCCTTGCTGTCCCTCTTTCACTCCACCCTTTCTCCTAAGTTATTGAATAGCATGTTTTGAAAAGGACAAGAATTGCCTCGCTGCTGCCCTGGCCATTTGCTCCTGGGAACAGTGTGAGTTCAGCAGTTGTTCATTCATAGTTGTTGCATTAGATGCACTCCACAGAATCCAGCATAGCCTTGGTGTGTCAAATTTTTGAAATGCATGTAGAGTAAAAATTATTACTATTGTTACTAAAAGATTCATAATTTTACTAGGAATTTCTCTCTCATGTCAGCCCCTCCATGGACTCTGGCAAAGAAGTTATGGCTCTAACAGGGATGTTTTTGATGATGGGAAAGGAGCTGGTAGCACACCAGGCCAACTTACTTTATGTGGGGTTGTGTGCTCTGTCTCCAGAGAGACTCTGGGCACTGTAGTGCACTTCAGGATTTTATGCTTTGTGCATATTTTCATTGTAGATTTTTGATTTGCAGTAGCCTTGTACTGGGAAGGTGAAAATCTTTAGGTTGTTGAACTGCTGAGTTCTCTTACTATAGAAAATGTGTGTGGATCTTGTGAAGAAATCAGAATATAAGCTAGGCAACCTGAAGTAGGTGTTTCTCAATGTAGCAGCAGTAGTATTCTTCAGAGGGGGATTGAGACTACAACAAACCAACCACTGGCAGCACTTACGTCTGATAAGAGAAGAGTAACTTGATGATTGTGGCATGCAAATACAGTCCAGCCTAGAAGTAATTAATAGGAGCCAAGGCAATCTTTAAAAAAAAAAAAAAATTAAGAAATGTCTGTTTGTTACTTCTGTCATCTTGTGTGAATACTCATAGCACATTTGGTGAGGTGCAGGGTATCCAAATTAGCAAGAGCACTGTAGTGATAGTGCTTAGCGCTCTAGTAAATCACACGTGGATAAGAATACTCACATGAGAATGGGACGGTTATTTTTGTGTAGTCTGGTCCATTAATACTGAGCTGGGGTGGTTGTGCCAGACAGCAGATAGCTCAATCACTGTTCAAACAGGCAAGTGTTAAACCCCAGCACTAGCTTGGGGCAGACCAATCTGAGTTTCTACAGGCTTTCTGGAGGGTGATGTGCCTGCCAGCTGTGACCCTGATCAGATGAAAGGTGAGACCATCCATGCCTGCTGAACAGAAAATCTGCATAAGGGCTGTAGATGTTATTATTCATCCCTGTAGAGAAACGGAGCTCCTTCTGCAGATGAGGCCTAAAGGAAGGAACCAGGATGAGTGCCTGCTTGCTCTTTCTCTCCTTTTACTTAAGGCCTGCCAAGTGTGGGGCAGTTGATGTTCCGCAGAGAGTCAGATGCATAAAAGACTTGTCTGATTCTCAGTGCATGTCATGTGGAGGATAAACAACGTGGGAACATGTGGTCATGTGAAATCTCACATGCTTTTCTCTGGCTGCTGAAGTGGGTTTTATTTTCATGCAAAACAATTGCTTGCTTTCCCAATTTCTTAAATCCAACTGGGAATGTATCTTAGGTATAACTTTCCTATGACTCTTGGATTATCCTTCATTGCACCCATAGAAGTAAAAGCAGCTAAGCTTAGCTTGCTGCTTTAATTGATTTTTGGAGACTGACAAATATTGGATCTAGAGGTCAATCCATGGCACAAACATCTGTCAGTGGCCTCATGAAGATCAGGCAGATAGGGAAACTTTTTTGATTTCTTTTGTAGTCATGAAGTACTTTCGGAGATTGAGTTGAGCCCTTGAAGACTCCAAGCAAAATAATTTCTTGGAATAGGGATTTGTCTCTATGTATGCACTGTGTTTTGTTTGGCTTTGTCATGGGTTTCAGAGTAGAAGACTGTAACCCTGTAACAGTGGATATGTCCTTTACAAGAATGACATTCAGGTATAAATAAACTGGTTTTCTACTCTGAATAGTTTTCAGATTTTAATACATACTTTGTTACAAATTTTGAAATTGTATTGCTGCCTACAGTGGCATTCTAGTAGGTATATATTTTAAAAGTAGCCATCTAAGATGTTTTCTCTGGTTTTTGTGGAGAATATTAAGATGGTGGAGCTTTGTCAAGTAATCTGCTAAATTTAGTCTTGCTAGTAGAGGGGAAAAAAAGGAAACGGCTTTCATTGTGAGTTGTGATATCATGTAGGTACTTGTAATACAAAAATAAGGTGCCATGGTGGCTGGTATCTTACATTTTACAGCATTAGTAATACTGATCAATCAGTGTAATTCTGGACTGTGTGCAATTCTGCATTTCTGCAGTGAATTTTTTTTTCTTGTCTGCAGACTTCATAATTAGCCTTTGTGTCTCTGTTCCCGTTTGCAGAATAATGGGGAGGAAAAAAGGGTAGCAGCTCTAAATGAAAACCAGCTTACTATGCAGAATTGGCAAAGATAAGCAACGTTTGGAGAGGCTTAGCAGTAAAGAGGAGGAAAGATGGAGCCTTGGGTCTGAAGTGCCAGTCCTAGTAAGTGAGGTAGTGTTGCAGTTGAGTGGGTTCCTGCACAATGGATGTCCATTTGCCCATCTGGAAGTGAGAAGATCCATCAAGTACCTCTGTTCTCTGGCTAAATTTACTAGTCAACAGAAACCAGAGGGTGTTACTAAAAATGTTGTAGTCAGCTCAGATACTCATACCAAGAAATAAGTGGTGCTGAATTGAAAAACAATCCACTAAGGAAGTGGTATGTGTATGGCATTGAATGTTGAAAGCTAACAGACTGTTCCTGTCACTGTCTCTAGCCAGAGAGTTCAGATGTGTGCCCTAGTCATTAGGCACACTCTGATCTTCACAGACCATTGTGTTGAACGAAGTATTGAGAAATGCAAGATAGTCAACACAATAGCTGAATAAACAAACTTTGCTTGCATAGTTGGCATTGTCTCTGTATCTTACAGCCTGCTTACCACTGAAATATACTTACCAGGTAAAAGGTGAAACTAGATTGTCAAGCCAATTTCACTTTAAATCTCATTATTTCTCTTTTTCCTGACTGTGAAGCAGTTGTGCAACAGAAGTCTTGAAAACTTGGAAGACCTTGTGTGAGTTGCTATTTGACCTTGATACATACCTAAAATCTGTTGATTCAGTAGTTCTTCAGTCTTAAAACTTTGTTAGAAAGCATTCTTTTCCATGTATCTCATGCTGATTTTTAAGTGTATTTTATTTTTAAATGTAAGGAAAACCTGAGGATTCTTGGTGGTCCTTGGATAACCATTTGAGAAGTGTGGGTTTTTTTAAGTCTTTTTGACACCCCATTGATTTTTTTGAAGGAAGGAGCTGCCACATGTCCAGCAGTAAACAGTAGTCCATTAGATGTATTTTAGTTTTAGTAATGTTTATTGAGTAATTTCAAGATGAGAAGAACAGTCATCTGAGTTCATTGTAGCTCAAACCTTTAGAACTATAAGAAAAAGCAGAACAATGGGAGATGGTCACTTCAAACAGGATTGATATAACATTTTTATTTTTAAAAAGTCCCATGTGTTTTTTTCCTGTGTTAAGATAAACATTGTTTCATTTATACAAATATACACAATTAATTCTTGGCTTTACTTTCTTCTGTCTTATTGAGAGTGATTGGTAGCATGTGGTGTGGTTACTGCTACATCCTTTGCTATCTGAAAGTAAAGATAAATCTCCAGTTGCTGTATTGGTGATGTGTGAGGTGATAAACAATGGGCAGTAGCTGGACTTACTGTCAATGCTCTGGCTGTATGTTACTAATTATTTAGATGTAGTTTTTCTTATTTTGTTCTAATGCCTTGCATCGTGGGCTTTTTGCTCATCACTTTTCCTTTCTCTCCACTGGAATGAAATTGGTTACATACAAACATCAGTAATTGCTTAAAAGAAAACAGAGGTCCTGATGTACCTAGATGTGATGTTAACAGGAAATCTCACTGTTCCTCAGATGCAAAGATTGATTTCTTTTATCTGGTTAAAAGGCTTAAAAGTAGTATCTGAAGGAAAAATACATTGTGGCCTTTACTAGAAAGTGAAATGAGCAGCATGTGTGAGCTGTGTGTCTCCCAACACACACAGAACACCACATGCCTCTGAGCTCACTAGATGTGGGCCAACTGTGTTCCTCAGTTGAGTGGACTGTGTCACATTCTCTTGGCCATCTTTGCAGATTTCTGGGCTCAGGCTCTTCACTTTCTTATTCTTACAGAAATGAAATCTTACAGCTGAGTTATGAAGAAGCTATGAAGAAGAAGCCACTTATCTATGCTTTATTAACTGTACAGGTTCCCTATGCTGACCTTACAGCTACTCTGCACTTAAAACCTGACTGAAATTGTGAAACCAAACACAGGTTTGTAGAAAACAAAACCAAAAACAACCACAAAAAATAAAACAAAACCAACAAACTGCACCAAAATCCCAAGAAACTTACTAATAAGAATCACAAGCATCTCAGCAAAACAGCAAAATCTTAAATGCATTTCTTTCCATTTTCATTTCCCTCTTGAGTGTTCTTGCACCACTGCTCATAACCTGCTGCAAATTCCAGACATTAAGCAAAGACCACACTAACTTTTTTCTATAACTTCGGCTCCTAAAACTTGCTGTCTCAGATGACCATTTAAGTCATCCCCTTCTCTGCTGGTGAAAGATTCTTTCATTTCACAGTTTGTAGTCCCCTTTTGCCAGGAAAGTTTCCGGGCAGACTCACTGGCTGATGGAAGCGCCCTGCTGAGTGACTTGATGTTCAGTTGCATTATTCTGGGGTTCAGCATGAAAAAACGGTTTGCTTGGATAATAATCACTTCTTTATCCACAGAAGCTATCTAATGAATGGGTAATTATCAAGGTTTACTGACAATCTACCGTAAGCCTTTTGTTACCATTCCTTGTTCATTCACTCCACCTGCTTCCTGCCTTCCCCATGGTGCTTTTTATCCCCGGTTCAAATGGAATTCATGGTCTGACACAAATACAGTCTCTGGTGTCAAAGTTGGACAGTTACCCCAACTAGGCACAGTAGCTCAAGCAAGAGGAGGACAATGGGTTAATACTTCTGGTTGTAAAATATTCACAGGTTACTTGCATTGCTGATGCTCTTTCCACCTTTAAAGAAGTGCATGTGTAAGCTGCAAATGTTTTGTCATCTTATGTAAATATAATTAATACTATGTTGTTAGTCACCCAAAATAGGGAACATGGATGGCCAAGTGAAGCTGGAAAAGACTATTTCTGTTGTAGCAATTAATGACATTTAGATAATATCACTATGAATTATTTCAAAGCCACTGCCACACTTTGCTTTTTTGACAGCTTAAAGGTCAAGACCTTACTAGTGGTGAAGTTAATGAACATAGCATCTTTTGGCATGGCCTTCAGGGTGCTCCCTCAGTGGAGTGTGGTGCAATAGAGGTCAGCTTGCAATGCCACTGGTGCTATATATGAACCATGGGCAGACTTTGAAAGGTACAGGAAAGAGCTGGAGCTGCAGCAATTGAAAGGGGTCTGGGAGGCATCTACTAATCTCTGAATGTCCTGGGAGCTGCTGCCACAGACTTGAATAAGCTGTTGCTGATAAGCTCAACAACATCCTGCCCCTCTGCAAGGGAGATTTCCACTCCCAGTACACAAGTTTGTTACTGGCAGATACGATCTCTAAAGTGTGGATGGAGGGCAGGGAAAGGTGTAGGCTACTCACCCACATACCACTGACTCCTAGGTTATAATGTTTTCAGATAAGCCATTCTTTTGAGAAAAGCCCTTGTCTCTTAATTTTGAGGCATGTTTGTCTAGTGAATGCTTTCCCTACAATAGGATTGTTCTTGTTTTTAAGACTCTCTTGGGAAGTCCAGTACATGTGGACTTCCATGGATGACCTTGTGATGCAGTGGCATTCAGTGTCTTTGCCATGCAATTGTTTGTGACGCCAGTCTTTAAGTATTCCTTTCCTTTTCAGACAGTGAGTTGCTGAGTTTGAAATTATCAGGAATTTCAATTTGCTTCTCAGTTTCCCTGCAGTTCTGATTTCAGTGGAGATAACATAACTCTGTCTCCAGTAGGTTTGCAACAATGCAAGGTCACTTAAATCATCTCCTGTAGGCTGCATGCCAAAGATAAAGAAACAAAGTTGTTGTCCAGTAAATGTTTGCTCAGGTCTTCGCACATGGAAAACACTGTGTACAAGTGCTAATTAGAACTGTCACATCTTGTTATATGTTGTTATTTCTTGCATGACATTTACTAGTAATTTCAAAGGCAACCAAGACTTAGTATCCTGATGTGGTGGTGATGAAAAAAGAATGGGTACATCTTTTAAACATATTTTTTAATTCTTGAGCTTTTCTTCTGGAAAGGAAAATGTTCTCTTTGTGATAGAGGAAACTATGTAAAATAGGTAGTGCAAACTTTAACTATAAAAAGTAGGCTTTGATATGAATATTTATCTTTGGACTCAATCTGTCAGCTTGTCAACAGTGTGTGATCCTAATGATGAAAGACTTTTACTGGGCAGTTTCAGCCCCACGAGTATGATAACTACTTTATTAGTATCTTGCAACCATAGAATTATTTCTAGGTTTGCAGAGGAAATATCTCGTGCATAGAGGAAGCTTAGAGGAGACACACGGTCAACAACTGTGAGTATAATTACTGTCAGTAACTGCTGCCAAAGTGTGTGTCTGTGACTGGTGGAGCTGCAGTTTTGAGAGTTCAGCCTGTCCTGATGGTGATCATTGAAGGTGTGAGCACTCTGCATTTGGCTTGAGTATAGTGCCCTTTTTAAACACTAATCATAAACTGATGGTGTAAGTCAAGTCAATCGGGTCTCTCCTGCCCTCTGCCTCACTCCATGAACCTTGACCACAGTGCCCTATGCAGGAGTGGTTTTCCATCCTAAGGATGGCTAGCTCTTTTCTGCCAACTTCTTTCTCAGGTTCCTAGATGTTTAAATATGGAAAACACTTAACTGTTGCCACAGAGATGCTTCTGAGTGAGGCCATACAGCATAGTTCCCTACCTGAAAAATGAAAATTAAGACTAAAGAGCATGCTTGAGAGGGATGTTAAATTTCAGTCAGAAATTTCAACCCAGCTCTGCTAAGTCACCTGATGTTTGGATTTTGGCTTACCATGCTTTCAACTGTCACTGTGTTGTATTTGTGTTTCTTTGCTTCAGCATGGCAGGTGATTGTTGCAGTTAGGGTTTATTAGGGATGATGGATTATCTGATCCCCTGCATAGTTATACTACTGTTAGTATGAAAAGATTGACTATTTTAAACATGACTGAAAATTCCTTGTTTTATCCAAAAACTTGCGCTTACTGAGTTTTGATCAGTTTTACTTTGTCTCTTCATATGTAATGCTTATTATGGCTACCTAAACTGAACAGTATACAAATGCTTTAAAAAAAAACCAACCACACAACAAGCCAACACCACCCCACCCCCCCACCCCCCCCCGCCGCCCCCCAAATCTGGAAGAAGTACTGAGTGGACTACTGGTTCTGTTACATGAAGCTGAAGTGTGTGTTTCATCATTGAGTTTTGCATATGTTCACAAACCATTGTTATTGCAGAATGTTAATTGTTTGAAGGAAGGCTGTTTGGCCGGTGGCCTACAGAAGCAGGAGAGTAGAGATAAAGAAACCCCACGTATGCAGTCTTTTCCAGGATCGGATTCATCCAAATTCATTATGTTCATGTATTTACATTTACACTGATCTGCTCAGGTTATTTTCATGCTACATCTATAGCACCATGTGTCATGTACTACTAAGTTGGCTAACTTGCATATTTGCAACACCCTTAACACAAAACAAGCAAAAGCCCCCAAACCTTAGCTTTATTGCTGATGAAAAGTACCTCCTTTACTGCTTGAGTCTGATGTTTTCGTTGCTCTGGTGCTATAGTAGATTTTCCTGAAGACCCTACTGCTACTCTCTGTTAACCTTCAGTCTGATGTGCCCTACATGGGTTTGCTCAGACTGTTACCTGTCTGGACATCTCTGACATAAAAGGAGACATTCATTTATACTACCTGAAAGAGTGGTAGTAACAGGACTGAAATTTCCCAAGGGCTATTTGGTGGATGATGCCCTGCTACTTGAATGAAATGTGAAAGTTGAGTCAGTGGGTGTAGATAAAAGTAAGGGGAGAGTGCTGAGGAGCTTGTGATAGAGGGGGCAAGATGTGGCACTGGGGCAGCTGAAGAAGGGTCCTTATAGAAATGTTTGGGCAGCCTGGAGAAGTGGAATGGGATGGTATGTGGGGTTGTGGTGGAAGAAGCTTGATGTAGCAGTTTTTTGAATTTAAGTTATGCTGGCCACCTCAGTCCTTCCCATACACTTGACAGAAGAGAGCATCTCTCATGCGCATGTTTTCCAGGAGAAACAAATGCTGGTGCTGCATGATAAATGGCAGTGCAAGGTGGCTTTTACACTGAATAATATCACCCATAGCTTGGAGTACCCATGTTTTGCACCATGCCAGCAGAAGTTACCTCCCAGGTCTTTGGTTCGAAGTGTGACTTGTGGGGTCAAAACCAGGCTAATATTACAAGAAATTCAGAAATTGTATGTAATGCAACAGTCACTGCCTCTATTCAGAGATCTGTATTTTCTGATCTGCGCTGGGCAGCAGTGGCTGTGCAGTTTTTCGTTCCATAAGGTACTGTGATAGCCCTACTGACTTAAATGCCTCCTATTTGCTTGCCAAGTCCTGGGTACAGTGTCTTTCTGAGTGTCATATGTATTCTCTCTCCTAGATTTTTTTTTTTTTTTTTTCACTGAGGCGGATGGTTAGTAGGGCTACAATTCCGTATTGGAATGGATGTTTTTGAGAGTCCATTGCATGCCATTTGTTTTATTAGCTGTACCTTTAACTTCTGGAATGCATTGTACAATGCTGCTGTTTTGAACACAGTGGGGAAGAAAAGAACAGTTCAATCCTATCAGAGGAATACTTGAGCAACAGTTGATGCCTGCATAGTTGTTTCTTCTGTGTGGACAGATTTATCCCTGATTTCGTTTTAAAATTGAATGAGGTCTATAAATAGATTTATATAACTTGCATTATAGTTAAATATGTATAATTTTTAGAGATCTTAAATATAAAATTGACATTTCATCTACAATGAGACATTTATTGATGCCCTAGAATGGAATCTTTATTTCTTTAATGAAAAGATGCGTAACTTTTGTACAGGCAATACAGCATGATGGCTTTTAAGCATCTTACATAGGACACAGCTATTTTAGTTTATAGATGAGCATAACTCTGCTGCACAATGATGAAGGGAAACTGCAAGTATCCTTTTGTTTTCAAAGAACAAAACAAAATTGCCAGTACAGTAGTATTAAAGATGTTATAGCATCAGTAAGGAAGTCTGAAAACATGCCTTTGGAACTAATGTAAGTGGATGTGGCAGTCTCTAAAATTACTCATTCCTTTAACAACTCTGAGTCACAGTGCTTAGAAGAGGAGACACTAATTAGATGTAGAAATGAAAACAAGGGTCTAAAATGAGTACCAAATACAGATCATCCTATCCTAGCCTTCAGCCTCTAGTACTTTTCTCTAAGCAGGAAAAAGAATTTTCACACCAGCTTTATGTGAAAATAAGGAAATGTACACTGATAGCCTTTTCTTGACACTGAGATGAATCTGATAGAACTGTTTTCAGGGACCCTGTGAAAGACTGTGTTACTTAACATTGTGTCCAAGTTCAGTTCTGTTTAGTTCTTAAATATGAGGGAATCTGTTTAGCTGTAATAAGTAGGAAGCAATTTTTTTAAATGAGGCATTGTCAAATCTTTAATTGGTTTGTCTGTGTGAGTGTGTATTTTTTTGTTACCAAAAAGGGTATGGTTGAAAACTACAGTAAAGATGAATTAAAGGCTCTGTTCTTGTAAGAGACTAATACCATCTGTCACAATGTTTTACCACTAGCCTGAACATGGCATCATTCTGCAACATCAGAATCACTTGCAAAATACTCTGGGCTTCCCCATTTAATATCTATATATCTCCTAGGTGCAGCTTCCACACTAGATAAATACTGAGGGGTAATTTGGGAATTAGTTTTCTTGGGTCTGGGATGTTAATAATAGTGTAATTATAGACAGGGATATAGTTATCACAGCAGTTTCTCAAAGAGGTTAGTGGATTATATGTCAATAATGTTTCAATTTAATAGCTGAATATTGAAGGAATCTTCATGAAACTGCTTCTTGAAGATGTGGCCATTTTTGTACTAAAAAGCTGAATGCTCTTCTGAAAGCTGTTCTGCCAAGGATTTTCAGCAGGCCTTAATCTTAACATTTTCCTGTAGTTTATTCTATTTCATGTTTCAGAAGTAAACTGAAACAGTTATTTCAGGTCATGAGAAAATCTTAAATTAGGTGTTGTATTTCTTTTTCCAAGTACAGGTTAGTATTGGGATAGACATGTGGGTGTGGGGGGATGTGTGTAGATTATCATGTTATCTGCTACCTCCTTTCTTTTTGAAGATTTAAAACAAAAAACGCACACACATAAAAAAAGTGCAGGAGTTAGGTGCTACCAATGCTTTACAGTCATCTTGGTGATTTGTGGGTAAGGGTGATTCATCAAATATCCTATATTTAAATATCTTACACAACTGAATAATAAAAACCACAGAAACAGGACAAACTCCAAAAGGCATAATATGCTGTCAAACAAACAGCATTAACTTTAAAGGACTTTATTTACAAGTAAGATACAGTTTTTTAACATCTGCTTTTAATAGTAGGCTCCCTTTAAAGCATGAAATTTCCCAAATGAAGAATATACAAGAAGTTTCCTTTTAGGTGGAGTCTGCTGCTTGGCTGGCCACTCATTGTCATGGAGTCTAAATATTGCTAGGGGAAGCAATTTTTTTTGCTGATGTAATTAATGCTTTAGAGTCTACAGAGGTTTATTCTAGTGCTATAAGAATAAAGAATATAACCTGCTTGATGTGCATTTACCCACCATTCGTACCACTGCCCTAAGAGACTGTGATTGCTCTTTGTCTTCTGCATGCCACTTCCTTTGACAGAGCTGCCATTCATACTGTTGGTTCCAGGTGGTGTTGCTCAGACTGCACTCTTCCTAATGTTTTGTTTGTTTTTTGAAAAACTTAGTAACCTGGAACACTTTCCTCCTGTTACGGTTTTCAGGGTGTGCACAGCTTGTGAAGTTCGTATCACTTTTCCTCACAAGTCGAGAGAAACATTGAATTTGGGGGCAAAAAAGTCTGTGTAGAGCATCAGAACAAAGTGGGGTTTTTTAAAGTTGAGTATTTCTCAAGGAGTGTGTTAATATGAATTTAGTCATTCCAAAAGTTGTGTAGAAATCAAGTGCTAATGAATAGGCAGTCATGCTGGAGATGAGCTGACTGATGTCAAAGAGAAGGCCAGAACCCTGTTGAGAAGACTGAACCCAGTTGTTGGTCCAGACTAGAAGCCATGGATGCAACTTTCACTCTTTTTCCAGAGCTTGTTTTGCTGTGATCACATGGGATACAGAAGGTTAACTGTCCTCTGTTTTCTTAATATCTTGCTAGCTCCAGCTTGGAAGTCTGGTAGAGGAAACAGGCCATGTCCTGAAAATTCAGAGGGGGAGGGAGAACCATCATGTTAGGAAGTAATGTCCTTTCCCTGATTCAGCTGATGAGAAAGAGCAAAAAGTGGTTTAAGTTTAGAAAGATTTAAATGTAGGGTGGTTGTCTTTTCTTTCAGCAGCACTAGGGATGTGGCATCTGAGTGGTTGATTGGTTTGTTTTAAAGACAAACATGGGGGATAAAAGCTCAGTAAAGCTAGTTACAGTCTGCAAAGGGCAGTCTCTTAACCTGTTACTCTCTACAAAGTGTGAACTGGGAAAAGCCTTAAATATAGAAAGTTTTGGCTGGCCTGTGTTGTTAGGGTGGGGTGTGAATCATTGCTTATCCACATGATGTATGTGATGAAGATCTGATGGGGCCAATGCAGCTCAAAAATAGAAACCAGGGCTGGACAAATGAAAGAGAACTTTTTAAAATACAGTAAGAACAAATGAATTTTTTTCCTGCATTACTCTTCTACAGAATTTCCATGTTAGTGGTCATCTCCAGTGATTGCTTAGGCCCTGGCTTGAGCCATTCAGTCCTTGGGAACCTGTACTACACAGCTTGCAGATTACTTTAATGCAGCTTTCGCTGTGCCATTTCTTTGGGTTGGGCTTTTGTTTCAGCTTTTAGTGGTGATACTTGTGTGTAGGATCATTCAGGAAAGCCTGGACACAGTGCTGGTACTAATAATATTTCTCCCTTCTTTTTATTTTATTCCAGAACAATGAGTGGAATAAGAATGATGATCGGCTGCTGCAGGCAGTGGAGAATGGTGACCCTGAGAAAGTGGCTTCATTGCTGGGTAAAAAGGGAGCCAGTGCCACCAAACAAGATAGCGAGGGAAAAACTGCGTAAGTCCAACTTAAACTTGTGATTTAAGCACAAGGAAGGGGAAAAAACAGCCTTGGATGTGTGTGCTAGTTACCTGAATTAAGAACCAGAGACCATCCTGAAAATGAAGTTTCCTTTTCATCTGAAGCACAGTACATTCTGGAAAGCTCCCTTCTGGTAATCTATATTTGTAATTCTACATTTAAAATGCCATTTCAGAATCCCAAACCCACTAAGGTAACTTTGAGGTAACTTGAAGCTGGGTTGCTGGGTGGATTGGGGCCATTTTAGGACAGGGTATTTTGGGACTCGGGAATTTCATGGCACACTCCAGATTGCACACTCCAAAAGACATTAATCTTTGGGCCTATTTTTTCCCATGGACATTAGCTTAATGACATAGAAATTAAGATAAATTTTCTTTCTAATGGGTTAGAAGTGAAACTATGATTGAGTTTTAAAATCTTGCAGATGTTAATGGTTCGTGCAACTGTTCCTTGTTTTGATTGAAGTTTGGCAATGAAAGTTTTGTGTGAATGAGATTCCTTTTGCAGTCTCAATGTATTTCATATATAGCATTTTCTTCTTCTATTCTTTCTCTTGTTCTTCTGTGAACATTCTGAATTGTGGAAGATAAAAGATTCCACTAAGAAAATTACAGCCAAGAGATTGCTAGGCTTAAACTTTCTTTCTTATGACATGGAAAGGTGATTAAATGCATAAAGGTGAAATAGGCATCCTGTGACAGAACCAAAGCATTCCTAAAATTCTGGGTAGATGGGGGGAAAGGAAGACAGTTTCCAGTCTTGGGAGCAGCAGCACAAAGCAGTTTATACCAAATAATAAGTTCTAATGAATTACCTCTGGGTTACATTTATTGAGTCATGCTCTGCTTCTTGCTTGGTCTGTCTCAGTTTCCTACATCTGCTCTATTTCTGTTTTGCATCTAAGGAAACTGAATGATGGCAGTGACTCATAATGACCTGCAACTTTTTACTGCAGAAGTCCAAGTCCTCTAATTACTTCAAGTGGGTTTTCTCCACACCTTAATATGTTTTTAATTTAAAAAAGTTGCATTCACGTGTTTTTCTTTTGAACATAATCGAAGCATGACTTCCATTGAATCTTCTGAATTACAGCTCTGTTCAGCATCTCATGTTTTTACAGTCAACATAACTTCAGAGCTAGTCCTAAGCTGCACTGTATCCAGTGTAACACCTAGTTTGCAAGTTTCACGTATAATGTGATACTATGAATTCTTCTAGGAAACCAATCAAGACTGAAATTATCAATGAGTACATAGAAGTCTCTTAAGTCTAAGAAATAGGATTGTTGTAACTGTAGGGATTTGGTGCAATGATTTTCAGCTTTACAGGGATGCACTACAAAATTCCTGTTTTTTCCTCATTATTTGCAACTACAAAGAAGTTGATGACCATATATTTACATTAATGATGCTGTTACTAATAATACAGATACCAGTACTTCTTTTAATTGCTTGGAACAAATGTGAATTAATGCTATGAAGGTCTCTGCTTCTGCTTGTTCCATATGGTCATTTAATTTTTGCTTACTTTTTTAGTTATTTCTGTGTAGTGGTTTAAAAGAAAGCTTGAGAGAGAACAAAGAAAAATAGTAGTGCTGTGATACAGAAATACAGTGTGTCAACTCTCATTCTGTTTCCAACACTTTGGGAGACTTAGCAGACCTGCTCAGGTTATTTCTGTCTCAGTTTTGAAAGATAGAGACTGACAGGTGTAGGAACAGTGACACTGATCTGGAAAGACATAGCTGCCAAAGAGTATTGTGACCCAGAAATGTTCTCGGGTATGGCTTATTAATAATGGGCAGTGTCTTTGTGTTTTTTTTCCAACTTGAGAGTCTTCTTTTAGTGTGTGCAAAATGAAGTACAGTCATGTTTTCTGTATAGGTAGGCTTCTATCTCCTATGTTTGCAGTGTGATGCCAGGGCTCCATTCCTGCACAGTGATTCTGGGTGCCTAACATAACTGTTCTGCCCTATCTCAGAAGCTCTGCTTAGAGGCATAGACCCGGCTCCAGCCTGGCACTGAGTTCTGGTAGCGTCCCACAGAAGCACGGTGCTAGTTTGTCAGCTACCTCATCTGTAACGTAGGAGACTCATGCTGAAGAAGCACAATTTGAAGAGGTCTTTTTGGGACAGCTGGCCATCATTTGTGCTCAGATTTCACTGGTTACATTTTAGAAAGTGGTCTGCAGTGCCATGTGGGAAGCGAGCTCTTTGGATGATTTGGTCTATTGATCACCGTGAGTATATATTGATGCATTTGTTTACATAATTAGGCTGAAGGTGACTAACTAGAAGAACGTGATGGATTCAATTACATAACAGCGTGCATAATGTGATTAAAGACTTTGGAATGTGTTTGAAAGCAAAAAAGGAGAAACAATTGCATGTTGCAGTACAGGTTTGTTAGGTCTGTCATTGTCTCTTCCCTTGAGGTGTGACAAGTTTCTTTTAAGATCTTTTCTTTTTCATTCTTGTTAATAACCCTACAAACAAAATTGATACTGCCCATATCTTTATTTTAAGTATAGTAATATAGTGCATTATTTTAAACAGAAGGTGGAGAGGACTTTAATTTTTCATGCTTAAAGAGGTACTTCTAAATTTTTGGTTTATAATCAAATGGCTTCTTAATTTTAAATGCTTGAAGTGAGAGGAACAGAGACCAGAACACAGGATTTTCTCCATTTGTCTTGTTGAGTACTGTATGCATCATTCCACTGACTCCTGCTATGATGTGCTTCAGCTCTGGCTTGGTTTTGGACATAACCACCCACATTTCATCTGTGTCCTCTTTTACCTCTATCCTACAGGTCCTTTTCTTTGTGGCTTGCCCATGTGCAATAAAATAGAGATGCTTAAATTAATGAGATCTAGGTACCAGTAAATTTCTTAGAGGTAATATTTACAGACTTTCATCAGGAGATTTAACTCTCCAGCAGTACCTCTTTAAAAAAGTATGAAAAAATATCTTCAGAGTAATGAAACGAGTTTTTAAAGACTTGCCTGTCTTTCCACACCATCACCCTGCCTCTGACTCAGTCCTTTCTATAAACAATAAATCAATTTTAAGGCCATGGAGCAAATCCACCTTTGGCATAAGCTGACATAGCCCCATTGTTGCTCCCACTTAACACAGCACAGACTATTGCCAAGCACACTTGTAATAGAACCTATCTGGAAATCTGACTCTGCCATTGTAGTCTTATTCTGCCAGATAGGGTTTTTTGTCCGGCTTCCTTAAACAACAAAACTGTGATTTCCAGTTTGGAATTTGATCATTTAAATCCCACTTAAACTAACAAAAAATGGTTTTAAAAGAAAGCCTTTTCAGGAAGGGATAGGATTAATTCATGTACTGCACTTTACACAGAGCAAGGGTTCAAATGGGCTGTTATTTAAAGAAGCTGCTGCTATTACTTAAGCGGGGTGCGGGGCGGGCGGGGGAGAATTTTGGAAAGTATTCATGATGTATAAATGGCAGCACTTCCTTGTCCTAAAGTTATTTTGTCTGTGTGCCAGTCCATCACTGCCATGTTTGCATGTTTCTGCAAGGTACTGATCTAGAATTAAATGCTTATGGCTATTAAATGAAACAATAGGTCTCTGTAAATTTTTTCAACTGCAATTGAATCAGCTGTTGTTTAATAAAATGAGTCTGACAATGATACAAAAAAGCTTTAGAAACTTCCACAAATTCACTCTTAAAAGACTCTTTCACAAAAATCTTGTCAATAGCAGTAAGTAGAAATGATATATTTTCATTTGAACCAGAATGTTAATGCCTTGGAGGCTGAACCAAAAATAAATTTTGGAGCATATTCCAACCGCAAATCCTTTATATTTATCATGTACATAGTATTAATTTTTCTTTGTTCTGGATCTTATTGTATAAGAAGGTGGAGCGAGTGGCATGAAGGACATCACTGTTCAAAAAATAGGTCAGATTTTAATTACTCTTGAGAGTCCTTCCTTTTATGTAATAACACTTATCTGAAAGGAAGCTGTTGGAAGAATACAGACTTGCTACATTTGTTACACTGTTCTAGTTGAGAAAAAAAACAACATAGAAAATGATTTAGACAGCTGATCTTCAAAATAGGAGGTCAGGTGAGCCCAATGCCTATGAAGTGAAAGAAGAATTGTTATTATCCTCCCTTGTTTATAAATTGCTATAAAAATACTCTAGGACACCTTTGAAATTCAGGCAGTCTCTATATTATTTTCTTGTGCATGTGTTGGGGGTCTTCAGTCTAACACCATGTTCTAGAAGCTGTTTCTTTTGTACAGGCTGTGTCATCTCTGAAAGTTGCTTAAACATGTAAGTAGAAAAGCATACTAGCATACTGTCTTTTGAAAATTGTACCAGGGTAGGAGCTGCAAGAAAGGTCTAGGGCCTGAGGATTGTCACCTCTCCGGGAATGGAGTTCGTGGATGTTCCAGTGACCTGATACGATCCCTGACAGAAAATATTTTTTAGTTTACTTTTATCACAATATTTAATTTATGATGTTCCAGATGGTCACAATAATGTCTAGTTTTCAGAGCATGGACAAAATAAGGAAGACCACAGTGATCTCTACCTGTGTTTTATCTCTAGCCAACAGATGGCTGAAATCTGGTTCTTATTCCAAAATTTCTTGTAAAGTTTATTTCCATGGGAGATTTGGGTGTAAAAGCTTTTGTGTCTTCAAAACTTTACTGAAGTTATTTTCAGGTTCAAGTCCTGATTGTTCCTTTTTGTTCTCCCTCTCCCGTGCAGCATTGTTATGAATATAATTCAATTAAGATGTTGATATTAAGTTTCCTGAAAAATTGCTTTCTACTTTAGACTAACACTTAGAAATGTTAATGAAACATCTGGGCATGGTTGGATGAAGCCATCCTCTGCCAGGATACGAAATTGGGCTAATTAACTGTTATCTTTGGTATGAGCCAATTGTTAATGTATAGTGAGAGGAAATGCTCTTATCTCCGTAACAAGGAACAGTACTCTGATTTTATAATTTGGCAATACATGAAAAAATCCACATTTCATAAAAAACATTACTGTATTGACAATCATGAAGGCTTTTAAGTGAGATCCATGGAATGGAATTCATGTTAGTGGTTTGTTCCTGGCTCTTGATTGAAACTGTAGATCATTTCTGATGATTTGGAGTACATGACCCCTCACTTAGACTTGGAGACGTCATGATCCAATTTTTAGTTCTTAGCTATACTTTTGACAGGACTTTAAATCAACAGCATTCAGGTTCTATCATATACATTTTTGAAGCAATTTTTCTATAAAACGTTTTAGTATTTTTATACCTTCATGTTAAAAAAAGAAAAATGAAGAGGCCGTCTTCTGAAGAGACAGAAATTAATGCTCTTCAGTTTTATTTCAATTATGAAGATCCTAAACATCACTTCTGAAAAAATGAAGTTTTTTAGTTTCTTTAGTGATTTGTTATATTGCAAAACAAGCAAATTCCACTTATTTAAAGAACAAACTCACTATTTCATACAAAGTTCTTTGAGGATTGGGAAACATCCCAACAGGTTTTACATCTTACATGCACAGGACTTCCTGCAGATGATAGCTATACTTCAAAGGGGAAACAGTCTGTAATTTCTTCTAGGAGCCAGTTTGCATATTCTGTTTTATATTTGCTTTTTCACACAGGCTTATAGGATGACTATTCTTAATAAACTATTGCATTGCATTATCTGTTAGCAAGACTGTCATCTCAGAAGAAAGCAAGTCATCTTCTGAAGGTCCCCCATACACATGTTCAGCTAGTACATGAGCCACCTGTTCCACTCCTGCTCATGGGTAGGATCAGCCAAACCTGTAATGCATCATCAGACAGCTGCTGGAATTCCCTGTAAAGCAGGTCCATTCAGAGTTGCCAGATACCCAGATTTTACCAGATCTGGCCAGGTTTCAAGAAGTTTGTCGGTTGCTTGCATCAGAACATAGCCTAGATGGTTGGGAGTTTTTGTATGCCTGGCTTGAAACAGCTGCAGCTTGGCTTACATAGAGGCAGAACACAGGGCCCTGCTTGTGCGTGAGGAGCACTGTGGTTGTTCCTTCCACTCCTCTAATCTGAGCTGTCAGGAGAGCACAAGGGAAGCGTGCCCCTCATGGGTTGGGCCAGAACCAAGGTCTCTAAGGCTGCAGGGTACAGGGCTAAGGCTGTAGTTGTTTTTCAGACTTGTGCCTACATAATGGGCTGCAGTTGTTTTATGTATTTTTCAAAGACTTACACAACCAAGTGAACTGTATGTGTAGATTTTAATGACACCAACTGGCTGCTACTGGCTTAAAAATGTACTCTAATCTAGGAAGGGAAAGGGAACAGACAGCCAAAACAGAGCAGTGTGCTAATGTTGGATTTATTTCAGTTTTTTAGCTTCAAAATAAGGTCTCAGGCAATAGACTATGCTGCTGGCTGCTTATTTATCGGGCTTATATATCACTCTGCATTTTCTGCTACCTGCTTTGGAGGTGCATTCTGTGTTAAGGAAGTACTAACTGGGAAAGGTAGGAAAGCTCTGAAATTGCCTTTTCCTGCACATGTCTGTGTTCTAGTCCCTACTCCTCTTCAGAAATGTGGAATCTTAAAAGCTCTAGTAGTATCGTTATTCTGAAATGCAAAGTAAAAATATATTGCCATAATCATTTAAAGAGGTTACAAAAACAAATGTTAAGAGGTCATCTTAACCAGTAGTCTCTGAAGAATGTGTTACCAGTAGATTAATTACTATAAGTACATATTATTGCACTTGGTTTGCAATTCCTCTGTGAAGTAAGAGAAGTTCACTTTATACAACCGAGATTTGTAGTTTATACAATTTGAGATCATAGCAATTTATAGTCTAATAAAAAAAAAGCCGAATAGTTCTGTTGCTTTAAATCTGAAGAGGTTCAAGTATTGTAAGTGTAAAAGACACAGAAACTTCAAATACAGCTCATAACCCTGAGCTATCCTTTGTCAATGTCCCTCATGTTGCATAAGGATATCCATGCTCTTTAGTTCTTGAAGCACTATATGCAGTTCTTAAGCCTTGAAATATTTTCCTTATGTTAACTTTTACTCAGTTGTTCTCAGCCTTTCCAGCCTTTTCCTGGACTCTTGTTATGCTAACATGGTTTGGGATTTCCTTGCTCTAATTTCATAACTTTTCACATGCTAAGGTGTTTATTAGCATTTGCTGGCCCATAGGCAGCAATGCCAAGTGGATTGTGTTGGAGGATGAAGGTCAAGGGAGATGCCAGTCACTGGTCTCATTGTTGGGCTTAATTTTAGTTTTGAACTCTATTCTGGCCTTGCAAGAAAGCACAGCAGGTGGCTAGCTGGTTTTACCTAACTCAGGAAGGAAGTTATGTTCATCTGGGATTTCACCCTATGCTAAAAAGATGTTTTGCCAGAAGGCATATATATTGAGAAGCTGACTGTGCACCCCTTTAGGCTTTACATGTGGGATGTGTTTTTAAAGAAACTATCAGAAGGAATCTTCCCTACTGCTCTGCCTTCTTCCATTCCTCTGGACTTGGCTTTAGAGGTACAGACAGGCAACACTGCTCTCATTTCTAGGCTTTTTAAGCTTTTTGAGACTTCATTGTTTGTTGTACTTTGTCAGTTGTCCTTCCCTACTACACCAAAAATAAAAGTAGTATTTCAAGACTTCAGACTTTCTGTCAACACCTAGGAGTGCCCTGAAGCTCGCTCTTGGCAGAGTCTCTGTTGCAATTTGCTGACATTAGTTATTGAGGGACTTTAAAAATGGGCACTCTGCAGGAAACTTCATATGATAAATCTAAATTGTGAGCACTTACGTTTACAATTAATGGTACATAGAAGAAAAGTCTATACGTTTCAGACTTGAAGTGGGAGTTTGTGTTAATGTAGTAATAGAGTTTGCCAAAGAAAACTGTGTATGAAAATGGAACTGCTGGAACACAACCTGAGAATGAAAAATATAAAGCTTCTGGGGATCCCAGAAATCTCTCTGAAGAGCAGCTGGGTGGATATTTTTGCTGAGTTTGAAGGCTAAAATCAGGAGTCTGTAACTTGCCAGCTCCTGTGTTGCATGATGCAATTGCTTCTTTTCTATTAAGAAAACAGCCGTTCAGCAGGCTTGCCTTTTATTAATGTCCTATACCTCGAGGTGTGTATGATTGAAACAAGACTTTTTATGCTATGAGGCAAAGCTGGAAACTTTATATGAAAACTGTGTTTGGTTTTGGGTTTTTTTTGAAAGCTGTTCCAGAATATATACTAATGCAAAAGTGGCATGTAAGGTTTCTGCCAGAGGGTTTTGTGTGTATTGGGGGAGGGCAGATGCCATCTGATGTTTAAATAGAAGATAGGAGAACACAGGCTGTGTGCATTGCTTCACTTTGCAGTGGCTGGTGCTAAGGGGGAGAGAGAGGGGAAAAATCTCCCACAGCTCCTAGTAAATCCATACCTGCCTATGTCAACTTCTTAAAATCTTAACCTGCCTTTACTCCAGAAGATATTAGTAGCAACTCATTGATTGAATGTCTTAAAACGCAGAATACTTAATTTTCTCAGTTCATAATGGTGCCAACTCTCTCTTGAAAATGGAATGTATTTCCTGTAACATTTTCCTAAGCTGATTTTTGCACTCTTGTGGCTGCATGCGTGTATGTGACAGGATCATGACATGGACTGACAACATTTAATAAAAAGCCACATTTCTTACTTTTACTCTTGTAAGGAGATGAAATGGGTGCAGTGCGAAGCTATGGCATTTATTTATTTATTTATTTATTTATTTATTTATTTTTAAAAAGACCTAAAGAACTAGTAAGTATTGATAGTGATACCAGTAGATGTCTGATTTTCCCCAAAGGCAGTCTGGTTTGCCAAACATCTGATGGTTCCTCCATAATTAAATGACTGGCTGTTGCTAAGACTCATATCTTCTCAAAAGAGTGACTCTTTTGATAATGCTTCCAGGAAAAAGTATTATGTGTCTTTGACAGGGAAACATTCACGGTTTAATCTTAGTTTTAAGGTTTAAGGTGAAATTCTATGTCCTATTCCTTCCTTTGCACTGATAGGGTGCATACAGCTGTGACTGTGTGATGAAACAGTGGAAGGCATCTTTGGTTTTCAACTGGTTTTGTTGCCTGTATCAGCTCAGCAGCCACGCAGGTAGCTACCTACATGTGCTGGTGCAAGGAGAAAGCAGAACCAAGTAGACACTGCTCACAGAAGCATTTTCTTGTTGGGACACACAGTTAGTACTTTGAGAGCCCTGTCTGTTGGACGAGGAAGGCAGAAAACACCTCCGGTTTCAGGACCATTCTGGGATTTTCCCAGTCTTTAAATCTGAAGGTGATACTTTTTCTATGAATTAGGTTCAGGATGTGTCAAATTTGTTTTGTTTAAAAGGCTCCCTTCATCATTGTTATGGTGATAAGATCTCAAACCATTGACAGAAAAGTAAACTGTTCTTCTCTAATTACTGGTCATCATGCTACACTGGAGAATAGACCACACTGGGCTGTGTCCTGAGTGACAGCAGGCGCTTCCTTCATGCACAGAATGTGCTGCTCCAGTGGTACTCACAGCCCTTGATCCTCCAGGTCGGGTCTCAGGCACTCTAGCACTTCTGCCACTCAGCCTGTGGTGGAAAACAATCAAAAGCCAGATGTCATCTAATGTCTTTATTTTTGCTGTTGTCATTGAAGTGGGAATTGAGGCTTTGTGGGATAATAGACACTGTAAGCTAAATGCTGCCTCTAAAACGTGTAAAAGCTCAAGTCAGCTTACAAAATCAGCCAGGTCATCAGTGGGTCTCTTTCTGACTGAGGTAGCTGGCAAATTGCTTGCCAGTCTTATCTGGTAGCAGTGAAGCTTGAATATCTTCCATTTCTATATATTTTTTAGTCAGTGTTACAAAGACTCCAAGCAGCTCTGTATCTTTATTTTATCAATCTTGTTTGTTTGTGTGAAGGTATTGGTTGGTCGAGAAACTATAAATCATCAAACTGTTGGCAGACAAGTCAGACTTATTTAAAAGTCAACACAGAGTTGACATACATTAGAAAATGAAGAAAAATTATCTACTTTGGGGAGGGATGTTTTTGCTCAAAATAAACCTCGACAATGAGTGTATGTGAGTTCATAGTGTATTTCAAACATTCTTGCACTTAAAATATTTTCAGAACACTGAGATTAAAATGTCAGAGAACAATAGTATTATATGCTTGCATACAAGTTTGACTTTGTTCCATGTTTGTCATAATAGAAAATAGCAAATACAATATTCACTTAGCATCCATAATTCAACCATGTTCTTTATTTGCTTTGGATTTTGGTAAGTAATGTGTCAGACTACTTTCAGGCCCTAGAGAAAATCTGTGTTAGAGAATGCTAATTCTGCCCTGAAAAAAACCTCTGGAGCGTGACCTTGCCAAACAGAGGTGGAGCCCCCTGATTGGGTGTAATTTTTCTGCTCTTCTTTCTGTTTTTCTTTGCACAGATGAAAATTTCCTAGTTAGAAGGTTACTGTCTTAAATTAAGACTTCATATTTATTTTATCATGTTCCACTCTACTTTTGTGGCATTTTCCCTAGATATATGGACCACCCAGTTTTAAGCCAGCTGTCAAAATAACATTCAGTAAGAGGATTGTGCTCAGTTTTGCAGGATGTAGCTGTGCAAATGGTTAAGCAGAGAATCTGGATATGGCAGACCCATGTCTTATTGCTAACCACCTTAGCAAGCTCAGTTAGCTCCATTTTTACAAGTCTAACCTCTACATGTGGATTAATTCTGTTCTTCTACCTGTGGTGAAATGATTTGTAAAGCAATGTTTTATGTGAGCTAAGCAGTAAAAAATGCAGCTCTTTTCTGTTTGAGTTAGACTGTCTGGAATTTACATAATTTTTGGAAAAACTCATTCTTTGCCTTTTAGCAAAGACCAGCTTTATCAGAACTCTTGTGTTCTGTCTGTCAGACACTGATTGAAGAAATGTCCATTCCCTTGCTAGCTTGACTTTACAACCAAAATGTGGAAAAGGTCCTGCCCTGAAGAAGGGATGGGCTTGTTTAGGACAGTTGTGAGTACTTTACCAGTTGACATCTATCTGTAAGAAATCTGCTGTTTAAAACTAGTTCAGGGATGTCATACACAGCTGTCCACTCTGTTCAGACACCAATCATTCATAAAAAGCATCTCTCAGTGCATTTGAAAATGTTATTTGAGTAACATTTCTGGTCAGGAAGTCTGAGGTCCTGACAGGACTTTGAGGTGATAGTCTTGTAGCTGTTCTCCAGTTGACCCGGAATCTGATGAACTTCCGCTGTGTGTTTGCTCTTACTCTGAAGGCCTGTTTGCTCCAAACTGGGCTTTGTGTTCCTCCCAAATACATATTTTTTTACTTTTATCTTGTGAAGGACTGAGTAGTTATGAGACCTGTACATTCCCAGTAAGAAAAAGCAGCGTCAACCAGCGATCTTTATCAGCCGCTACAGAGGTGGGTCTCGAATACTGAGTTGCTTCATTTCTGGATCCATTGAGAAAACCCCTGGGAAGGGTAGCTGCTCCTCTGCTGCACTGAGAGGTCTGGAGACAATCATAAAAGACCATCCCACCCCTCAGGAAGAATAGAAATGTTTTACAGCAATAAAATAAATCTATCTCAAATCAGTTCAGGCTGGGGTATGAAGATGTGGATCTAAGTGGTAGTAACAGGCTTATGTATTGTAAAGGGAAAATGAACTATGTTGTAATAGGATTTTAGGCTGAATGGCAGTCTAACCCTCAGTGTGGTCCTTGCTCCAAATCAAGCCTTACATGTTTGTTTTTGTTTGCCTAAGTCATTGCACAACCAGGAAATGGGAGGAAAAGTTGTTTGCTTTCATATCAAGGGAAGTTTATTCATGAAAGATGCAAGTAAAATGCACCACTGCTTAAGGATTCCAGATGGTGAGAACTCTAATATTTGGAAACCTGCAGCTTTTACCTCAAATATTTTAGGAAAGTTTATGTAGCTGGTAAAGAATTATTCTGTACTGAAATGAATGTCTACAGTCTTCTTTGTGTCAAGAGCCTCTGCTACTACACAGGGGCCCTCAGTATCTTACTAAAGTGGAGATGAGGGTTTGGTTTGGGTTTGGGGTTTTTTTAAGTACAAAAGAAAAAAAAGGAGGTGCTATTAACTTCAAAATCACTTAGAATTACTCCTCAAGGGGAAGTTTTTGCCCAGCGCTCTGTAAATACTCTTAAATATGACTGTAATAGCTTTATCCCAGCCTGGATTCTCCTCTCTCTCTTGAGCAGGGCTGATTTCCTGGTAAGCTGGTTCAGCTTACTAAACCAGCCTCAAACTAACCATGTCCCCTATTCCCCTCCCAGTTGCTTTTAGATTATTAAGAAAAAAACATCTCTCTACAGGGTTATGTGAGAGATGGTAGCAGTACAAGAATGTAGGGAGGGGACACACAGCAAGCAATTGGGAGGGAGCTGTAGCAGCCCAGTGCTATTTGGCTTAGGACTCTGTATAAATGACTGGGAGTTAAACTTTACCATCACAGAATCACAGAATCATCTAGGTTGGAAAGACCTTGAAGATCATCCTCTCTTTTCATGGGACTCTCCACATAGTTTCTATATTTTTGCTCTCATTAGATCTTTACATCCTTCATACATGTTCTCTCATCTTTCACACCACCTGTACTGCTTATAGATGATGTTTCTTTCAACCTACCAATTTGGGAGAAGCAATACTTTTAATCAGGCCTTTCTTACTTGAAAATGTTTTTGGCCACGTGAAATAAAGCATCTGCATGTGTGATGACTTGTTGAGAATTGCCATGAGAATTGTTTACAGTGGTAGGTGGTGGGACTGATGTGTTCATAGGTGCATAGCCTGAAAGGGGTTAAGTTTTTCTTCTCTCTTTGATACTTTCTTTGCAGTCTGATTTTACCTAAATAGAACTTCCTTTGCACTTGCGTATTCATGTTGCATTTGGCACCATCCTAACCAGTCTGTCTATAAAACCTCAGTGTCCAAGATTTAGCCAAGTTTTTATTATTCAGATATTTATTATTCTTATGAATATTGTCAAATATAAGTGAGCCAAGTGATACTTCACAGCCTTCCTAATATTTAAATGACTTCAATTCTATTGTGTGTCTACACAGATGTATCTGAATGTTTCGGTATTTGCTGATATGTTGCGCCAGCTAAATTAGAGGTGTTGGATTTGTCAGACTCCTTTTGCGTCCCTCCCCCAGCCATTTTCCCAGAGCCTGAGAAACCTCTTCTTCTGAAGAAGAATGTTTACACAACTTTGCATTGGTCACCAAGTACATGAAGTTTTGATTTTGAATGACTAGAGAACAGTCAGCAGCAATGTTTTTTTATGCTCTTGGAAGTGTTAACTCTTCAGTTTGTTTATGGCAGTAGTAAGCATGAGGATGAGCACACAGGATATTTTTATATTTGCAGAGAATGGTTCAAAGCTTAGGTGCTGCCTGTCTGCCATTTGCAATCAGCAGCAGCCAGTGTGGGAAGGACTGCTTGTTGCTGTACTTGATAGAGGACCCTGTTCCAGGAGCTCTCCTGTTTTGATTAATTCTCCACCCTTTGCCAGACCTCGTCTGGAGGTCTCTTACTCTGTTAAGGCTTAGAGAAACGCAGTGTTGCAATTCACATACAATGTGCCAGCATATCTGTTTCTTTCCTGCCTGTTACTCCCAGTTTCCATGGTTAGCAGACTGAACTATCGATGTTAGTTTTAACATTTAAAGGAATCAGTTGCTCTAAATGTAAACTCTTAAATTCAGTAGTTGGTGTGGCTAAATGATTTGTGATGTACCCTTTAGATTCCAGGGGAAAATCCCCTTAACACAGGGGTGCATGATGTTAAAAATTAATATCTCCTTTAAAAGCTATTAGAAAACCCTCTGCCTTTTTCAGTTAGGGACATGTTGATGAAGGTCCCAAATTTTCACATGCTATTTAATAGTAATTGGAAGAGTTTTGCCTTGAATTTGTTTTTTTACATTACTCCCACTGGAAAACAGCTCTGTATATCAAGCTGATGTTAGCAGGACCCATGGGGAAGCAATATGCCTGCCTGTACTGTGCCCATATCTTGAGACTCACCAATGTTGGCATGATATGCATCAAGCGGATATAAACTTCTCTGTTTTCAGAAGGTTTTGCTTCATTTTTGCTTCCCAGCAAAATTAAGTTGGCAGCATATGTATAAAAGTGCTTCTGTGAATCCTGAGATGCCAAGGATGTCAATCAGGAACCTTCAGCTGTAAAAAGGCCTGAATTCAGTGTAACTTCTTTGGTTTGTTCTGCAATTAGATCTTTGGTAATTCATGCAGTTAAGTGCATCCTGCCATAATGTGGTTGGTAACCTCTGCAATTTAACACTGTTCAAACAAGCAGGTACTTGAGGTGAAAAGCAAAACCAAAAGTTGAAAAAATACATCTCTAGCATAGTCTCACAAATATTGAATAGCTTTGATTTCTGCAGGTGAAATGCACAAACACCAGGATTCTTTTTCCCCCTCTGTATGGAAGAAAGATGAGCTCTGTAAGGGACGGTACAGAAGAACAACTTGATTTAGTTTAATTTAGGAGCTGAATCACCTTTTAGAGGAACTAAATTTTGTTCACTGAAAGGGGAAATTGGGATTGACTGGAATGACTAAAGCAAAGTCAGTCATTGTGAATGTTTTCTTCATTAATTCCTGAAGCCCAGGCATTCCATGTGGATATATTACATCACTAGGGACATTAGTTTAGAAATTGGGTGGGACTAGATGCACATAAGGTATGTGGCATGCGTTAATGAGACAGCAGCCTGTGTAAAAGTATGACTACAAAAACTTTTTGATGTGCCTTCTCACTTCCAGAGCTATTATCTTCTTGGGAGGCAGTGGAGGGATGCCAAAAGATCTAAGGACAGGGAGGGGAGAACTTGCCAGTACTTGGTTTGTGAATGAAAGAGAAAGGAGGTCTTAATAAAAGTGACATGTAAATGCTCTCTTCCAGTTTTCACCTGGCAGCCACGAAAGGCCATGCAGAGTGCCTCAGGATTATGGTGACACATGGGACAGATGTGACAGCCCAAGATGGTGCAGGTATGCCTCTGTGAATCTACTCATGCAGCATAATACACTCAAATTGCTTATATAGTTCTTGATGTGCAGAGTGCAACTATAGATTTGACAAGAGTTCTTTTCCACACACACCATGTAGGAAAAGCAGTTGTAACACTTGCAGGTTTAGGCATACTTGCTTTTTTCTGCACATAGAATTCAGATTCTAAAGCCCTTAAAAACTTTTGCCCTAATACTATAAATGTCAGCATTTATAGTGTACTCCAGATTCAAAATAGTTGCTCGATTTTAGGTTTTTTTAATTTTTATTCTGAAGTTAAAAAAACTCATCTCCCGCCAGCTCTTTTTGTTAACTTCTTTCAAGGCTTTTTAAAGGTTAAATCAAGATCTTTGGTGTTGCTTTTATGTGTATCCAAGCTATTAACCCCATTAATTGTACAGGAGTTGCAGTAAGACATTTCCTCAGGATTATGACATAGTGAAAAGAGCTGATACAGGCCATAACAGAGCTGAGAGCTATTAAGTATGCTGTTTCAGCCCTCAGAAGTCCTATGCCTTAATTACTACTCCACTAGGAGAATGATGGGAGCTGAATTTGAAACTGGCAAACTCTTCTTAATAGATTTCAGTTGACATATCTGTGGAGTCTGTGCCCAGCATTTTCTCCGGCTAGCTGAGTCACCTGAGTGAGCTGTCAGCATTCTGTTTCTCTAGTAATGATCTGTAAATGTTGTGCCCACGGTTCTGTTTTGGCCACTGATTACAGCCTGAGTGAATTTGTCATACATGGAAATGATTTGCCTCTATAAGGAAGTGTCTGTGATACTGGAAGAAGCATTTAGATTATACATAATGATAAGAGAATATACGTACCTGATGCAGACTGTTATTTAGAATTCATACTTCATCTTGCCTAAGGATTTATTGGTTGTTTGGATAATAAGAGGTTGCCTGCTCTCACCTGAGAGTGTTGACCCAGTATTCATTAGGGAAAGTCTTGTCTGTAATAGTCACATTATTTACAGTGAGATTCTGCTGTCACCAGTGGCTCTGTCTGTACTGAGTACTAAATCTTGGCTCCTTTTCTTAGTTACATGGATAATTTATTCTTTTGCTATCTTGGCCTCTTTAATTTTTCAGATGCTGTGTAGGATGAAACTAGAGGAAAGACTGCAGTCCTTCATCATAAATCCATAGTAAATCATTGTATAGCATAACTAAATATAAGCTCACAGATGCTAAATAAATTAACCGAAATGGGAATCTATGAGATGCAAACCGAAGTAGGCCTGTGTGCTGAGTCCTCTTCTACGTGTACTCCACAGATGATACAAAATTGTAGTGGTAGCTGGTGATTTTGGCTGGTTTTGCTCTCAGTGCTGGGTTCCTTTTTTATTGCCAAATGGAAGAAATCATGAAGACACTTTACAGACATCTCTCTGCAAGGGAGGCTGAGTAATATGGGAAAATAGTTTTTTAAGAAACAAAACAGAACTGCGCGATCTTAGACTTACTTCTGCCAAGGTGTAGTCTGACACAGTGTTTGTGTCATTCCTTTATATGAAGCTAGACATTAAGATTATTCTGTTACCTGCCTGAACAACAGTCTGTTGTAAACACATTCTCTTTGATGTAGGTTTTTGTATTATTTTCTCTATCCTTACTTTTCATGTGTCATGACAAGAACAAGACAGATAATTCAAAATGTTGCCTTTGTCATGGAGGAGTTTATGCCTGGTTTTTGGTCTGATTGAATACTTAATTTGCTATGCTTTTATTCGTTTAGGGCACAGTGCTTTACATCTTGCAGCAAAGAACAGCCACCCAGATTGCATTAAGAGGTTACTTCAGGTAAAGTAAAAATTAAAGAATTTTTTATTTTTGAAGTTTTCCTTTTGTTCCTCTAGATTGGTTCCACTAGATATTGACGCATTTCCTGCTAATAATCTGCATCATGTTCCTATACTGTTGTCCTATCTCCTTGCAATCAGGAGAGGGGCTTGTGTTTAAAGACCTTTTAGGCTCTATGAATGGATGATAGAAAACAGGGTCATATTTACCCTGAGTGGTCCACAAATACAGTTTTCCATGTGCAGCTGATCTGACATGACAAGTTTGGATTTCAAGCAGGTTGCATCTTCTAACTTGCTGTGTTTTGTCTGTGTGGTTGGATGGCTTGGAAGTAGATAGGTTAAGAGGTATAGGGGAAAAGGATTTTTCAGTTCTGGGGGGATTTTGATATTGTTCCACTGCAATACTTCATGTCTGTGGTTGACCATAGAAATGTCTGTCAAGTTTAAAGTCAAAGGGAGAAGAAACCAAAGTAGTTTAGATGCTAAAATATGGAAAAAAATGAATCCTCAGTAAAATGAGGCAAAGGACAATTAGAAAGGGAATAGAAAGAATGGGGAAACAAAAGCAAAAGTAAAGATGAAGAGAAGATTCTTGTGGTGTTGAGGCTGAAGATGTGTATTAGTAAGCAACAAGAAACATTATCTACCTCAGCCCCATTTCAGAAAGCCAGGTGAGTTTTGGTGGAGGTGATCAGAGGAATGGGACAGATTTTTAGGAGTTTGGAGTTATCGGTAAGACTGTGGCTCAGACTACAGATGAAATAATAAATAATAAACAATAACCCTGCTTGAGCACAGAAAGAGAATGGATCCCATATCCCAAACCTCTAAATTGCTTTTCCCTGGTTACCTCAGGGCTCTACAGTCATCCCATGACTGACCTTGTCAATGTCTTTGACAATATTGGGTCCAGTTTCACTGATTCCCACCTCCGTACTTGTTGCAAGCTGATTCCCCTGTTCCTCCACACCTGTAAAAGGTTATCGTTAATCACTGAGGCTCCCCTCTTGGGGATTTCATTGCAAATAGCTGCTTCTAACCAAACCCATTTACAGCATAAACAGTGACATCAAGCTGTTACTGATGGTACCACATGCAGCAGCATGATCAACTCGGCTACTAGATGTGTATTTAATACCAAATATCTGCTGCCCATTCACTTACCAGCTACAACGGTAGAGTGCTTTTGTTGATATTTTGCTAATTTTATCGCAATACAGAGATTTCTAAATATGTTCGTAAGTGCAAAGCCATTGGTAATATTTTTCAATAATATATGCGGCTAGAATTGCTTTCTTGCTTCTGCGGACCAGCTTGGTGATATAAACTGTACATATGAGGAATGTCTAATCCTGACATGCTGGAGTTGAAGTAAGACAGGCTAAATAATTGTTTTACACAGGCAGAATCTTGACGTTTTTGTTACAGAATATGGTAATCAATGTGAACCTGTTTTTGAAGAAAATCATAGAAGTGTTGCAGGCAGTGCTACATTTGAAAGTCAAAAGCTCTAATGTTTGTATTTTAGAAGCCCATTATTTCAGGGTCATATCTTCTTGTGTCCAGAGAAGAGCAATGAAGCTGGTGAAAGGACTAGAGAACAAGTCTTGTGAGGAGCAGCTGAGGGAACTGGGGGTGTTTAGCCTGGAGAAACAGAGACTGAGGGGAGACCTTATTGCTCTCTACAACTACATAGAGGAGGTTGTAGCGAGGTGGGTGTCAGTCTCTTCCCACCTAACAAGCAATAGGACAAGAGGAAATGGCCTCAAGCTGCGTTAGAGGAGGTTTAGATTGGATATTAGGAAAAATTTCTATGCTAAAAGGGTTATCAAGCACTGGAACAGGCTGCCCAGGGAAGTGGTTGAGTCACCATTGCTGGAGGTATTTAAGAGGTGTGTAGATGTGGCACGTAGGGACATGGTTTAGTGGTGGACTTGGGACCGCCAGGTTTATGGATGGACTTGATCATCTTGAAGGTCTTTTCCAACCTAAATGATTCTATGATTCTCTTCCTTTGCTGTAAACTAAAACTAAAATTTTCTGTACCAAAACAAGTCTTGATGAAGATTTGAAATCTTATTTTTTCTATTCATTATTTTGTAGTCTAGATTGATCAGTAGTAGCTGGTGGCTTATAATACCACAAAATATAACTAAATTGTTGATGCTCTAGTTTTTACAAATGCAAATGAAACCTTATTGCCTTTGAGGGAACTAATTGCCTTAGGTTGTAGTTGCTTTAACTCTTACTGTAATGTAAAAAAATACGAAGCTTTTCTGAGACAAGGGAGAGAGTTTCTTTCCTTTTTTATTTCCTGATTTAAATTGTTCCAAAACTATAACATTTTTTTTGATATCTCTCTCACCATGAGTTTTTCCTATGGCTTCAGTATAAACTGAAAGGAGAAGATCAGACTGGTAGAGAGAAAGGCTGTGCCTTTCTTCAGTATTCTCTTCTGGAGTAGTTCATAAAACTTTTCTCAGAGAAGTTCAGCACCCTGTCCTTAGCATAAAACATGTTTTACTTTCTTGGTGTTTCTCTAATTGCTTTTTTCCCCTTCTCCTTATTGAACTGTGCAGAGTAAATGTCCAGCAGACAGCACTGACAATTCTGGGAAAACAGCTTTACATTATGCAGGTAACTTCTTTGTTGAAAGCTTGTACCATCTATTTTGTTGTGCTTGATATTCCTAGCTCCTCAGTCTGGTGGAGCTTTTTAGGTTCTAATTACATAAATCTAGTGAGTCCACCTGGTGGTTTACAAATTGTGGGTATTTTTTTAGATAAATACTGTGAGTGCTGAATTTCAGTTAATTACAGTTAACAAGCTTAACCTGCATGCTTGCAAGTGCAGAGCCATTGGAATACTTAAGGTTAGGTTGATTTTTATATAATTATTTAAAGATTGTATCTTCTCATGCTAATTTGGATCATTAATATTGGTTGTATTTCTGCATACAACTTGCTGTTTATTCTTTTTAGTCCTTCTCTCCTTCCTTCTTAAAACAAAGAAATACAATTTAATTTGTTTTTGTTGAACCCCACTGTAATGCTGAAGTATTGCAACTGGAAGTGCGGAACACAAATCTTGAAAATGGGATTTAATGGACTTTCACGCTTGTCTTTTTTTTTTTTTTTTTAAGCTGCACGTGGTTGCCTTCAGGCAGTTCAACTTCTGTGTGAACACAAATGTCCAATTAACATCAAAGATTTGGTACGTACCTCTTCTCCCATTGTGTACTTAAGGTACTTCAGAGCTTTGACTACCCTCCACTCCAGTCAATCTCAGGTGCAGCAGTTCAAAGCAATACTATGCTTATATCTCTTCTTGGATTTCTGTGTTGGAGGGATTTCATTTTGCAGCTTGCCATAGCAGAGGTGGGGAAGTACTTCACAGTCTAATACAGTAGTGGCATGATACGCTGCTTGTTAAATTGAGGCATTGGTATAAGTAGCTAGAACCAATTCTGATATATTCAAAACATGATAAAAGTCTTTCCGTTGACTCCGGTAGGCTTTGGAAAAGGCCCATTAGGTGGTCAAGTGCTGTGAAATGCTCACAAGCCCAAGAGTATGATAAGTCTGAAGGGAAAAATTGTACTTGATGTAGTCTGAAGGCTCAGGGACACTATATTCACTATTATGAAATGTCTACAAACGACCAGGTCTATTTTGGGGAATGATGCAACTGCCTGATAGAAAACCCTCTGATGAAAAAGGGAGGGGACCTGACAGAAATGAGGTGCAAAAGGGGAAAAAAAAAAAAGGGGGATAAAAAGTTTGTTTTGAACTTCTATCTGTCTCCTTCTCACCTGGTCTTTCTAATAAAAATATCTGTCACAGAGGTTAGACCTAAAATTTCAGCAGATGCATTTCAAGGGCAGAAAAGGCTTGTTCAGTCTTAAGACTGTAGGAGCATCTTAAAAATGTCCTCATCTTATGTCATGGTTAATCATAGGAAAGAGGGAGCCAGAGCAACCTCAGAGGTGCATGACAAAATGATGACAAGCAATGGTCAGAATTTGGGTAGTGGACCTAATTGAAAATTGAAGTTAGGTACTAGGAAAAAATTAATCTCACCATGAAGGTGGTCAAACACTGGAACTGGTACCCAGAGACGTCATGATGTATCTGCCTTTGGAGATGCTTAAAACTTGACTGGATGTCTCTGAGCAGTGTACTGTAACTTGAAGTTTACCTAGCTTTGGATTGAGAGCAAAGGGGGAGAAACCCCAGATGACCTCTGAAGGTGTCTTCCAACTGGCATTATTCTGTGATTATATGAAATGTTGTATTTTTGCCTTGTACTTAGTTAAAATTATCATTTTTGTTGCGGAGCGACTTAAAGGTATTGTGTAGTTCCAAAATCATCATGTTATAGCATTAAGCAAACAGAAAAGGGAGTACAAAGCAAAAAGCATTCCTACTCCTAATGCTTTGCATCCCCAGTAGTCAAGAAAGGAATTAAACCCAGCTATATTTATGAATCACGAGAAAAATTTATTGATAACGCCTTGTTTGTGCTATATAGAAGTAAAGTCCATAGCTGACCTTTAAATCTCAGTGATATTTGTAGGTGGATGGATAATTGTTCATAGCTTCTTTAAATGCATTCCTAGGACGGGAACATACCTCTGCTGCTTGCAATACAAAATGGTCATACGGAAGTCTGCAAATACCTTCTGGATCATGGAGCAGACATCAACACCAGGGATAAAAATGGAAGGTACAGCAGGTTAACATGTTAATTCTTCCCCAAGGCTGACTGTCAGATGAAGCTTTCTTCTCAAATCCTTCCCAAAATAGTTGTTGTTAGGTGAAATAATGCCTCCTGTACTGGACAGCATATCCTGATTTTTGAGAAAGCTTACAGAATTCTGCCTAAAGGGAAAAGTGAAACAGAAGAAACTATGTAAGTATAAAATTAGATGTGCTTGTAAGATTTCCCTTGAGCTACCAGAGCATTTTTAAAGAAATCCTACAAGAATCTGATTGATAGCACTTACCCACACATCACTTCGTACATGTCACAGTTTTAAATGCTGCTGTCTTCTTGGCATCAGTTTCTCCAACTTAAATCCTGAAAGTTTTACTTAGGAGTGACATATGTGGAGGGCTCTTTTTTCTACCATAATGTAGCCACAGCAGCAAGAGAAGAGTACCATAAAGCTATATAATGGAGATGCTGTTGTCTTAGAGACATTTAGAGATTTGTTGCATTAATAGATAGTACATGTGTCAGAAAACGGATTTTTTAAAACAACATCCTTGTAGTGAAACATGCACTTGTTTTGATGATACTGATGAAGATCAAGAGTCTTTGAAAATTATGGACTGTTTTATAAACAGTTGGTTAAACTGTGAAGCTAAAGCAGGATGCTGAGAAGACTTGGCACTTACACCTGATAGCAATCTTGTTTATCATCTGTGATACAATGCTCATATTGTTCTTTGACAGCACCTGGGAGGATAAGACTGGGCTCTAACTTAGTTTTTATCAGTCCAGAGTTTATTAGCGCACTCTTTAAGCTGTCTAAAGAAAACTTCTTAGTTTTCTTGTTTGGTTTGAATGGCCTCATTGGTGCTTTGAACCAAGGTACTGCCTGTTCTGGGACCTCTGCCTTCCCCTCAGTCTCTTACTGTTTAATCAACAGACAGCATTAAGAGTTTCTAGTTTAATTGGATGAAGGCATTTCTGTCATAGATAGGACAGCCTTGTGTTTTTGTATTTTCTTTTTTAAGAAAGTACTGTGTGTAGATGCAAGAAAATGATATAATGTGGAATATATCATTTCACTTCTCTCTTTCCTTCTGGTGGAGAGTAACTACTCTTGCATCTCATGTTCACAAAAGTGGTTAAGTTTTTACTGAAAAAGGAGAAGCCTTTTTGGGAGAGGAAGGGGATAACCTTTGAAAATGGTATCTCCAATTTCCTATCTTGTCCAGACTAAGTTAACTATTTTGGTAATCTAAAGCCATCCCTGTGACTCTGGAGGTGTTATTCAAGTTACTACTCAGCACTACTTTTTAGCACAGCACTGCATCAGCCATCACTTTTCCGGGGCTTACCCATTACAGGGAATATGTTTAATTCAATCAGTGAAATGATTGTCTAAATATGTCGCAAATATTATCACTGTAGTAACTTTTCAGTTTCATATCTGTGCTGTGGAATGTGTTTGCCGGCAAACATGGCCAACCTATTAGGCATGTTTTCATGCTGAGAAGGGAGAATTATGCCCAAGCAAGAAAGCAATATTAGAGCATGTTTGAAAGGTGGGGTTTTCTGTGTGTTCCTAATTATTCTGTACATCTCTTATGACACCTTCAGGTAATTGTGAAAAACAGATACAACCTGTTAGGAAAACACTCCATCTGTGAGCTACCCTTACGCTAGGATCTGGCACTGTTAAGCTGTCTGGTGTTGGAGAAGGAATTGATTGTGCTCTAATGGACTTTTTTTTTTTTTAAACTGAATAGGTGAGGAGTTGAGGTTAAACCCATCTCTTAGTCTTACTGAAGAGCTTTGAGATTGTCTGGCTTTTTGTTTGAAATCTGTTTGTCTGTTTTGTCTTAAAAGCAACATGTGAAGGAGAACAGCAATGAAAGAAATGCTTTCATGTTGTACCACGACTTGCAGAGCTGTAATTGGAGTGTGGCAGTGAGGTTTGGTAGTCTGACTTTATCCTGAAGCCATTTCTATTTATGACTTTCCTCCTCGGCAACCCTTTTTAGAAATGCAAAGCATGTCAGGTCTTTGCAGAAGGTCCTGCTGAGGAGTATGGGGAAGAAGAGGAGGGGCAGGAGAAGCAACAGTTATATGTATGTGTCAATACACATGTTGATAAAATCTTGGACTTTATTGCACAATAACTGTCTCACTTTTTCCTAAAAAAATGAGCTGCTGCTTAAAGAGTACACTCTTGACACTTACTCTGTGTGTGTTTTGTCTGTTTTGTCCAGAACTGCTTTGATGATGGCTTGTGAAGTGGGCAGCCTTAACATGGTGGAAGCCTTCCTTAGGAAAGGTGCAGATGTCAGTTTAGTAGATGTCTTTGGACAGAATGCCCTGCATTACTCCAAGCTCTCTGAGAATACAGGGATCCAGAATCTCCTATCATCAAAGTTATCTCAGGATGTGGGTATGTAAGAGATGCTGATCTGCAGTTTTATCACTTCTTATGTGTATATTTAGCAATGAACAAAGTTACTTCATAAGGTAGGCTGAAAAGTTTCAAAAGCCATCTTCAAGATGTTCTGGGTGAGGCTTCCCAAAAGCAGGAAAATGTGGTCTTTGCCATAGATGGTAATATTTAGCATGGATAAAGCACTGAGCAGGGCAAAAAGAGGTGTTTTTGGAAAATAAAAAGTAAGCTGATGTAGCAGCATCATGAAATGTAGCATACAATTTGGAATTATGTGGAGAAGTAAGTTAAACATACAGCTTCTCAGTAGAGGAGTTGGAGGAGGTACTGATGCATGCAGAGGGTTTTATGGTCAAGCGAAGATGAATTTCTAAAGTAGGAAGCTAATGTGCAAGAATGGTGTGAGATTATGGTAGGGTAAGAATTGTCACAATCCTCTGAATTTTATCTCAATATGAAACCCAAAAAGCAGCAGAGAAGGGATTCAAATGGAATTTGGAAATTAAAGCATATTTCTCAGATTTCAGACAGGAATTCAAAACCCAAAGTAGTTATGGTGTGAGAAGTAGAGCTGAGAGATGGGTTAGGAATGACAGACACCTTTTTCTTTAATAGCTGTTCTTAATTCCATGTCTTTTCTGCTTCACAGATACAAAGTCAACAACAAAAGCAAAGCAGGTATTTTTCCTTTTGGTTTTAAAAATACTTGGGCTATATAGACTTGTAACTTAAGAAAAAACAGTAATTGATGTGACTAGAAACACTAGTAAATGTCACTGTGAGATGAGCTGCTATTAACTACTCTGTAATCTGGAAGGGTTTTGTTGCCTATTTAAAAAATGTGTTTCAGGAACATCCCTTTTAGGCTTAGCTTCTCTCTGTAACAGCAGCCACCACCCTCAGTGAGAAAAGGAATGGAGGGTGTGTGTATATGTGCACACGTGTGCTGGGAAGATATTCCACTTGTCTCATGTAATGCAGGAGCTTGGTTTTTGGCTCTCTGTCTCTTTAAACTGTAGAGAAGATGATCGTAAAGTTCCCTGTTTCCAAAACATATAATTGAGGATAATCCCTAGTTATATCTTACTGGAGAACCCCACCTGTGAGAATCCCAGTAGATTTAGGCAATTAAATTAGTTTCTTACGTTTTTAATTTAGTATCGTATCTTGGAGTGCAAATAGACCTTGTAGACCTGCTGGTGGCTGGAAAGTGGACGATGGTGCAATGCATTGGTTCATTCCTTCTCTGAGTGGAGAGGTGGGAGCTTAGGCAGAAGTAGGTGGAGAGGAAAGATGGTAGCCTTTAAGAATGGCATGACTGGACTATGTATGAATGGAAGTATTTAAGATCACTAGTGCTAAACCTATTGTTAGCTTCTGCTTTTTCACTAAATCTTGTTTGTTTTCCCTGAAGCATGGATTACAAGAGGGCAGATTCTTATTTTCAGGCATGTTTAATATCTTTGTTAGTAGAGTTGTAGTCTTTACATAGAAAAAAAAAAGACACTGCATGAGCTGCCAGAGATGATATTAATGTGGGGTTGTGTTTTTTTTTTTTTTTTCAATAAACCAACTTGCTCGGACTTTACTAACCAAACTAACAAACCTACCTTTTCTGGCTGGTGAAACTTTCAGCATGACCAAGGCTCTAAATTAAGTTCAGAAAGAAGTGGAACTCCAAAAAAACGCAAAGCCCCACCTCCTCCTATCAGTCCTATTCAGGTAAAGAAAAGACCAATTTTGAGATGCTTTTAGGGGGTGAAAAGCATTTTGAACTTTATGTGAATAGTATGGGCTGGATTTACTCTGTCACTCTTATTTTTATAAGTGTGTCTTACCATGAGTGCTTTTCCTGACATGAGGATAACACCATGAAAGGACATGTTGGTTAGGTTAACTAAGCAAGATTGCTTGAAATACAGCATGGCCTAAGATACAACTGTATGAATTTCACTGTGCAATTGCTTCTTCCACCTAAAGTTGAAGGTCCTCTTTTTTTTTTTTTTTTCCCCTGACTTCCAGAAGTAAATAATTATGTATATTTTAATTATACATATATATATGTACACATTATTATATGCATATATACATATGAAAGTAAAATATTTAAATGTATAGTATCAAAATGCAGTTTAACAGTTAGGTTTAATGTTAAACTGGAATGTTACCTGTATAACAGCTACACTGCATATATAATACTGACTCAGAGCACTGAATAATTAGATCTGCTCTTTGAAACTAACCTAGAGGTGTGACTTATGTTAGTGCAGGGAAGAGTACTCTTTAATCTCTCTGTGTGTGTATATATTTATATACAGGCACATGTTAGAGAGATAGTTATATGTAAACGTATATGTACACACCTATTTATATAAAATCTTTTACAGCTTAGTGATTTGTCCTCTCCACACTCATCAACTTCAACTCCCATGACTGGAAAAGGGCAGGCTTTCTTTGCTGATCAAGTGTGCAAGGTATCAATTTTTTGTTCTTATGAAGCTTAGGGAAGGAAATGTAATATCTTAATAATCTATTTTGCTTAATAATCTATTTTGCTGACTGCAGAGTCTCCGAATTAATTAGCTGAGTTTTAGGAACAAAAAGGAATCCAAATCTATTTCGATGTAATTTATAAAGTAATTGTGGATTACTTTTATGTTTATTGAATATGTAAATATAATTAGTTATAATTTAGTATTTAGGAATATGGTTACGAAAGTAAGTATTAATGCTGTGAAAGCTCATTACCTATTACATGTGAAGTGCACAGCATTGTGCAATGCAAAAAGTCAAAACTCTTTCACCAAAAGACAACAGGGAAGTAGTTGAGTGTGCTTTGTCTGATCTTTACCTTATGGTATTGAAGACTTTTTTTTTTTTTAAATACATGACAATAAATTGCTACTATTTATCTCAGGGGCTGCAGCCTTACAAACTATCTATGAGATAGTTGCCCATATTTCATAAATACTTGATGACAATTGGGCAATGGAATTGCTTTAGCAGATTTTGAAATACTGGCCACATGCTACAATTAAACAAGACCCCAGAAATAAAAGAAACCCGCTTTGCCAGGCTTTTATCCAGCAAGATCTATATGCCTATACTTCTCTTTAGTGAACTGTCCAACTTTACCTCTGCTTCCTTTGAAAGCATTTTCTTTTGTTGTCTCAGCAGGAAGAATTCAGCTCCTCACATCGCGATAATAAAGACAGGCTGAGTGACAGCACAACAGGTATACAATAATACTGAATCCTTATTTTCATATTTGGTTAGGTCTTCTAGGTGGTGTGAAATGTTGAAATGTGGTCAGAAATCCTCTGTACCTTTCCACTTAGAATGTGAGCCACAATAAGTATTGACAGTAGTTTTGTAATTTCATTAGCAGCTCCCCACCAAAACCTGCTGCTGTTGGGTGATCTAACATGTTTTTGGGGAAAGAGTTTCTAGGAACAGTTTGCTTGCTCACTATACTTAGTGGTCATGGGAACAAACAGTTTAATTTGAGAGGTTAGAATAACTCGCTAGCATTCCAGTGTTTTGAAAGCTTTTGAATCTTTTTTTGTTTTTTTGAAAGGTGCTGATAGTTTATTGGATGTGAGTTCTGAAGCTGACCAGCAAGATCTACTTCTGTTGATGCAAGCAAAAATTGCTTCTTTGACATTGCACAATAAGGAGCTGCAGGACAAATTACAGGTGGCATATTTTTGTGCTGTTCTAGTGCCCTCCTAATCTGCTAGCAGAACAAAGAGCTGCTTACTGTTTAAAGAGATGTACTGTGAAGATAATTTAATGAGCTTGGTGGTAAGATCATGGAAACACTCTGCCCCAAAGGATTAAATCAATGTTTTGATCTTCTCACTTTTCCCATAAATTACCAAATAACTTTGTTTATGATGATAACCACATTCTAAAAGATGTTGTTAACAGTTGTGTTAGCAGAATTTTAATTTGCATGGCTTTGATTATTAGCTTACGGAGATCAGCCCAGACTTTCAGAGGAGCTTGGCACTTACTGCCTTCTGTCTCTGTAGATGACTGAATGGGAGCAGCTTTGAATTTTGGGATTGAATGAATGGGAGGGTTTTGAATTTTTCTAAAGCTTTTTCCATGGTACTTTGTCTGTTTCTGTAGGATGTGGCAAGATTTCCTTGCTTACTCTATTCTAAAAATAATCACGTACTTGTTTCTATTGTGCAGTTGTTCGACTTTCTTTTTGCACAGGAAAGAACACCTAAAGAAGTGGATTCAACTGTAGAATCTTATCATTCAACTCAAACAGAGTTTGAGCAAAGAGCAGATAGACAAAATGAGTTCTCAGCTCAGGAGCTGAAGTCTACATTAAATGCCACCCAAATTCAAGAAAAGTTGACAAGCCCCAGTGAAGTAAAAATAAATTACCTCCAGGAAGACTTAAAGGATGTGCAGAGGAAATTAGAGAATTCTGAAGCCAAAAGAAAGCACATAGAAGCTCAGGTCCAGTCTAGAGTCCCAGAAACAGATTGTTTAAATAGCACAGACATTTCAGAAAATGGTTCTGATCTCAATCTGAAGTTCCAAGAAACTCAAAACAGGTATGAGGAAGCTGTGAAAGAGGTTTTGAATGTAAAAAAGCAAATGAAGCTGGATCTTGTTTCCTCTGAAAGTGAAGAAACCAGTTCTGATCTGAGTAGGTTGAAAGTTACATGTGGAGAAGTTGAAATGCTTAAGCAAGAATTGAAGAGGGTGCTGGAGGAAAGCGAAAGACAAAAAGAGAAAATGAGAGAGCTACAGAAAAAGTTTGAAGAAAGAGAGCAGAATGTGGTAAGCAAATTGTCTGTGGAAGAGTGTGAGGAGATGAAGAATTCATATTGTTCAGTTATTGATAACATTAATCAAGAGAAAGCATTGTTGATTGAGAGGTACAAAGAAGGGCAAGAGGAAATTAAAAGGCTACAGGACAAGCTGACAAATCAGACGCAGTTGGAATCTAGTGCTGAAGCTGGAGAAATGAAAGATGCAATGCACAAAATGGTAGATGAGCTCAACAGACAACTTAGTGAATTGTCTCAGTTGTACAAAGAAGCACAAACAGAGCTTGAAGAATATAGGAAGAGAAAAACTTTAGATGATATAGCTTTGGACTACATTCCTAGAGATGAACATGAGAAACTGATGCAGGTAACAAATTCTTTGAAATACAAAGCAGAGAATGAGTTATCAGAAATGAAATCTCAATACACAAAAGTATTAGATGAAACAGAAGAACTAAAGCAACTGTTAGATGCTCAGAAACAAAACTCTTTGCCAATTACTGAACACCATCAGGTGATGAATGCACTCAGAAATACTGTAATGGAAATGGAGGAAGAAATAAATGAGCTTAAAGTACTGCTTACCAACAAGGAAAGCGAAGTAAGAAGCTTACAGAAGGAATTACTGGAAGAAAAAGCTGCAATTAATGAAGCAATGGTACCCAAGGCTACATATGAAAAGCTCCAGTCATCACTGGAGGGTGAAGTTAGTGTTTTGTCATCCAAGCTGAAGGATGTAATCCAAGAGAAGGAAAATGTGTCCTTAGATGTTATGCAACTGAGAAATGAAGTTTTGCACTTGAGAGAAGAGAAAGAAGGTATGCATACTCTGCTTGAAGCAAAGGAACAGGAGGTGACTGGTCTTCAGCAAAAGTACCATCAAGTTCAAGAAGATCTTCTTGAAATGAAAAGATATTCTGAAAGCTCATCAAAACTGGAAGAGGATAAAGATAAAAAGGTTAGTGATTCACTGTAGTGGAGGGGTGGTACATGAGTTCAAACTGCTAACATGTTGGATGGTGCATGGGTGTCCTAATAGATGATGTGTCAAGCATCACAGAGTGGAGTAACTTTTGAGTGCCCTTGCCCATCTGAAAATTCAGATATCAAGCAAGTTTTCAGTATGTTTAACTTTACAGTTGGTTTCCCTCCCCTGCAGAGATACGCATGATCTTTTAATTTACCTCTTTTAAGTTCTGTTTAGGTTGGGTTCACACTATTCAGGCAAGTGAAGTCAAAGAAGTGGGATTTACAGCAGGAAGAGATTCTAGAGGAGACAAGAAAACAAAAGATCAGAAATGACCAAAATTTGCTATTCTGATTTTACTATATTATCTCAACCTTAGCATGACTTGACTGTTTTTCCTCTGCAGCTACCATATCTGTCACTACAACTTTCTTTATACAAAGCTATGTATTTTGCTAGCTGTGAATAGCTGGCCTATGTTTGTTATGTTCCTGCCTTGTGTTCAGCAGCAGTATTTGTAAAGGTGGTAACTGAAATCCTTGTTTTCAAATATTGCTGGCTTTCAGAACAAGGAGTACATTTTGAATTGGCTGGTCTAGGAAAGGGGATAGAGAAGCATTGTAACCCTTTGCTTACATGTCTCTGTTTGTCCATTGAGTTTATTTACATCTTGTTTTTCCTCACTTCTTAAATTTAAGTTACAAATAACCCCAAGGTGAGAGCCACAGGAGTACAGTATGCCTTGCAGCTTTTCATGAAAACCTCTTTTTTGCCTCCCTAGATCAATGAAATGACCAAGGAAGTCAGCAAATTAAAAGAAGCTTTGAACAGCCTTTCTCAGCTTTCCTACTCGACCAGTGCTCCCAAAAGACAAAGCCAGCAGCTGGAAGCATTACAACAGCAAGTGAAGCAGTTGCAAAACCAACTGACTGTAAGTGTGATATTTTGTAAACCCACCATTATTCCCAGCTCTCTGAAGATATGCGTGCCATTCTTCACTCTGCCTTATTTAAAATGGTGCACAGTCAATGAGTACAAGGAAAGGAATTTTCATCCAGAAATTCTAGAATTACTCTGAAACATTTAGGAATCTGCAAGTCACAAATTGCTCTTTAGAAATAGTCTAACTAAAGAAAGCTGTTTTCCCCAATATATTTTCTCAGATCAACAGTGGAGCAAAGTTTCTGTACTTGTAGCGAAATGTAGTGGCCAGACCTGATGCTGAGACCCTGATTTGTGAAAAGTGTAGCCAGTGTGCAGCAGATTTGTGTGTTTTCTCAAGAACACTCATCAGCTGAAGTTGTCTTGGGTGGTTTTTTTAAGCCAAAATAAATTCAACTTTCTGGACTAAAGGCATAAAGTTTCAAATTGAGCAAATCCATCTGTTTACAGGGAGCACAGTTTATTCTCTGAAATTCTGAACTGCTTAAAGTTATTTTTTTAATTATATTCTTTTGTGTATGAAAGGTCCAGTCTTCTAAGCTGCGTTGACTCATAATTGCTATTTGCAAGAGCTAGCCTGTCCAAAGGAGCACTTTAATTCACTACTGAGGGTGAAAAGAAGGTACTGCCCACCACAGGCCTTTGTTGAGAGCTCTGGAGTAACTGAAAGGAGAATTCCCAGCCTGGCATGCTAAATGGCTTACCTGTTGTCTGCTTTCCTGCCTTGCCCAGCAGACAGAAAGAAGGGTCAATATGCTTATGGGCCAGAAAAATTACCTTGCAGTGGGGAGAAATAAGTAGGCAGACAGTTAAACACTGCATCCTGCCAGTGTAAAGGCCCAGACTGTTTCTTATCCCAGTCCACCATGTCCAAAAGGACTCCTCACCTCCCAATTTAAGGACCAGCAAAGCAGTGTCAGGTGCAAAGATATGCAACACACGAGGAAAGTGGGTATGATTTAAAACAGGACAGAAGCATTCTTTCCTTTTTGTAGGCTAGCTTTCCTAACAGCTTCACATTTATTTGCAAAGATGGCTTCTGGGATGTGGTTCCTGTGATCATGAAGAAGGACGTTGGCTTTTCTTGTTTGAATGTATAGTAATTAACTAAGGATTTCATGGGTTAAGACCTTTTTTTCCCTGGGAAGGCATTAGCTGACAGATGGGTCACTGACTTCAGGGAAGAGTTCAGTTGCAGTTGAGGGTTGCTCGGTCAGAATATTGTTGGCTTTCCTCAATTCTGGTTGCTGATAAACTCAGGAGTATGTGCTCATTCCACATCTTTGCAGCTCAGCACTTCTTACAAGTGATGTAATCTCACCAGTTTTTTTGCTGGGCTGGGTAGAATTACAGCATTTCTGTGGACCATGTTTCCAAGAAATTATGTTTTGAATGGCTAGTGGCACAGTACTGTCTGAGCTGGTTTCCATGCATGCCTAAGACTATGGTTTGTAATTACCCAGATCTCTCTAAATCTAGTTGGGGAGTTCTGAATTCAACAGTTCTGAATGCTCTGTGACTTTCTACTTAACTATTTTCTAGGAGACAAAGAAACAACATCAGGAAATTGTCTCAGTTTACAGGATGCATCTTCTCTATGCTGTGCAGGTATGGTCGCATATGGTCAGTTACACAGTGTTGGTATTTTAATGAAAGAGGTTTCGTCTGCAGATTTAGTAAGAACTTTGCATGTTTTATCTAAGACATCCTACTGAAAAGGTAATGACTGTTTAAGCACAAATTCAACACTGCTTCCTTTTAGGAAATTGATCTAATAACTGTATCTCAAAAATAGTTTGTAAATCTTCTTAAAGAGTAGTGAGATGCTTGAATTCAAACATCTTTTCTTCTTTTTCCCCTTGTTTAGGGTCAAATGGATGAAGATGTCCAGAAAGTGCTTAAACAAATTTTATCTATGTGTAAAAGCCAATCACAGAAAAAGTAAACAAAAAAGCCAAGGAAAACTCCCCATTTTTATTAATCCTGTTATGGGTGTTTATCTAGATTTGCCTTAAGATTTAAAATTGGCAATTTGCTGCTTTTGTGTTATTGTGCTGTTTGTGAGGTGGATTTGTTTGTCTGTCTCTATCACTTACCATGTGTATTTGCGTGTGCAGTAACTAAACACATGCCTGCTTTTCATATCCAAAATGCAAGTATGTTCTTCAGACTTTTTACCTAGGCCACTCCATGTCATGTTTACCCTAAAAATACTTTCTAGCTTCCTCCAATAGCCGGGGATTAATCTAGAGGAAAGCACTCGTGTTGCCTGGGTAAAGATGAAATTCTCCATAGGTCTTCTGTACTGTTTATAAGCTGCAACTTGTTACTGGGGATTAATTTAGTTGCTTGAGGTTGTAGCACTCGGATTCCTGACATTTTGCCATATACAGTCTTCAGCAGAGCAGAAGTAAGCCTTGCAGCAGTGAGCAGAAGTAGATATTTATGCTAAACCAGAACATCAAACAGCTACACTTCTTAGTGTAAAATTATTTAAGATTAACACACCATGAGGTAGCTGTCCCAACCCATCCAATGCACTGAGTACACAAAACTCATACCATGCTTCACAGTTTCCTTTCATAACTGCCTGGTAGTGGAATAAAACTATTTCAAAAGGTAAAATCATTAGTTTATTGAAGTTCTGTACAAAGCAGTACAGGAACATCTGTATAAACAACCCTTTATGATAGGTTTAGCTATCTATGCAAGTGTTGGCCATGAAGCTCAGGAACAAAACCAGAACATATACTTTAGACAAGGGATTCTAGTGAACACAGGATGTTTACAGTGAATGTCAATGCCTCATATTTCCTAACCTCACTTTTGTAAAGATCTTCTCTTCAGTATATTTTTATTGGCCCTGTAATGAATTTTTTTGTAACTAAACCATTTTTTCTACATAATGTTTGCATTAAGCTTATTAACAAATATTTTTAGGTAACCGTGTTTTAGAGAGTTTCTTTTTATACCCCCAGGTATTCAGTAATAGTGAAGCATAGTGAAGTGTTTTCAGTTTGTAAGAGATCTGTAAGGAATAATAAACCTGTCTGTCAGTGTGGTCCAGAGCAGTGAAGTGTAAAATGCAATTCAGCCTGCTGTTCCAAAAAATGTAGAAATGATAGGTAGAGAACAGCAAAAGGTGTCAAAAATTTCTGCATGTTGTTTGTAGAGGCTAGGGGCATCAGTAAAGCCTTTATCAGCACTTTTAAATTTAAAGTCAAGTAAAAATGCCTGATGTGGCGTAGTATGAACTATGGAAAAGTGTTTCTAAGCACACACTGCACTTGAGAGTATAAAACCATTCTAACTGGCTTGCAGCTTCACTATGATGTCTTTTTTATTCCTGTTAGTGGATATGTCTCTAATAGAGAAATCTTCCAGAGCTATATAATCTATAAAGTTTATGTAGAGTCATAATATGACAAGAGTCAGCAGTGCCTCAGACTGACTGGACTCATAGTGCACTTATATCACATAATTCCTAACCCTGGCAAAACTAAAATGGATTTTGAAAGCAAAAAGAAAAATCACACCTTTAGATCAGTTAGACCTTGGTGTTTCTCTTCTTGGGTGGTTTAACTAATGCCTGCTAATTTTGAACAGTATTTTGTAGTTAGATGGTTTTGAAAATGCTCCAAAGAAATGTGAAAAGAATTTTGCTGCAGCACTTCAAAGAGAACAACAAGATTTTAAGCATACTATTGCCACAAAGTGTAAAACTTGATGAACCATTTTGTAGGTTGCCTGATGGATTTAGTCTTCTACTTTGTTTTGGTTTGTATATTTATTACAGTTATCTTTGGGGATTATTGAAAATTACATACCACAGCATAGCAAGTTTCTTTATATGTAATTTACAAGAAGTTTCCTTATGCAGCAAATAAACTATTTCCAATTTTTGCCTCTTTGTTCTTTTTGTGTCTTCATTTCCTGTTTGTACTGAGGGAAATCTCACTACACTGTTTTAACTTAGGGCAAATACGTTCTGTATCTCATGTTTAGATAGCTGTCAAATGTACTGGGTTTTCCTCCCTGAAATTGCAACTTGATTATTAACTTCGTTGATCTGTCAGGTAGAATAGAATCCACTCTAAACCCTGTGCAACCAGTTCTGCAGATTATGCCTTTTATCTGATAGATAAGTTCAGAGCCATTTCTTACATGGATGTCCTGCTAGAGGTAATGCAGGTTTCCTGTTTGCCACTGGATGCATTCCAACTAAGTTTAAAACTACCTTAGAGCAGTAGCACAGATTGGTGAGGTCTCACAGTTTTTCAAAACAGTGGTTCTCTATCACTTAGCACTTCATGCACAGAACATATATATATGTGTATATGCATATGGATGCATATACTTTTTAAATTTAGCAGTAGTTACACAGTCAGCCCCATTGCCTTTTATCATCTCTTCCACTGCGAGTTTCATTTGAGAAACTAGTTTTTCAGTAACTTATTTGCTAATACTATCTTCCTATCTGAGGTGTGTTACACAAACGGCAGGAATTGCACCTCTTTTAATTACATCCTGGGGGGTCAAGTAGCTCTAGCCTCTTGTAGAAAATTTCTGTAAGCTACTCAGTACTGGGCTTCCTTTGAAGAAGGCTGCTGACAAACTGGTGTGCAGAATCTGTTCATAGTGAGATCAGCTGGCAGGGAAGATCGCATCTGCTTTGATGGCTTTTGTGCCGTCACAAGCCATGGGCCTGCTGCCAAGTATCTCTCATCTGAATTGCCATTTGTTTTCCTTGTGGATGGCCAGGTGCCAGCTCTTGCATAACAGAATTTTTTTTTTTAGGGGCAGACCTGTGGCAGTCCTGCATTTTGCCTTCAAAGTTGGTTGCTGGCACATGCTTCCCAAGCATCACTGGTCTGGTTATTTATTTCTGGTCTCCTGTATGCGCAGTCATGACAGCATGGGTCTTCTCCTGGGCAGCAATTTTATAGCTGATTTCTTCCCCTTCCCCACTAAGCGTATGAGTACTGGGGTTGAACAATGCTCCTATCGAACTCACAGACTGCAGTTGGCACACAACAGGTAATTTGGTCAGACTGCTCAGCTTGAGCACACTGGCTCTTCTCACCCATCCCATGCCCTGTCGCAGTAGAGAGGAGTGGCAAATGGTGGTAGCAGACTTCAGAGGACTGAGAGTGGGTTGAAATTTGGGAGATATCTGTTTAGGTCTGCATTAAGATCACCTCTTTTTTATTCTTTTTCTCTCTTGGTGGAGAAAGGCAGTGCAAGTCCCTGTAAGCAGGTGTTGCCCTCATTATTTGTCATCTGGCTGTCACAGGCTCCCTCTTTTGCCAACCTAGATGGGCATGAGAATATGATAGAGAGTGAAGTGATTCTGCCCATTTCATCATCAATCAGGCAAGAACTTGGAGTGTGCCATGTCTCCTTGACGGACAGATCTTTTGGGTCCAGCAACATGTTAGGGGCATATAGTCAATACTTGAACTCAAGCGTGGTTGACCCTCTTCGATGAGTCTGACTACCTGGGCATGCTCCACACCAGCAGAACAGCAGCGTTCTCTTGTTCCTTTCCTCACCAACGTCTGTGCGTGCTCCCACTGTGGCTTGTGGCTATTTCCTGCTCACAGGTCCCTTATACAGGAAAAGGAAAGTGGTTCTTGGTCCCCCTGTACCTGGTTTTGGTACGTTTTGTTTTTTTTCTGCACAGTCCTACTTCTGGAGAATGGAGAGCATCAGTAACTGTCATTCCACTGAGGGTGGCTTTTCAGAGGAACAGGAGTTTGAGAGTAAAAGAAACAGTTGCCAGATGGTTTATTCAGGTACCTCATGGGTACAGAGATGAGGTAAGAAGCTAATATTTCCCCATCCTGGCTGAGCAGGGGGCTCAGTGATTGCAGAAAGGCCTGCTGGTTTCCCTTCAACCACTCCTCAGGTCAGCTAAGTGACGATGTGCTTGCTACATGTCAGCACAAGACAGCAAAAGCCAAGGGAAGGCCGTGCTGCTGTGTGCTGCTGTAAACCACAGCACAGTAGTGCCCTAGGAGAAGCAACCAAGCAAGGGCCAGTGGAAAAGCTGGCTGGAAATCTCTTGGCAGATGCTACATCTTTGTGTGGCGCTGCAATTTAGCTTTGAAGCCCACTTCATGTTATGTGAGTTTTCCCGAGCGCTGGCTGACTGCCTGGCTGACTGGGGGAAGGAGGTAGGTGGTGTGTGACTTCACTGCTCTGAATGTTTCAGAGCTAAATAAATTACTGTTGGTATATGTATGTTGTGTTTATACCATAAAAGCTGCTCTCTGGGGTGCTTTGGCAGTGTGGGGTACCAGCCTACAGTGTGCAGCAGGCAGGAGGATAAGAGGCTGAGGCCCACGTGGGCCACTGGAGAAGAGCTGCCTCACGGCGGTGGAGCAGGGGTGTCTGTGTGAGCCTCTGCCCATCTGACCTGCCCCGAGGGAGGTTCTGGCTTGGGTGGGGCCAACCCAAAGCATCCTGAGGATTTCTCCACACTGATGCCAGCCTTCATCTGAGCAAAAAGCAGACGCGAAAGGCTGAAGCAATCTTCCCTTAAACATAGCAGAGACCCACATGCTTCAGGGAAGAATCTCTGGCTCAAGGAGTGTGGTTGGGCCTCCCAGTGTGGGACAGGTCAGGGAGCAGAGGCAGCCTCTTGTGGCTTCGGCTGTCTGTGGGGCCAGCGCCTCAGCCTGCCGCTGCGGGAGGTCTCGGGATCCAGGCTGCAAAGCAGCTGCACGGTGGGTCACAGTGCTCCATGTTGAATGAACACATGGAAATGCTCCTGGAGGAGTTAGGTGCTGAGGTTTCAGGGCAGCAGTATAGGCAGACGTGGTGTAACCCACCGCATATTCTGCACGCACAAGCATAACCCAGCAAATTTTTTTTCAAACAAATAGGAATGCATGCAAGGCTTTTAGGACAGATCAGTGGTTTAAATCCTCTATTCGCTGTGGTTTTGGTCTGCCACACTGAGCACTAAAAGTGCTCTGAATTTACTGTCAAGCCACAGTTCAAGAGTTTGTCTGAGTACCTTGAAACCTTCATCTATAGCAACACTGTCTAGTTCAGCAAATGTAGGTCACTGGGGGTGCTCGTGGGTGCAAGCCAACTCTCGCAAAATGTTTCATAGGAGTGAAGTTTCCAAATGCTTTTCTTCATCCCTGCCTCCTCCTCCTCTATTTGGATCCTTCACTGATCCTTTTGAAAGTAAGTAATGGAGATACTAAGTACAGACTAGAACCATACATTATTTTGGGTTTATGTCTGTGTTCTTCTCAGGGCAGTAACAAATTAATTCTCCTCATGTTAACAGTCATTTCCATAAACTCTCTGTCTTAGAATTACATACAGTGGTGAACTGCAGCTGAAGTGAATTAAAATATGTGATTTAATAAGTTTCTACTTTTTTGAGGAAGCCTGAGATACAATTTTTGTAGCTACACAATACTCCTACCAACAAACTCTGCTGCTGGCAAGAAAGCCATGTGCTTTGCTCAACACCTACAAGTGTTGGCTTCCCCAGGTTATGATAGCGTGTGACAAGATGTCTTCTAGGAGAACTGATGGCCTCTGTCATCTTGGACCCAGTTATGGCATCCTGGAGTGGGGTGTCACCAACATAAAGCTTCTCTGATGGTGGGTTTTGCCCCTTCTGCACAAGCAGTAGAGGGTTTGTGCTTTTAGTCCTGCAGAGGTCAGTCCCACTGGTGGCTTCAGGAAGGTTTGTTTTGTGATACAACTTGTAGCTCCTGATGCATTTTATGGCAATGCATCTACTGCTGTTTACAAACCTTTGGCTGCCCTGACAGACTCTCATTTGATGAGTTTAACACAGGTATTTACACAATCATCCATTTTTCAGCCTATTATTTTAAAAGCCTGCTTACATGCTGATCTGTCCAGATTCACAGTGTTGGCACTCCTCGTACATTTTCCAACAGCCTGAAATGCTCAGACGGTTGGTAATGGGGCCTCCTACCAGCAGCTGGAGATTGGAAACAGGCGCATCTCGGTGACATCATCCCTTGCAAGGAGCTCGGGGCTGGAGCCCATCTCCCTGCATCCTGGCGGGCAGCTGTCTGCTCCTGCCTGCCTGGCCAGGCCCTGCACACTCACGATGTGCTGATAACCCTGCCCAGGAGTGATGCTGCAGCTGGTACCCTGTGCTTGGTGGCTCTCAGGAGGCAAGCAGCGCCTGCATCAAAACACAAATGTGCTTATATGGAAAGCTGTTGCTCTGGTGTGGTCGGTCACTCTTCCCTTCAGGATTAGCTAAAATGCTCCCCAGTGATGGCTGAGCTTGGACCTACAGCACTCTTCCTGCATCCCCTGTCCTAAAGCAGCAACAGTCCTGCACCCTGCTGCGTGCTTGGAAGCCCTCTCCAGAAATGTTTGGATGCATTTGCTTCTCTGTAAACACTTTGCTGCCCATCAGGAGGCATCCCCCAAAGAAGAGGCTGGGGAGCAAGAGGGGAGCTGGATTAAGCTGCATTTTCCAGACAAAAGAGTAAGGGAGGGACAGAGAGCTAAACTGGCATTCCTTCCTCTCTGACCCTCCCTTGCACCTGAAAAAGATTACAGTAATTGATGACACAAAGCACAAAGGTCTGTGTCGCGGTAGAGATGGACACGACAAGCGATTGATGCAGACAAAATGTCCGACACTTTATTATCTACGCTCTTCTTTTATATATGCTTTACAAAGCCATGTGCTCATTTAATTGGTTACACAGTTGTTTTTCAACATTGCTATTGGTTGGCTTTTACTCTTCTTCTCTGCTTCTTAGTACGTGCAGAATTGTGGCTCCTCCATCCGACTCCCTTGCTCACAGTTCCTCTTATCTTGCTTGTTCAGCTCTTCTCAGGACTTTCCAGCCCCTCATGGGTACACTGGAATTTCATCAAGGCCAAATTCTTCTTCAATCAGGCTGCCTCCCCCGACAGGTCTGCACTGACCTGTTCCTAGAAATAGCTCCTCTGGGCTCTTGCTATTCAAAGTGCAGTTCCCAAAAAAGCAATGCTGCATTCAGCAGCTGGTGGGGCCACAGCTGGTTGTGAGCACAGCTGGCCAGATGTTGCAGGCCTGGGTGCAGACATGCCCATGCAGATGTTGCAGAACTGGGTGCCTGCTGGGAGGTCACAGTGGTGGGTAGTGGGGTCTCTGTGCCCATGGGGAGGGCAGCATGCTCTTCCTGCCTTGACCCCAGCAGCACTTGCACAAAGGGTTTGGGAGCAGGGGATGCAAGCAGGACTTACCCCAAAGCCCTGTGCTGCCTGAGGGCGGCCACATGATACTCACAACATTTCTAAAATTCCTGCCCTTGCTGCTATGTGAAGAAATCACGTCACCGTCCAATGACTGGCAAGCAGTAGGCTGGCAAAGCTTCCTCCACAGATGCTTTGGCTGATGGGTCTCTGGCAGTATGCCCCCTTGCAAATATCTGCCTAACCAAAGCTATGCGTGGTCACCCAGTCAGAGTTGTAGCACCGAAGAGGAGGGCATGCAACTACACCACTTGCCTTGGAGCAGCTCTGTGCAGCCTGCACCTCTCTGGGAGCATTTCCAGAACCCTTGGTCACTTCCACAGAGTGGTTGTTTCAGGGGACACGCTTCCCCATGCTGCGAGCAGGTAACAACCTGGGTTTACCCCAGCTCCTCTGGGATCTGTCTCATGCCTCTATTTAGTTTATTAGGAGAGACAATGTCTCCAACCAGCTGATGGCAGCATTTAAGAGAGACACAGCTCTCTGTGTTGAGGTAAACATCCTATTGTAAAACTACTGGAAGAAGAAACATGTTCTTGGTGATTCATCAGGCTACACCTATAAAAGTGTCTGGGAATATTCTCAGATGCCAGAATGAGACCACCCCTATCATTACACTGCTTGGGATGGGCCCTGCCATGATGTTGGCCCAGGCCAACCAACAGTTTTTGCAAATAACTACCCAGCACTGCTCTGGATCAGCCCACTCCTCTGTGAAGGTGGCCCTGCACCTTGCAAGGTGATGTTTCTGCAGTGCAGGCCCTGGCTGGGCAGCACCCCAGCCCCTCCGAGCCCAGGAGCCTCTCATACAGTGTCTGTATGAGCAGGGGCAGCCTGGGCGGTGGCCCCGGGGCCCTCAGCCGCACTGCTGGGGTTCATGGGAGCAGCTTTGCACCTAAATGCTTGCTCCTCTGATTTCTGGACTGCGCTGAGCTGTGCATGAAATCTTAAAGAGGAGTCTGTCTCCTTGGACAGCTGTCTGGATTTCAAGCAGACAGAGGCACTGTCCTGTGGTGTTGCTGCAAAACCCCTGCAGCTACCGCCTCCCTTAGGGCTGCAAATCCATTGCTGCACTCTACTAGCACTTATAGCGTAAAATACACACATATGTACAGATAGATTTCTTATCTAATTAGATAAATACAGGAAATACATTGAAGCACCCAGCCTTCTGCTGGCTTGCTCTTTTTTGGTCAACTCCAGGTCCCATATGAGCTGGAAGGGTAGGAGGCTGTTAACTTCTCCATGGAGAGCTTTCATCGTCCCTTCCCTCAGCCTCATGCCAGCAGACTAGAAAACCAACATCCACTCCAGGCTCATCTGCAAAGAGCCAGCCACCAAAGCAGCAAGTTTAACGTAGTTTTTGACCAGTGGCTCACTGGGGTTTTGATCTGCAGAATAAATGATTGGGCTCAGGGGATTGCCAAAGTGTTGACCCGAAGTCACCAAACGCTGATGCATGCTGTTACTGAGTGACATTCCCACCATCTCTCTGCCCTCATTGGGGGCAAAAGACAAGCTTTTCCTGGACTTCCTGGATTTCTTTGTTGTGCAGTTTGGATCTTTCTAGACTTGCTTTGGGTGTATTTTTCTCCATGGAGGGCCAGGATACTTGCACAGAATGACATTCACATTCGTGGTGGATATTCAAACCCATTTCTCAGAGTCTATTAACTCCACAAAGAGATTAGAGCTGTGTGGGCACCTGATTACATTTCCCTGCAACACTCACTCCCTTGCAGAGCCCTTACAATTAGATTTAGTAGTGCTAACACAGTGTTAGTTGTTCGAGCCTGGCTAAGGAGAGCAGCAGGGTAGAAAGAGGCTGAAGCAGCCTGTTGTGGCCTCTGGCTGCCATTTATACCTAAGCAGTCCTGCCACCACCTCAGATTCATACAAAAATGAGTTTCTGTCTCAACAGGAATGCATCAAGCCTCTACTCTGTAATAGCTCCACTTTAAAAATAATTCTGAATTTGTTCAGTTTAATGTTAGTGTTCTCTCAGCAAAAGCACTGTTTAGTGTTACTATAATTATTTATACAATTTCTGCATATTTTTTTTGGTAAGACCCACCTGCTTGATTCTTAGGGGTTTACAAGCCGCTACAAAATGAAGTTCAAAACAGACACCTACAGGAAACAGCATGTGGCTTATCTCAAATTTTCCAATTATTTTTGACCTCGCTAAAGACCTATCTAGTCAAGAATACAAGAATGTATTTTCTTATAAATCTACATGTAATTAAACATTGTTTCCCTTACTAACTTTGAAACAGAGGTATAGAACTCAATTCCTTTTGGAGAATTTTGGGCTCAGCAGCTTTACAGATCCAAATGGTTGTGGATGGGCCTCAATATGTGAAAGCCAGAGCAACACAAGAACTTCTCAGTGTGTTGGGAGGTAAGAGGTAACATTAGCACTGGCATTGTTGGTGTTTTGTTTCATAAAGATTGTCAGGACCAGAAGCCAAAGTCATTATTTTGGCTTCCAGTATCTTAGCAGACCAGCGGGACCCAAGGCCCATTGGTAGCAGTAGTAGAATAAAAGGAGGTGCCTTCTCGAAGATTTGAAGTCAGTTCTTACTCTGGAAAGCACAAATCAAAATAATTGGAGGAAAAGTCACTTGTCAGTTTCGTGGCCTCTGGATCTGAGTTGCCCAGAGTCCCAAAGGCAGTAAATCAGAACAGCCTGGCAGCACCTACTACAGCTGTATTGAACCCAGGTGGAAAACGCTGGTTCTGGTTTCCCCCCTCCAAGAACTGTTTTTAGTTTAGACCATCAGTTATGCTGAATACTTGCGTGTACCATTTTATAAGAAAGCAAGCGGGCAAAATCTAAGTCATTCTGGATACTACTAAAGGGAAAAATTTGAACTAAATGTTTCTTCTATGGCAGGTTTCCGATGGTCTGCAAGGGAGAAAGACTTGTCAAGTAGAAGAGATAAAACGTACTAAAGGCACTGTCCCCCAAGTTTTGGATCTCATGCAAAGTGTGGTAGGAAATTTAATCTAATCCCACAGTGAAGGTTTGCAGAATTTAAGCAATTTACCAGGTCAAAAAGATGCACAACGACTTTCCAGTCATTATTCTCTTCACCTTTTTTATTTGACTGTGTTTGAAGGCAGAAATGTAATATAATCCATCACAGGTGGATCCTAAACCTTGCCTTACGGCAAGGAGTCTGTAGCCCAGACTTTCCATGACTTTGTCCACCTAGAACCATATCCAGGTGCACAAGGTGTCACAAGGTGCACAAGCATCTCCCCACCTTTGTGAGTCTAGGTCCTGACTTAGTCCATTTGGGGTACAGATGTTAAGCCTTGCACAAATCATGCATGTCTGTAATAGCTATTATTTATGAAACGCGACAGTTGCTTTCTGGTATTTTGTGGTGTTCTAACTTCTTAGGATATTATTTCCATGATCCCTGTTGGTGGATTAGAGAAGAAATTGTTAAAAGTACTATTTTAAGAAGTAATATAGTACATCTGTAGGCAATTATACAGAAGTACAAATGTTAAGCCACAGTAATGTCCTTGAACACAGTACAAGGAACTTTGATACTCCAAAATAAATCACATTAAGAAAGTGATGTGTTCTGTTTCATTTTTATCCTGTCACCCAGAGATCATGTAAATAATTCTTAACACTCACTAGTCAGGGATAATATTAATAATTCCCAAGGAGACCATAATTTTTTTTTTTCACTGAAGAAATTGAGGTAGTAAGCCAAAAGGAAATTCACCTAGACTGAATACTTAAGTTTGAAAAAGAAAAAAGATGGTAAATAAGAGCAATTTAGAATATTATTAGGTATCTTTATCAGTCTTGTAGTTCAAAGATTTGTCATTATTTTTCAAACGTAAAATTTATTGCAATAAATGGAGGATCTGCAGGGAAGACAACGAAAGTGAACTGTCGACACTGCACCCTGAAAGTATACTCTTGCTGACACAAGCAAGAGGTGAAAAATGGTCAACAAAAGCATTTTAAACTTAAAATAAACCCAAAGGACTTGGATTCTGTTGAACTGTGAAGCAATCAACTTGGTAACATACGAACATTCTGTCTTCCACACGTGCACAGCAGGACCTCATCTTCTGACAAACAATAAAACTTGACTACAGCCTAGAGCTGTATAAACTACCCGCAGATCACTGACTCTGGGATTGCACCCCACAGCAGCCAGGCAGGAAGACTGCAGTCTCTTGCAGTGCGATCCGCAGTCTCTGCATCTGGATCTGCCCAGCTGGTTCGGTGGACCTCCTGTTCTGAGCAGGTTGTTTGCAATGGAGAGGTGTGAAAGCAGAAGTGCAACGTTTGACCTAAGTACAACCCACCTCACTATTTTGCAAAGCTGGCCACTGCAGAAAACTCTCCAGAAACTGCACTCCCTTTTCAGTGAGTAAGAAGTTATGCCCATATTTATCAGTGATATGAATACCCCACCCCACGGGACACAGGCAGACATTCCTTCACTTCAGTTTAGGAGTCCCTCCTGTTGCTGAAAAAGGCTATTGAGATAGTAAACGAATTTCAGAAATAATTTCAAATACAAAACTTTTCTCTCTTCTTATGATTCTTAACGGCAATAGTAGAGTAGCAGGGTAGGAATGGGGACATGTACATACAGAAACATTTCAACAACAGCATTCTTGTGGCTGTGTAATAAATTACTAGATACAAAACAATAATGTTGCCAGAATAGTTATGAGTAACAAATAAGTAAATCCTGGCTTCTATCTTAATTCACCAATTCAACACCAGTATTGCAGACAAAAGGGTAAATTGGTATCAGATGAAATTCCAAGGAATTAAGGTATATTAAGAATTAATCAAAATGAGGAAGAACCTAGTTGCTTCACCAGCAAAACACGTCAACATTTGCCAGAAAAAAACCACCTGCTGCTACTAAGAAATCATTTTGAAAATGTCATCCTCTTTCACCACAAATTTGAGTTTACTTTTAAGTCACTGAAAGTTAACTGGCTAACATACAGCTAGTGTTCAGATTTTCTCTTGTGTAATTGCTTAGACAAGCCAAAGACAAAAACCAAAATACAAACAAAAATTCTTGGAGAACACTTTACAAAGCAGCAACATATTACATGAACACCACTTTAACATCTGTGCTGGAATCAGTGGCTATAAGAGATCAGCTCCCCTTCTTGTTTTTTTAGCTTAGTTTTTTCAGTCAAGGCTAAGAAATGTTTGCAAGGGACTAAAAAGGAAGTCCTTTTCCAGAGTTAAAAAAAATGACAGCATCAAGTCTATCAATCTTTACAGCTTTCATTCAGTTTTATAAAAAAATATAGTATTTTATATATATATCCATAAATATAATACAGATGCCGTAACATAAACCTACATTTCTGCTTCAGTAATATCCTCATCAGGGCAACAATAGTACTCCACGAAACAGATCTGTCCATCTTCATTCCTAATCATATACTGCAGTGATAGAAATCCTTGAGCATCTGTTCGAATGGACACTTTACAAGATAAAGCCAGTGCCTTTGTAGATGGTTTAAGCAAAGAAATCTTGTACCTGCAGAGGAAAAAAAGTCATCTGAAAAAAATATATTGTGCAGAGAGGAGCTGAAATATTACTCCCAATTAAAGCCACAGAATAATTAAAAAGCAATTAACAACGTGCTAATTTGATCTTTTCCTGGTAATGACACCAGACAGACATTGTTATCCCTTAGCTTTTGATCACAGACACAGACTTTTATCAGATGGGAAGTATTTTTTTCCCCTATACTTGTGAAATAAATGTCATAGTAATGCAAAACAGTTTTTTAAACTTTTCAGCAAGAAGGCATTATTGGGGTCACCATTAGCCGGGGTCCTTATTTCTCCGTGCGGGAACAGAAACGACGCAACACCAATGTGATGATCAGGTCGTCCATCTTTTTTTTTTTATTCCTTTTCTGGTTACATTTATATTCTACTAAGTTCCGTACACGCACTCATCTATCTTCTAATAGGCTACAGGTTGTCTGCACGTGCTGTTCATGCGCCTCTACAAGCATTTGCATTGGTTAATTGCAATTGGCACGTAAAGCCCAAAACTTGCCAAAATTCCCTTATCTCATACCCTGTTTTGCTCAGACTTGTGTGCTTTTGCTGACCACAGATGTTTCTCACTTACCTGCTATCTTGTGTGTTTTTGGCACCTTATTTTGCTGGCCTTGTCTTCATCCTTGCATTCTTCTGTCTGCACTAACTTTCTCCCAATGCGGCCCAGTCTCCTACATTGGCATGACTTGCCACACAGGGCACTGATCACAGACTTCCTACCTGTTTGTCTGGGTCTGGTTACAGTGGAATGTTTCCATCAAGTCAGAGTCCCTAGGGTAGTCCAGATGTGCACTTCCTGCATTTCCAAAAGTGGATAACCTGCAAGACAAAAGGCACCATCTAAAAATACCTGATCACAGCCCTCTAAAAACTCATCAGAATCAGTCATCTTGCATATCTCAATGGCTGTTTCACAAAACACTGTTGTTTGTTTGGCTTTATTTAATTAAAAATGCTAAATTGTTCACATTGGTGTCACATTTACCAGGTTGTTAATATATTCATTACTGTGTTAATTAGCTTACATATTGGGATTTGTTATACTCATTACAATTCTTCTTGAAATAAAGCAATATTCTAAAATGGCTCCCCCATCTTCACCCTGAAAACTTCCAGACCTTACCAACAGAGGCCAAGCATGAACATTTGAGCCGAAAGCATAGTTTTAAGTACCTGAAGTAAGGTTTATCTGGAGACATGGTAATCTGCAGAACTTCACTGGTCATATCCAGTTCAGCAAATGCTTCTCGTAGCCCCTCCGACTGCAGGATAATTTTATTAACAACCTTTGTACTGCAGAAATCAAAGTCTAACAACTGATCAGGTTCTTGAGTGTTAATTTTGCACACTGTCACTACTCCTCCTTCTTCCAAGAAGAGCATCAAGGGATAACCATAACCACGATAACACATCCTAAGGGCCGTTGATGTTCCTGAAAAAAAAGAGAATGAAATATACATTCTTCAGAGAGTTAGCTAGCACATCTGATCACTTTAGAGAATTCATATTTTACTGGCATATGGGGCACAGATCAATTTGATTTAGCATGTTTGGTCCAGACTCCAATACACTAATGTAGCATGGTTAGTGCAGCCTCCTAGACACCCTATGAAGTGCTAATAGCTATGCAGCAAAATTAACTTATTTGTATGTAGACACCAGTTCAATTCCAACTCATGTCATGTACCCAATGGGTAACATTAGCTGTGACAATGAAGCTGGATATGCTACATGTCTCTGGACTTGGAAAATCCTCAGTGGTCCTGAGGCTCTCTCTGGTGCACATCACCTTTCTTTACTACTCTTGTTACTTGTGCAACCCAAACTGAAGTTAACACAGCTTAGCTTGCATTACGGTCACATCCTCCTTTTGCTAGGTAATCGTAATTTGAATGTTTGGTTTCCCAAAATCAGAGTGCTCTTTAGTACAGTTGATTTAGGTCTTCAGGTCAGAGTCACAACAGAAACAGCAGAGGAACGTGGAGTTCCAATACACAACTGCAATGGCAGAACTGCCCCAAAAAATTGTCATGGTATCACTCTACTCTGTGTGCGTACACAGTGCACCTTTTAGCACCCAGACAGTCATGCTAACTTGTAGTTATTTTTGCTTGTGAAAATATTTTTTGAACAACCATCAGGTTAAAAAAAAAATTAAAATTAATTTATAGGAAATAAAATTTGCTAAGACATGGGGTTTTTTTGTTTAAACAGATGGGTTCATGTAATTCAGTATTTGTATACATAATTGTGAAGGCAGCTTCCCATGCACCTCTGTCACTGAAAAGACTACAAACAGGATCAATAATACAGTCTACTTGATTTTTTTGTAATTCACAAACTTGATAAGCAAGGCCTAAAGTGCTCTGACAGCACCAGAAATGCTACCCAATCCAGCCACAGATTTCCTGTGAGATCTTAGGTAAGTATCATTCCTCCAGTACTTTATCAGCAAGCTGGAGATAATACTCACAAAACAAATGCAGGTGTAGTCTGAAGAAGGGAAGGAACTGAAGGTGCCACATAACAGCTATTGCACTGGGACCAGGAGCACAGTGAACTGATGGTGATACCTGGAACCCCTGCAGAATTCTTCAAGCCCAGTAAATCTGCACCAGACCATTTCTTAATTTGTGCATATGCTTGTTAATGTTTCTGAGGTAGCTGGATGTTCCAGGGTTACACAAGCCACAGAAATATTGGAAAGAGATCACATTTATTATTGAGTTCATATAAAATTTTTTGTTAGCAAGACAAATTCGAAATTATGTCTATACTGTGTCTCAGTGTACTGATTTCTGTCACAGTTCACAGCAATGAGTCATCCCGAGTCCCTTGTAAGTCCAATGTGGATGCCTTGTGGCCTTAAGATGTACTGACAGCTTTCATGCTTTTTCAGCTCAAACTGACAGGTCTGATAAGAGGCTGCCCCAGCCTGTCCAAGCAGTAGTCTTTTAGCCTGATGCTGAGGGTATGTGCAGCCTGCCCTGCTGGCCACATAAAAGCATGTGACAGCGTGAAGCACTGTCCCTAGTAGAGGGAACCTTGGTGCTCTCTACATCTATACTGACTACCCTGAATGGGCTGCAGAGGAACTATTCTGCCAGCTGTGCCCAGATTTTCCCCTTAAGTGAAGGGCACTTGGGAACAAACCAGCGTATTTGTGTGATGTGGATGATCTATCCAGGCCCTGGGCTGAAAGCAGATCGACTGGAAAGGCAGTCATGGCATGTAATAGTCCTAGGATAGAGTACTCGCCTTAGAGTCAGAACTCCAAGCCTAAACATCACACAACTTGCCAGAGATGCCTGAACAAATTACTTGACATGTTTTCTTATCAAGATTACATAAACTATTAGAGATCTTCAGCCCTGAACCAGAATAATGGTACAAGCTGGGGCTGTTCATTGGACCTCATGCCACAAAAGGGTTCTCTCCCAAAACAAGTGGTTCTTTTGTGCCTTACACAGACCCAGAACATGTTATCTTCACAGGAAGACTCCTCTGTTTCTCAGTTACCCCACCAGCATCACACATATACCTTTATTCCATCTTCCAAACCGAATCAGCCTCTTTTAGCCTCTGCTGCTGCAGCAGTCCTGACACACCAGCTAGGCTCACATCCATCAGCTCCTGTCTTCCCTCCATCAGCTGTTATCACAGCACACACCTACATGAGCTTAAGTAAACAGGATGGATCCTGCTTCACAGTGATAGCTGCCATGCTCAGAAGGACTTAAGGTGAGGAAGTCACAAGTTTTGCAGAGACTGTCTCCCTATAGCTGTGTACAGGTTTCACTATGTGATTACACAATACATATACACTCTCAAGGTAAATACGCACCATACCTGGCAAAGAACTGGTACCAAAAATGGTCAAGCAGTCGAGAAGGACAGACAAATTGATCCGGAATGTCACTGATTCCTCCTGAACAGCAAATTCCTGAAAAATTTCTGCCTGTAAGAGAAAGGAAAGAGATGAAGAAAGAAGAGCTTCTGCAATTATTTTACAGTTTACACTTATTTCCTTAAATTCAGCGCTTTCACTTTCAGAGATCAGTGCAATACAAAGTGATTTCTACATGTAACAATGGAACTTCAGCCTCCAAACTAGTAAAATAAAATTGGGTCACAGCTGAAACAAAGTAGCATGGCATAAGCATGAAAACCTAAACACTTGTCTTTTATAGTTTAAAAACAAGCTACAAATGTTAAAGATTAAAGCTGACTACTGCTGGAGCTGGAAACATTCGGGGACCTAGTTTGGGTTGGAAGGGACCTTTGGAGGTCACCCAGTTCCAAACCCCCTGCAACGAGCAGGAATATCTTCAACTAGATCAGGTTGCTCAGAGCCCCGTCCAACTTGGCCCTGAATGTTTCCAGAGATGGGACATCTACCACATCTCTGGGTAACCTGTGCCAGTGTTTCACCACACTCATCCTAAAAAATTTCTTCCTTATATCTAGTCTAAATCTACCCTCTTTTAGTTTAAAACCATTTAAAAGATTGCCCACATCTTTCTTAAAAGCTCCCTTTAAGTACTGGAAGGCTGCTATAAGGTCTCCCTGGAGCCTTCTCTTCTCCAGGCTGAACAACCCCAACTCTGTCAGCCTGTCCTCACAGGGGAGGTGTTCCATCCCTCTAAGCATTTTTGTGGCCTCCTCTGGACCTGCTCCAACAGGTCCTTGTCTCTCCTGTGCTGAGGACTCCAGAGCTGAACGCAGTAAAGGTGAGGTCTCATGAGAGTGGAGTAGAGGGGCAGAATCTCCTCCCTCAACCTGCTGGCCACACTTCTCTTGATACAGTTGGCATTCTGGGCTGCAAGTGCACATTGCTGGCTCATGTCCAGCTTTTCATCCACCAGTACTCCCAAGTTCTTCTCCGCAGGGCTGCTCTCAATCCCTTTATCCCCCAGCCAGTATTGAAACGGGGGTTGGCCTGACCCATGTGCAGGACCTTGCACTTGGCATTGTTGAACCTCATGAGGTTCACATGGGCCCACTTCTCAAGCTTGTCCAGGCCTCTCTGGATGGCACATCCCTTCCCTCGGGCATGTCAACCACACCACTCAGCTTGATGTCATCTGCAAATTTCCTGGGGGTGCACTCGATCCCACTATGTCACTGATGAAGATATAAACAGTACTGGTCCCAGTACAGACCCCTGTGGGACACCACTCATCACAGATCTCCATCTGGACATTGAGCCATTGACCACTACACTCTGGATGTGACCATCCAGCCAGTTCTTCAGTCACCAAACAGTCCATCCATCAAGTCCATCTCTCCCCAGTTTAGAGAGAAGGATGTTGTGGGGGATCACGTCAAGGCCTTACAGAAGTCCAGATAGATGACATCCATAGCTCTTCCCTTGTCCACTGACGCAGTCACTCCATCAGAGAAGGCCATGAGGTTGGTCAGACAGGACTTGCCCTTGGTGAAGCCATGCTGGCTGTCTCAAATCACCTCCCTGTCCTTCATGTGTCTTAGCATAGCTTCTAGGAGGATCTGTTCCATGATCTTCCCAGGCACAGAGGGGAGGCTGACAGAACAGTAGTTCCTAGGGTCCTCCTGTCTACCCTTTGTAAAAATGGGTGCAATGTTTCTTTTTTCTCAGCCTCCGGGGATTTCACCTGACTGCGATGACTTTTCAAATATGATGGAGAGTGGCTTGGCAGCTACAGCAGCCAATTCCCTCAGGACTCTGGGGTGCATCTCGGCAGCTCCCACAGACTTAAGTATGCTCAGTTTCCTCAGGTGGTCTTGAATCTGATCTTGTGCAGTGGGAGGGACTTTGCTCCCCCAGTCCCTGCTCAAGGTCCATCCACTCAAGAGGTGTGGGAAGAGAGATTGCCAGGGAAGACTGAGGCAAAAAGTTGTTGAGTACCTCACTCAGCCTTCTAGTGCATTGTTACCAGTTTACCAGTGGTGTTCATGGGGGGGAACACTTTCTTTGCCCTTCCTTTTCTGGCTGACATACCTACAGAGGCCCTTTCTATTGTTCTTCACGTCCCTTGCCAAGTTCAGCTCCAGCTGCGCCTTGGCCTTCCTGACCCCATCCCTACACAACGGGGCAATGTCCCTATGCTGTCCCTGCTTCCACTGCCTGTGCATTTCCTTCTTGCCCTTTAGTTTGACCATGAGTTCTTGACTCATCCATGCTGGTCTCTTGCCTTCCTTTCCTGATTTCTTACTCATGGGGATCAAGAGCTCTCGTGCTCTATGAAAAGTGCCCCTAAAGATCTTCCAGCTCTGTTCCACTCCCTTGTCCCTGAGGGCAGTTTCTCAGGGGGTCCTGTTGACTAACTCCCTTAACAGCTGGAAGTTTGCTTTCCTAAAATTCAGGGTCGGGACTTTACTCTTTACCTGACCCATATCCCTCAGGACTGGGAACTCCACCACTGCAATACAAGTGCAGCTATACAATGTCCTCCTCCAGAAACAATACTTTTCTTCACCTAGAGCATGAATAAACACTTCAAATAATAAAAATATGTAAGAACAGAACAGAATAGAATAGTGAGTTCACCACATTGAAACATGCTGAAATGTGCCTTTACTAGTCTGATGGGGGTAAACTATTCCAGGCTACCCCATCTGCCACTGGGCACTAGCTGCTTTGTAGTAACTGCAGGAACAGAGTATCTCAGAAATAAAGCAGGGTCATGTGAGCTGCTTTTAAAAAAGCAGTTACATATTTTTACTGGCAGCCAAGAGGGCAAACCGCAGCCTGGGGTGCATCAGACACAGCATGACCAGCCGGTCAAAAGCGGTGATTATCCCGCTGTGTTCAGTGCTGGTGCGGCCTCCCCTTGAGTGCTGTGGGCAGTGCTGGGCCCCACAGTTTAAGGAGGATGTGAAGGTCCTTGAATGCATCCAGAGGAGGGCAGCAAAGCTGGTGGGAGGGCTGGAAAGCGTGTCCTGTGAGGAGTGGCTGAGGACTCTGGGCTTGTCTAGTTTGGAGAAAAGGAGGCTGAGGGGTGACCTCATTGCTCTCTACAGCTTCCTGAGGAGGGGAAGTGGAGAGGGAGGTGCTGATCTCTTCTCCCTGGACTCCAGTGACAGGACGTGTGGGAATGGCTCAGAGCTGCACTGGGGGCGGGGGGGGAGGTTAGGCTGGACATCAGGAAGCATTTCTTTACTGGGAGGTTGGTCAAACACTGGAACGGGCTTCCCAGAGAAGTGGTCGATGCTCCAAGCCTGTCAGTGTTTAAGAGGCATTTGGACAAAGCTTTACTGTTAAACACACTTTAACTTTTGGACAGTGTGAAAGTGGTCAGGCAGTTGGACTAGATGACCGTTGTAGGTCCCTTCCCACTGAAATATTCTGTTGTATTCTATACTTAACAGCTCAAAACTCTCAAAGGCACCTCCAGTCACTGTTCCTCTGCTCCTGCCCACATATGCCCACTGCTTAACTTCCACTAGCACACGCTAGCCACTTCACGAGCCAGCTTAACTTACTCGAATAGCAGAAAGATAACCAAACAAATACAGCACTAGTGTGAAGAAGGACTGTGCAGCAAGGAGCAGAAGAAAGGGGAGATGCAGGAACAGGAAGACTCAGGCTTCTCCCCTTTCACACACAGTTCAGGCTGCAGTTTCACAGACAGCAAAGACAGACTCTAAAGGACAGAAGAAAGGCAAAGTTGGGTTTGAGTTACAACCGTAACATTCCTCACCCCTTCCATTTATATCCCCAGTATCATACATGCTTTCAAAACCAGGAACCAGCACAACACCTGTTCTTCTGAACAAAGCACTTACAAGATGGATATGTATTAAATAAAAGCAAACAAACAAAAAACACTCAGAAAGTAAACTATTGTAAATGAAGCAAAGCTGGCACTCACAGCTACAAATGAGGTAGCGGAAAAGTGAGCAAGGATGCTTTTGATCTTTTATTAAATGCAAGTGAAGAAAAGTAATTTAGATTGCTATTTAAAGCTGCCTATATGGACAGTTCCGTGTAGCTGAGATCCTCTATGCGTGACCTCCCAAGCACCTTTTCTGGACAAAGTTCAGCACAGGCAGGATCAGAGTGTGAAAGGGGCAGTCCACTGCTCCAGTCCTGTGGCAAAACACATATTCCTGTGTTGTGGCTGGAAGCTCTCAGCTTAGCCCAGCTGATACACTGCAGGTGAGTGTCTGTGAATTTGTACTCTTTCAGAGTTGACTTAAATTCACCTTTTTGGCTTTAGGATGAAACATAGTAAAATTACTTAGAAGACAGACAGATACTTTATGAACTTGCTCATACATCTGAGTGGTATGGTCAGTAGGAGCAGTGGGCTTAGCAGGTGCCAACACATTAAACAAGAGCGCAATCTCATCACACAGCAGGCATACAGGAACAAACCAGGCGCTGAGCTCGGCCTTTCAATAGCACGGACATCTCATAAACGACCACGTCACCTCCTTCACCTCAGCTCCCGCCCCTATGCCGTGATTTCAGCAACGTTTTCCCTTCTCCGCGGGTAAACTCGCCGCACACCCCCTCTACCGCGTAAGCGGGGCCTTTCTAGGGTCTCGGAGAGCGGCACTAGCCCCTCCTCACCGCTGGCCCCGGGGAGGGACTGCCCCGCCAGCAGCGGCCGGGCCCGGGGCCCCACCTGGATGAAGGCGTTGGCCTGGATGCACTTGGCGTCCTCCACGGTCACCCTGAGGCCGTTGGCCGTGGCGAAACACGTGGCGTGGTCCTGGAAGTGGACAGCCCTGAGGAGGCTGGAAAGGTGGCGGGCATTGTCCAGGCTGGCGGCCAGCACGTACGGCTCGCCGCTGGCGGGCGGCTGCGCTGAGAACGGCATGGCGGACACCCCCCCGCCGCCACAGCCGCGCTTCCGCAGGGGCCGGAAGTGCGAGGGCCGGAAGTGCGAGAGGCCGGAAGTGCCCGCGGCTGTGGGCACGGCGTGGTGCGCCCGAAATGGCGGCGGCCAAGAGGAAGCGTGATGGCCCGGCGGCGCGACCCAAGAAGCGAGCTAAGAAGGCCCCGAGCGCGCCTGAGCCGGATGCCGATCCGGGCCCAGGGGGAGCGGTCCCGGAGGAGTACAGCATCCCGCCGCCGGTCTCCCAGGTACCTCCCAGCCCCTCTGCCCCGGGCGGAGCGGGCTGGGCCGCGCCGGGCCCCGTGTTCCTGCTCTGCTCCCTGCCTGGGCCGGCGTTTACCCGTAGGAAGGGCTCCTCGCCTCAGTGCCCAGGGCTATCGTTAGGGAGGTATTCCGCCTCCAGGGGCGGGCAGCAGAGGCACAGGTGACCCTCTGTTGACGGTTCCTGGGGGGCGACTTCTGCGGCCTTAGCTGCTCCCAGGGCTGGGGCACCAGGACTCGGGGTATCTGGGGGGAACCCAGCCGCTCAGCGAGGATAGAGAGGCTTTCTCGTAGTTTTATTATAATCCTGGCTCACATACAAGCAACATGCGGTGGTATGTAATTTCTGTGGAAATAGGCAAAGAACATTACTCTGGTCGATGTGAATTAAGATGTGTTACCTTAATCTCAAAAGTATTTTAAAGAGTTGAATAATTCTGTTATATGCAATGGGTGTATGGGAATTATGCCTGTTTCATTTAGGAATTGGCCTGAGACGGCTTCAGTAATTGCCATGTAGTTTGCCTAAAAGAAAAACAAAAAGCACATTGAAGTCAGATCTCGTCATATGCTCTGCTGTAGGAGAAGCTAAATTGTGCTCTGAGGCTGTAGCTCGGGTCATTTTTCAGGGAAGGAGGGGATGCCTTTTGCAAATAAGCAATGCATATTGTTTTCTTAATGCCATATATACTTTATGTTTTGTACAAGTGAAAGGCTTTACGTAGGAACATACTGAAGCAGGGCGGATGATGGTTCTTCATGTAAAAACTTAGGCCACTATGTTCTGTAGGAAAGTCATCACTGGCTGAGAGAGTGATTCTGTGCAGATGGGCAGATGATGTTAACAGGTGTTCTTACTGTGTTTTCCAGTAATTACAGTTCAAACGTTTATTGTTGCTGACTGTATTAGTTTTAAGGCTAGAAACTGCCTGCTTAACTTTGGTGTCTTTTTCCTAGGGTAAATGGAAAAACAAGGAGCGAGTGCTTATTTTCTCTTCTCGTGGAATTAATTTCAGAACAAGGCACCTAATGCAAGACTTAAGGACATTGATGCCTCACTCTAAAGCAGGTAGTTTAGGCATCGTCCCTAACTTACCTTTTCAGCATAGTTTTAAACCAAGAACTTCTAACAGCCTGTTCTTTTTAAAACTGTGGTACGTAACTGTGTTGATGAAACTTTTATCTTAAACAAACAAACACCAAATTCCTTTTGAGCCAACAAATACAGTGACTGTTGTATCTGCATATTTTCTGGAAAATTACTCCTATGGTCTCAGTCCTCTAAGTGCACAGACAATTTTGTTGCTATGTTTATTTATTGCATAACATGTCTGAAACAACTTGATAATTATTCTTAACCTTTCATTTATAGCCAGTAAAATTTTTGCAAAACAATTGACTGTTAAAAGAACTTCTTGTGTTAAATTGGTTTTCCAGCCTTCTAAATGTTGTTCTTGTTTTCCAGATACTAAAATGGACCGTAAAGACCAGTTGTTTGTAATTAATGAGGTAATCCAGGATTTAACTAGTGCTTTTTAAATTTTCTCTGGAAATGCATTGTGCAAGAGAAAAGGGCAACAAGTTCAAAGGAACTCATACAAGTTATAGGACTTGTATAAGTTCATAGATGAAAATTAGTGATATTCAAAAAGGACTTATGTTAGAACAGGAAGTTGACGTTTGATTAATAAAACCAAAATGAGACCTTTAGTTAAACATAGACTTTTGTCATGAAGAAATAAAACAGAATCTGTCATTCTAATATAGGGGAAAGGTGTGTTACAGTTTATACTTGAAGAAAGCAGGGAACAAATATGCAGCCAGGCCAAACTGTGTAGTAGGGCATGGGTAGTTCTGAAACTAGAACCTAATGTCAGCTCCTGCTCTAATGTTTATGTCCTGGAGAGCTTACCAGAATGCTTGTAGCTTTAGTGAAGTTATTACTCCTGGTAATAAATACATGAGACTTTTCAACAAAACAAGTGTTTCAACTTAAGTTTGGGGATTAGTAGCTGTAATTCATTAAGATCAGACCTTTGCTTTTGAGCTTATATTTTGCATGGGGGAAGATATTAGAGATTGATGAGAATTTTGTAAACATCTAATTTGATGTGTCTTGTGTAGGTGTGTGAAATGAAAAACTGCAATAAGTGCATCTTTTTTGAAGCCAAAAAGAAACAGGATCTCTATATGTGGTAAGAAAATGCTATCTTTTCTTACACTTTTATATATAGGTGGGGATGTCGCCCTTCTGTTTAAAATTTCTTACTCTAATTATGAAGACGCATGGAATAGTGGTGCTTAGTTAAATTTGTACAAATCTTGCACTTCTGTGGGTAGTACAAGTTTACAATGCATGACCAGCTGTTGTAGACTTTACAGAAGCATTTTACAAAATTGTTTTGAAAGCAAGTGTTCATAAGTATGTTAAAGGAACTCAATAATGATAGAAAAGCAACTGAAATTACTTCAATACAGAAACAACTGGTTGGAGTGTACTGCAGAAATCTGGCATACCTTCTGGCTGCTGTTAATGTTTTTCTTTTCTCTCTTCCCCGCTACCTGTCCTTTGCAGGCTTTCAAATACACCACAGGGACCATCAGCTAAATTCTTAGTGCAGAACGGTAAGTTGGTTGACATTATTGTGTTTGGACTCTTGCTTTCTTGTCTGTACAGTTTTCTGTAAGTACTAAAATAGTCTTTTTAAAAAAATCACTGTAGTTCACACACTGGCTGAACTGAAGATGACAGGAAACTGCCTGAGGGGCTCACGGCCCCTTTTGTCTTTTGATCCAGTAAGTATAGGTTTTATTTAATTGAGTGTGCTTTTGTTTTCCTTGCATGACTATTCTATTTACCTTTGTATGCAAAATTACATTTTTTCTTTGTAGACATTTGACAAGGAGCCACATTATGCCCTGCTAAAAGAATTGTTTATTCAGGTCAGTCTGTAGTTCTTCTATCCAGTGTTTCTTCCTTATTGGAAATGGCTTTTGGCAACATATTTTAAAATGTCAACTTAAGTACTAGTTTTACACTTCTGAACTTGCAAAAAATCTTCAAAGGATTAGAGTCATGTGCTTAAAATCACTGGGACACTTGTTCTTACAAGTTTTGAGTTTTGAAAGTAACCTGGCATCGAGATCATAGTAAATTAAAATGAATTAAAAATGAGCCAATTATGTTTGGCCTCTTAAATTACAGATACTTAGAAATACTTCCTTTTATTACAGGTATTTAGTACACCACAGTATCACCCCAAAAGCCAGCCTTTTGTAGATCATGTTTTCACCTTCACTGTTACAGACGAGAGGATCTGGTTTCGGAATTACCAGGTTAGTGGTCTCTTAGCTCTTCAAGAGGAGCTCAGTGGAGTACTTCATATCAAATAACTTCATATCAAATCCATTAATTACAATAAAATAAGAAGAATCATTATTATCAGGATATGCCAATACTTAGTGCTTGCACAAAGTAGTTTTGGTTTCTTAAAATGACTTACCCTCTCCCATATCTCCAGGAAGAGCTGGTTTAAGTTCTGTGTGCTTCAATTTAGATTTTGTTAGTTGTGATTCTGTGGTGGTTGTCTTGGCAATGGGAAGTACTAGCCAAAGCCTAAGCTTTGCTTGCCTTCTGACCTTACTTTTGTTTTGACCCGAAGTGTACTGGAGCTTACTTTCTAAAGCAGGAATTCACAAATACCTAGTACTCTCCAAGTGCTTGCTTGAACCTAAAAGAACTGCTTTATATAGAGAATTCTGTTTATACAAGTCTAGCTTATCAGCTTCAGTGGCATCGTATCTTGGATGTATCACCATATGCAAGATGCCTACAAAGTCATATGCTTTGATTTGATCCCTGAGAAATGAAGTATTCTTTTTATTGCAGATAATAGAAGAAGATGCATCTCTAGTAGAAATTGGGCCTCGTTTTGTCCTGAACCCCATAAAAATCTTCCAAGGCAGTTTTGGAGGACCAACTCTGTATGAAAATCCCCATTACCAGTCCCCAAATATGGTAAGCAGCTTTGTTGTTGTCTTCTCTTTCATTTAGCAACTAATTTGAAAACCAGTCTTGCAGTCTGTTTGTGCAGGAGAATCATGTATGCCTTTCCCTGGGACCCTTTGTGGAAAAGAGTGCCCTAACTGATCACAATTTGAGAACAGAGTAATTTTGTGAAAATGGAATGAATCCAAAATTCCTGTAACTGAAAAGATGGCATTACAGTGAGGATTTTGACAATTAAGAAGAGAAATTACCACCTGTTTCCTTAATATCCGATTTCTTCTATCTTGCTTATTTGAAACCTGGTGTAATTTAAATTCTTATTTTTATAGCATCGACGGCTGATAAGATTGTCAGTGGCAGCCAAGTTTAGAGAGAAACAGCAAGTGAAGGAAGTACAAAAGATTAAGAAAAAAGGGACTAAGGTGCTCATGGGAGAAGATCCCACTGAAGTGGTCTTTGAGACTCCAGCTGAAGAAAAGCCAGTGGAAATACAGCTCGTGAAACCAGAGTCAAAGCCAATTGTCAAAGATAAGAAGAAGCTACGCAAAATACAGAGGAAGAAGCAAAAAAAGCTTTTCAGAACTGAAGCATCAGCGTAAATGTTACAAGTGATGAAATTACCTATGACATAATACTGTAAATAGTTGTTTTTACAGGCAAAACTAATGACTTCAGTTTTAAGTAAAATATCAATTTCTTTATTAGGGTTGAGTTTGCCCTCTTACTCTCTTACCCTCTTTGAGAGGATTCTGGGTTTTGAAAAATAACATGGCAATGGGGAAGGGGGAGTAAGAGACTCCAAATATTTCTGCTTTTGAGAATTGGCCCCTTACACCTGAGTACCTCTGGGAGACAACTCACTGTAACATGTACAAGGAATAAAAATAACTGGGTAGTCACTAGTGCTTGTCACGAACTGCAATTCAAAAGTCAGCTTTCCTAGTCTGACAGCAGTAGAAAATCCTTTTCAAAGTTTTAACTTTTATATGAATTCTGTGGGGAGTGGTGTTAATTTTTTTCTCCTCGTAATCCCTAGGGAGTGCAAAGTGTTATGGCCTCTTAATTGCTTTTTTTTATTAATAGTGAAAATGCTGCTACTTTTGCCTGTGGTAGCTCCTGTACCTAGTCAGGTTCTTAGGACTTCAAGCATAGCTATGGGGGAGAAATAGGCTAACTTAGGATTCTAGCCCTTAATACCAGATTCGTTGCAAGTTCCCTAAAGGCAAGAGGCAGTGCTACCCGTGATGCGTCTCAAAACCATACACCTACCATAGCCTGAAATAGAATTGCCCATGATTCTCTGTTACAGCAACAGTGCTTAAAAGCACAGAATTCTATGCTTTCATACACTTAACATGCAAGAAACTTTTCCTTTTTACAAAAACGCTGTCCTCTTAGTTCAATTGTATGTGTTATTTAGGTCTTGTTTTTCAAAGTTGGGTGAGTCCATACAGATTTTTCTATATAAAATTGACAAATAAGCTTCCAGTATTGCTTAAAAGTCATTACAACCAAAAGCCTTGATTTTGTTCATGGGTAATGTCTGTACTCTAAATGCAGCAGTGTTCATTGCACACTGATGAACAGCAGGAAGTCCAGAGTCTTGCCCACTGTCTGACAGTTGATGTTGCCTGAGAGCTAACAGCATGAGGTCAGCTTTAATTTGTATGTTTCATGAAGCTTTTAGGAAATCATTGTCTGTGAGTTTGCCCTTTTGCCAGATGCAGTTAAATGAGTCACCATTCATAAGTTGCTAGCTGGGGACAGGAGTATACAACTGTTCTCTCACAGAAAATCTAATGGCATCAGCCTCCAACCAGACTAAAAAAATTCAACCATAATTGGGTGAGAATTCCTGTACAGTGCTCAGCAGAAGTCTGATTCCAAGACACTCCTCTTGACTGCTGTTAGGAAATAGTTATAGACCTCTTGGGGGCTATTTTTTCATTACCTTTCTTTAATCTGCTTTCCAGTTCGAGACCTTGATCTGGTTCTTCCACTGACTCTAGTGCTGTCTGCCTGTCTGCTCCCCCAGCTTCCCCATGTTTCAGGGTCTTGTTCAAAGCCTGTTTCTATTTGGGTCTGTTGATTTCAGCCTCTGGTGCCTTGGTGCTGAACAGACACAGCTGGCACAAGAGGAAACTGACCTGTTAAGTGCTAAATATTATCCCACCCAGCAGGGCAAGGGAAATTCAGTGTCACCTCCATGATGAGATGATCTGTGTGCCATCTGATGGGAAAGAAAGACTGGTGCATACAGGCATGCGCTCAGTTCACGAGGTCACCACAGAGTGTGTCGTGTCAGAAGGGACCCATGAGGATCGTCGAGCCCAACTCCCTGCTCCTCGCAGGGCTACGTGAAACTAAACCACATGACTTAAGAGCGTTGTCTAGACCCTCTTTGACAGGTTTGGTGCTGTCACCACTTCCCTGGGGAGCTTCTTCCAGTGACCAACCACTCTCAGTAGTGGTTTGAGCCCAGAGGGCAACTAAGGACCAACACAGCTGCTCGCTCACTCCTTCCCCCTCAGGAATGGGTAGGTGAAAATAAAGCAAAAAGGCTCAGGAATCAACATAAGGACAGAGAGGAGTGATTCACCCATTATGGTCAGAGGCAAAAGATAGTCTGATTAGGGGAAGAAAAAACATAAGTGGTGTTAGTGTTTGAATTAAATTTAACAAAACAATAGGACAATGAGAAGTATTATTACATCTTAAAATCACCTTCCCCCCACCCCTCCCTTCTTGGGCTCAGCTTTGCTCCCAATTTCTCTACCTCCTCACCCCCACCAGTGCAGGGGGCAGGGAATGAGGGGCTGCAGTCAGTCCTGCCGCTCTTTCCTCCTCAGGGGGAGGACTCCTTGCACTTTTCCCGTGCTCTGGCGTGGGGTCCCTCTCACCAAAGACAGTCCTCCATGAACATTCTCTTACGTGAGTCCTTCCCACGGGTTGCAGTGCTTCCCAAGCTGCTCTGGCATGGTCCCTCCCACCTGCTACAATCCTCCGAGCACTGAACTACAGCAGCAGGGGCTTCTTCCCATAGCGTTCCAGCCTTCTTTGAGTGCAGCCACCTGCTCCAGCATGGGGTCCTCCACGGGCTGCAGGTGGGCATCTGCTCCACTGATGACCTCCGTGGGCTGCAGGGGCACAGCCTGCCCTCTCACCACGGGCTGCAGGGGGGTCTCTGTTCTGGCCCACTTCCCCTCTTCCTCCTCCTTTCTTCCACCGACCTTGGTGTTTGCATGGTGTCTCCCTTACATCCTCACGACTCCCACTCCTCCCCTCAGGTTCCCTTTCTAAAATGTTATCACAGAGGTGCAGCCACCGTCGCTAATTGGCTCAGCACTGGTGCAGCAGCAGGTCTGACCTGGAGCCAGGGGAGCTTCAAGAAGCTTCTCACAGGAGCCACCATTGTAGCTCCCTCCCTTGCTATGAAAAACCCCACCACACAAACCCAACAACCCAACACACTTAGTGAAGAGCCTTTTCCTAACATTCAACCTGAACTTCACCTGACACAGATTCCATTTCCTTATGTCCTGACACTGGTCATCAGAGAGAGATCAGCTGCTCCTGCTCCGCTGCCCCCTGTGAGGAAGGTGTAGACTGCCATGAGGGCACTCCTCAACCTTTTCTCCAAGTTGAGCAAGCCAAGTGACCTCAGCTGCTCCTCGTAAGTCTTGCCCTTGAGACATTTCTCCATCTTGGTCACCCTCCTCTGGACACATTCTAATAGTTCGATGTCCTTCTACACTGAGGCACCCAATCCTGCACACAGTACTTGAGGTGGGGCCACACCAGTGCAGTGTAGAGTGGGACAGTCACCTCCCTTGACCAGGTGGCAATGCTGTGCTCGATGCACCCCAGGGCACAGTTGGTCCTTTTGGCTGCCAGGGCACACCAGGGCACACCACTGACTCCTATGCAACTTGCCATCAACCCAGACTCACAGATCTTGTTTTCTAATCTGAAACTCAGTTCATGCAGTGCCAACTGATACACCTCTAGAGAAAAAGGTGGCTTGGGCCAAACCTGAGATCTCTGAAGAGCACAGGTGTCAAAAAAAGAAAAAAAGAAAAAAGTTAACGTTAATAACCTGAGACATGGGAGCTGCACTGGCTGTACACCTGAGCCCCGAGTACTCACAGAAATTCTAGCACAGGCACTTGGTTATTTGACAGCGGGTGACTGTAAGACCGAAATCCGGCAGCGCGGATGGAGACAGCGGCCTCCCCGCGCTTCTCCTACAGCGCCAGCGGCCCGGGCAAGAGGAGGCAGGTGCCAGCCCCGCTCGGCAGACGCTGAGGGCCTGTGGGGGCGGTGGGCGGGGCCCCCCGCCCCGCCTCCGCCCCCCCGCCCCGCCTCCGCCCGCGGAGCTCCTCCCGGCGGGGGGCGGTGGCGGCGGCGGCCGGGGCGCGTGAAGGCCGCGCCGCCGCCGGCCCCGCCTTCGCCTGCTGCCTTGGCCGCGCCGCCGGCCGGCCTGCACTTCCTCCCCACGCGGAGCTGCCGCGCCGCCGCCATGAAGTGTCACTACGAGGTGCTGGGGGTGAAGCGCGACGCCTCCGAGGAGGAGCTGAAGCGGGCGTACCGGCGGCTGGCGCTGCGCTGGCACCCGGGTACGGCCGCGACGCCCGCCCTCCGCCGGCCCGGCCCGGCCGGAGGCCCGAGGAGCGGGCCCAGCCCTCCCCGGCCTCGCTTGGCCCCGCGGGCCCCCATCTGCAGGGGCAGAAGCCGCTTTTCCTGGCAGGAGGCTGCGGTCGGTGCTCCGCGCCGGCTGGGCCGCTGCGGGTGTGCGGCGGGGCCCTGCGGGGCGCCGGGCCGGGAGGCAGCGCCCAGGCAGCCTGTCGGTGCTGGCAGCAGCGCTCACCCCTCGCTTGCCCGCTTCGGGTTTCTGAAGCGTCCGTGGCGGGTGCTGCCGTCGTGCGTCAGACCGTTTACAGTTTCGTTAAATTGTCTTACAGATAAAAACCTAGAGAACGCAGAGGAAGCAGCAGAGCAGTTCAAGTTAATCCAGGCAGCGTATGACGTTCTCAGTGACCCCCAGGAAAGAGCCTGGTGAGCAGTGTTTGTGTATTAGCGGCCTGGAAAAGACTTTTTTTAATTCTGCCTCAGCCAGGACTTTGAATTACTTCACACTGGGCCTAGCAACAAGTCAGCACAGGCCTCTGTGGCAGGAGCAGGCACTTTGCTTCGGGCTTTGAAAGGGTTGAGGACTGTGCCGGGAGGCACCGCTGCGCACCCACCCGCACCTTCCTCGAGGTGTTTCGGGAGGTGGTGTTGGGCTGGGCACGGCGGGGTGCTGGGGGACATGCCAGCGTTGGCCTCTGTTTCTTCCTCCCAGAGCAGGAGTCAGCGTGCGCATTAACACTGGTGTCCCTCTGGTCACAGCCCTCCCTGCCTCGGGGGCGGGGGGGGGGGAGAGCCAGCACCACGTCCAGGTGTGTAGCATGCTATTGATTGCTGCAGGTGGTAAGCCTTAATGACATACATAGTGTCGTGTTTCTGTAACAGCCCTAACTTGAAATACGCACACTTTTAAGAGCTGCTTTAAATGTTCTGGGTAGCTTGTTTTTCAAATGGGCTGAAGCATCTGCCAGACTGTGCAGCCAAAAACACCTGTACAGTTTGTCCTCCTTGAAAGGAAAGTACCATTCTCAGCTTTTGTGTGCTAATGTATGATTTGGGATTTTTTTATGTGTAAGTATTGGATGATATAAATTATGTCCTACCCATTCCTGAAAGCTTATTGATGCGTCTTTGCTAGCTGCCTGTTAAGAAATCTATCGATATCGCAGATAAAGTAACAGCAAGTAAACTGAAGATCAAGGGAAAGTATTTACTGAGCCTGTTAGCCTGTTTTTTTTTTTTTTCCCTCTGAAGACTTTGGATATGAGACAGAAATTCCAGACACTGTGCTAAGCTATACATTGAGGCGATATGTGTACTGTGTTAGTGTACTGGTGCTGGGGAATGTTCTGTGCCTCTACATCTCTGATACCGTGAATTTTTGCTAGGTATGATAATCACAGGGAGGCTCTGCTGAAAGGAGGAGTTGATGGAGACTATCAAGATGATAGTTTAGATCTGCTGCGCTACTTCACTGTTAGCTGTTACTCTGGATATGGAGATGATGAAAAGGTAATGAATTAATTCATCTTTAATGAATGAATTTAAATTTCATGAAAAATGTTGGCATTTGCTTTGTGTTGAAAAGCTATGTGTGGAATTGTTGAACACAGGTAGTAATAATGCTTACTCAGATCTTTCTAAGTCAAATTTTACGCTGGACGCTTAGGGAGGCTTTAATTCCTGCTTATTGTCCAACAATTACTTTGTCATGATTTCCAACTATACCACACAACTACAAAGTGTGTGTATATTATTTATATTACATAGTGAAACATTCCAGTGCTTTGCAATACCATCTGTTTATTCAGAAACATCTTTTACAAGCTAGAATGCTTCAAACAAAAAAAAAAAAAGGCAGTATAACAACAGTCCTTGAGGAAAGTGTGCTTCCTATAATTGAATTCCTTGTTGGATTTAAAGATACTTGTAAACTTTAAAAGCTCCAGGTGATTCTAAAAACCTCTGCCAGAGAAAATCCGTATCTGTCTTTGTGTTACTATATTAGGAGTGAGTCAGTAACAAATTAAAAAGAGAGATACTTAATAGTGAGTTTTATATTTGGAACTTCCTCAAAACTTGATCCTCTGTAACCCGAAACTTATCAACAGCTCTGGCATGCTGAAACTTTTTTTGATTTAGATTTGAATATGGGTGATTGATGTGTGAGAGAGACAGAGACTACATGAAGCAGGTGGAAATAAAAAGAATGAGAGAGAATGGAAGTTTGTTAAACAGAAGGATCTTACAAGGCCTTTACACTGGTTTTGAGTTGCTGTTGCAGAATTGTAGTATTTCTCTAAAATACACTACTGTATCTGAGCATTTGTACATCTGTTATTGAGCCATGCAAAATGAGTCAGACTTTTTTTTTAATTTCAGGGATTCTTTACAGTCTATCGACAAGTTTTTGAGAAGATTGCAAAAGAAGAGATGGAATATATGACCCAGGAAGATACCGAATTATTCCCTACGTTTGGATATTCCCAAAGTGACTATGATACGGTAAGAGCAAGTGTAAATCTGAGCTGAAAGTAACACAGTTAAGTCATTACTTTGTCCCACGCTGAAATCCTGCTGTTCTGAGGTGAATACAAACCCATGTATCTGCTGTCTTTTCTACATACTGTAGACCATTACTATAAAGGAAGTGCTTGTGTTCTGATTCATAATATTTAAGTGAATTAAAATTGGTATTTCCTGTTGGACTGTGTTAGTGAGGCTTTTACGGTACATTGTCAGATAAACACTTCACACGGCTAACCATCAGTTATGCCAGTGAAACTTAAGTGTAGTGCAAGGCCTATAAAACAAAAGAACTGATGTTTTCTCTGCTTACTGATGAGAATAGCTGACCAGTGGTTTAATGCAACTTACATTACAGACAGGGATATTGAGATTATTTTTTTTTTTTTAAATAACATGCAGTGTCTTGCCTCATTTAGGAAAGCCATATAACACTTACTGCATAACACAACCTTTAGAAAATGGGAGGTGTGGTGGTTGACCTGCAGTGTGAGCTCCCACTATGATACTCTTGTCATCTACAGTTATCCTGTAGTAAGATTTCATTTCCAAAATACTGGATGCTTTTCTTTGGGAAGCAAGAAAAGAAAATGTCTGTGGTACACTTGAATACTTGTCATCTGGTTTGCCAACTATTTGTTGTATTCTATCAGACTTACGATTTGTTTTTAAGGTTAGCAGTATTCCTGTGTTGAAATTAAATAGTACATTACTAACACTTTCCCCAGTAAATAACTGCACAGTATCAGTGTACTCAAATGTTGCTCCTAGTCTGCTGCTTCTCCCTGTCACTTTTGGTAGAATTGTACTGTATGACTAATTATTTATGAAATTTAAATTGATACATACCTTAAAAACGAGTAACTTCAATGGTACAAAACTTGTCTGGAGTTGGAAACAAAGTTACAAATCAAACTAAGAAGTGTCAGAATGGGTGTTTGAATGTCAGGTAAAATTACAGGATGGTTTAACAAGTGGAAATCTTTCCCAGGGAGAGAACATTTAGTGTCTCTGAAACTGCTAAAAGTGTTTTAATGGAGTTACCGTGAAATATCTTTTGGAAGCTGCTTGTTTTCAGGCCATGGGATAGATATGATTACAGACCCCACATAGCTTTTATGCTGTCAATTAATAACTGCAAAAATGGCTGGAATTCTAGCACCAGCATGCTTTAACATGCTTTGTCTGGAAGCAGAATGCTCACTTTTTTTTTTTTTAAAAAAAAGGGATTCATAGGGGTATTCTATGGGAAATAGCCTCAGTTAACAGGCCATTTAACTTATATTCATACAAAGAGTTTACACTGTCTGAGGATTCCAGCATTGTAGTGCTGACTTCTTGACTTAGTGGGAGTATCATGGGGAAAGAGTTTTAGAAGGGAGCTACAAAAACTCTACAGAGTGATGTGATGTGAATGATCTCTGGTTCAGTCAACTGAGTTGATTCACAAGAAGCTTGACAGGCAGCTCAGTCAATGCCAGGCAGCCAGGGAAGATTTGCTTAAGTCTGTGACTTCACAAGACTTGTAGGTCAGTTTAGATGCAGAAACAAAAGCGATCAGCTCCAAGTGTAAGTAGTAGGCTAAATCCACCTGGGAGTTCAGCAAGAACTGCTGTAGAGTCTTCTGGAGAATGTCAAAGATATGCTTGTATTTCAGGTAGCTGCTGAGGAGGAGGAAAGTCTTAGCTCTTACAGTTGGTGAAGGGCCCCTGTCATCAGTTCATGGCTGTGCATACTTTTGCACAGAAGGTATCCCTTTCTGAAGCAGAAATGTGAGATAGGGAACCTAATCTCACTTAAGTTATGGATTAAATATGGATATTTACTGGTTATTACAGAGCTGGGTTTTTGTGATAGCAGAGAGAAACCGTAGTGACTTACCTGTCAGAGGCCACAGCCATGAACCTTTGCATGTAGATAGGCCATTAGAAATTAGTGTAGAGGTGTTGATAGTTGTAGTCCATGTGAATACTAATGGCAGAAGGAAGAGAAGAGGAGATACTAGAAGAAGAAATATTAAACTGTTAGGTTAGATACTTCTATGAGGTATTCTGAAATATAAGCAGTAGAGCATGTAGGAGTAAGTAGTAAAAAGACAGCTTAATGGGGCAAGTAATGTAAGAAGGGCGTTCAGACATATCTTGTTTCCTGAATATCCAGAATGCAGAGGATCAGTAATTACTTGGAGAGCAATAGAGAACATGTATACCAATGCACACAGCAAGGGTAACAAACAGGAGGAGCTTGGAGCCATGATGCAGAGGAAAATTATGATGTAGTGGCTATCACAGAAACATGGTGGGATGTCTGCCATGACTGGAGTGTGCCAATTGATGGCTACAAGCTCTTTAGGAGGGATAGACAAGGAAGGAGAGGTGGTGGGGTGGTGCTGTATGTTAGGGACTGTTATGATTGCTTTGAGCACAAGCATAGTGAAGACAGGGTGGAGTGTCTTTGTGTTAGAATCAGGGGGAAGGCCAACAGGGCAGATGTCGCAGTAGGAGTCTACTATAGGCCACCCACCCAGGACAGAGAGGTGGATGGAATATTCTGTAGTCACTTAGGAGAAATCTCACGATCGCTTGCCCTTGTTCTTGTGGGAGACTTTAACTTCCCAGACATCTGCTGGAAATTCAACAAAGCAGAGCGGGACCAGTCCCGGAGATTCCTGGAATGTGTGGCAGATAACTTCCTGACGCAGTGGGTGAGAGAACCAACCAGAGCAGGTGCCCTGCTGGATCTCCTCTTTGTGAACAGAGAAGGACTGGTGGATGATGTGGCGGTTGGAGGCCGACTAGGGCACAGCGATCATGAAATAATAGAGTTCTCTATTCTTAGAGAGGCCAGGAGAGGGGGAAGCAGAACTGACATCCTGGACTTCCAAAGAGCTGACTTTGTCTTGTTTGGGCACCTGCTTGACAGAATCCCTTGGGAGACAATCCTGAAGGGTTTAGGGGTCCAAGAATGCTGGACACAATCTTTAAGAAGAAAGTCTTAATGGCACAGGAGCAGGTGGTCCCCAGGTGCTGTAAGAGAAGCCGGTGCCAGAGAAGACCACCCTGGCTGAACAGGGAGCTTTGGCTGCAACTCAGGGAGAAAAGGAGAGTTTACAGCCTTTGGAAGAAGAAGCTAGCCACTCACAGTGATTACAAAGATGCTGTGAGACTATGCAGGGTGGAAATCAGGAGGTCTAAATCCCAGCTAGAAATTAATCTGGCTTCAGCAATCAAGGATAACAAGAAATGTTTCTATAAGTACATCAACAGCAAAAGAAAGACCAGGGAAAGCCTCCATCCCCTGCTAGATGCAGGAGGAAACATGGCAATGAGTGATGAGGAAAAGGCTGAGGTGCTTAACGTCTTCTTTGCCTCAGTCTTTAGTAACAAGACTAGTTGTACTGAGGGAATCCAGCCTCCTCAGCCAGAAGAGAGAGACTGGGAGAACGACCCCCCCCCGTATTCCAGGAGGAGATAGTGACCTACTGCATCACATAGACATACACAAGTCTATGGGACTTGATGGGATACACCCGAGGGTGCTGAAGGAGCTGGCTGGGGTGCTCGCCAAGCCACCTTCCATCATTTACCAGCAGTCCTGGCTGACCGGGGAGGTCCTGATGGATTAGAAATTGGCCAATGTGACGCCCATATATAAGAAGGGTTGAAAGGATGATCTGGGAAATTACAGGCCTGTCAGCTTGACTTTGGTGCGCGGGAAGCTGATGGAGCAGTTCATCCTGAGTACCATCACACAATACGTGTGGGACAACCAGATGATCAGGCCCAGTCAGCATGGGTTTATGAAAGGCAGGTCCTGCTTGACAAACCCGATCTCCTTCTACAACAGGGTGACCTGTTTATTGGATGAGGGAAAGGCTGTGGATGTTGTCTGTCTTGAGTTTAGTAAGGCCTTTGACACCATTTCCCACAGCATTCTCCTGGAGAAACTGGCTGCTCATGGCTTGGATGGGCACACGCTTTGCTGGGTAAAAAACTGTCTGGATGGCCGGGCCCAAAGAGTTGTGGTGAACGGAGTTAAATCCAGTTGGCGGCCGGTCACGAGCGGTGTCCCCCAGGGCTCAGTTTTGGGGCCACTCCTGTTTAACATCTTTATTGATGATCTAGACGAGGGGATTGAGTGCACCCTCAGTAAGTTTGCAGATGACACCAAGTTGGGTGGGAGTGTTGATCTGCTCGAGGGTCGGGAGGCTCTGCAGAGAGACCTGGACAGGCTGGAGCGATGGGCTGAGGCCAACTGTAGGAGTTTCAATAAGGCCAAATGCCGGGTGCTGCACTTGGGCCACAACAACCCCCAGCAGCGCTACAGGCTTGGGGAGGAGTGGCTGGAGAGCTGCCAGTCAGAGAGGGACCTGGGGGTGTTGATTGACAGCCAGCTGAACATGAGCCAGCAGTGTGCCCAGGTGGCCAAGAAGGCCAATGGTATCCTGGCTTGTATCAGAAATAGCGTGGCCAGCAGGGACAGGGAAGGGATCTTACCCCTGTACTCGGCACTGGTGAGGCCGCACCTCGATGACTATGTTCAGTTTTGGGCCCCTCACTACAAAAAGGACATTGAATGACTCGAGCGTGTCCAGAGAAGGGCAACAAAGCTGGTGAAGGGTCTGGAGCACATGTCGTACGAGGAGTGGCTGAGGGAACTGGGGTTGTTTCTAGAGAAGAGGAGGCTGAGGGGAGACCTCATTGCCCTCTACAACTACCTGAAAGGCGGTTGCAGAGAACTGGGTTGAGCCTCTTTAACCAAAGTAATAAATGATAGGCCAAGAGGTAATGGCCTCAAGTTGCGCCAGGGAAGGTTTAGACTGGGTATTAGGAAGCATTTCTTTCCAGAAGGGGTTGTTAGGCGTTGGAATGGGCTCCCCAGGGAGGTGTTGGAGTCCCCATCCCTGGAGGTGTTTAAGAGTCGGGTCGACATAGCGCTGAGGGATATGGTGTAGTTGGGAACTGTCAGTGTTAGGTCAGTGGTTGGACTGGATGATCTTCAAGGTCTTTTCTAACCTAGATGGTTCTGTGCTTCTGAACAAACCAAAAAATAATAATTGTGCCATTTTATTAATCCAACATTTACTCATGAATAGTAAAAGGAAGGAGAATAAGGAAAGATCATTTACTGTTTCTTTTAATGTGGGAGCTAGAGGCCTAATTTTAACCTCCAGTCATATAATTTGTTAACAAAACAGGAGTAAGTGCATCTTCACATAGCCCCTTGTTAAACTTTGCAAGTCATGGCTCTGTGCTATTGTATATGCCAGCAATTTACATGGGTTAATGAAAGAAAAATCCATCAAGGGGTGTTAATTTCTGTCTTGCTCTGGAAGCAGAGAGAATATACAGTGAAGAAATAGCATTATGTACATGTGCTTGTTTTATTGCTGCTCTTGTGCCGGTCATTGGCTACTGTTGAAAATGTATGGCTGATCTTTGGTATAATTTAGTATGGTGGTTCTTAGGCAATATGTGCATATGCCTGCTTGTGGACAGCATGTCTGATTCTGATTGTGCTTTTCAGTTTAACAGGGAAAGTACAGCACAGCTAAGTAACTAGTATCAATGCAATCCAATCCTGCAAGGGGATATTTTTTAGAAATTGCAGTTTGGAATGGTTTAGACCAGGTTGTTGATTTGGCATGGATTGAAATTTTAAGAATGGTATTAGAGGTTTCCCTAAACCTTCATGCGATGTATTTATAACCTGAGGGAAAACTGGCCTGTATAGAAGACACAAAACTGCTACAGAAGTCCTGAATTATTTGGTATGGCTTTTGTTTTGTGTTGTGTCCCATCTGCCCCTGGCCAAACAAGTGACTTGCTTAATATTTTTGTTTTTTTCTTACAGATAGTCCACCCTTTCTATGCATATTGGCAGAGTTTCTGTACTCAGAAAAACTTTGCTTGGAAAGAAGAATATGACACACGACAAGCCTCGAACCGCTGGGAGAAACGAGCTATGGAAAAAGAGAACAAGAAAACAAGAGAGAAAGCAAAGAAAGAGAGGAATGAACTGATCCGTCAGCTAGTAGCCTTTATTCGTAAAAGGGATAAAAGAGTACAGGCTCACAGAAAACTTGTAGAAGAACAAAATGCAGAAAAAACTAGGAAAGCAGAGGAATTTCGAAGGCAGCAGAAGCTCAAACAAGCTAAGTATGTAAATGTGGAACAAATCTTTTCTTTTAAACTTGGAGAAACTATTCATGAGGATACCACATAGAGTTAGACTCTTAATATTAGCTCCACTTGCTCTTTTAAACATATGTGAAAATTTTATCTATTAGTTTTGGTCTCAAGTCTGAGCTTTTTAAAACTTGAGGGTCTGCATTGAAATGACATGTAGAGAGCTAAGATAACCTGGAAATAGTTATCTGTGTGCTGCAGGTAACTGGCTGTAGTAGCACAGAATCCAGTGTGCTTTTTGATGGTTTTATTTTTCCCAAAATTAAGAGGTGATGTCCTGAATGTAAGCACAGTTTATTCTTCCAACTAGAAGAGATTTTTGCCTGCAAATGGGAGGAAGGAGCTTAAATTCTTAAGAGTACACTTGAAAAATAATTGCATATTGATTAAAATTATATATTATATTTTTCCCCCTAAAGGGAGAATGAAGCAGAGTTATGCATTTACTGACAAATGGCTTGATAATTCTTAGTCCATGAGCCAGCTGGCACAAAATTGAGCTGTACTGTGGTGCACTGATTGGTAACTTGGGCCACACTTAAATTTGGAAAACTGAGCTGGTACATTCCCATAGTGCAGAGTCAAGGAGTAACGTGCTTGTGGCTTTTGTGGTCCTGTGCTGTTTATGGGTTTGGATCTTGCAGCAGGTAAAAGCAGCTGTACTGCTTGTGAAGATTGAGCTGACTTTCCTGCTGTCAGCTTGATATTGACCATGCTGTACAGCATTTCCTGCCTGAAATTCAAGCAGGACCCACCTATGTTAATACCTCTTTACTTGCAGCATAGATGTGCCCACTGACATCATAAACTAGCTGCTCAGATTTCCAGGCCTTATAGATAATTGTTTGCTCCATCATAATATGTTCAGGAATTTCCTCTTAAAATACCAGAGAAAAACATGTTACCTTTTAAATAATACTGCTTCTGTAATTCCCATCTCATGGACACAATGTAGAAGTTACTGTATTATTCTACTTAAAGGCTTGCTGAGCAGTATAAAGAGCAGAGCTGGATAACCATGTCAGATCTGGAGAGAGAGTTGCAAGAAATGGAGGCACAATATGAAAAGGAATTTGGAGATGGATCAGATGATGAAGATGAATTAGAAGAACAGGAGACAAAAGGCATCGAAGGTATGGATGTGGGGAGATGATCTATATTGAGTTGTTCCAAAGATCACTCATCTGACTTTGATCCCCACTGATCTCTTCAGACAAACTGCATGATGAGACTGAAGAAGCTGAATTTCTTGATGGTCTGTACTGCCCTGCTTGTGACAAATTCTTAAAAGCTAAGAAAATGTAAGTGCTTGTGGTTGGGGATTTGAGGGTGGGGCTGTTGGGTTTTTAATTTTTTTAAAAAAATGCATTTTATACAGTTTTTAACTTCACATAATGGTCAGTGTTGTCTTTCCAGTAAAGACACTGTCAGGGCAGAATTTTCTGTACTTAGTAGTGATCGATAAAGGGCCTGTTTATTAATTTATATGTAAATATAACAGTGTTTGCTCAGAGCTACCTGCAGTAACCATCTGCTGGTCTTCACAGGATGAAGAATCACGAAAAATCAAAGAAGCATCGAGAGATGGTAGCACTGTTACGACAGCAACTGGAAGAAGAAGAAGGGAAATTTCCCGTGTCTTTGGACGATGCAAGTGGAATACATACTGAAGAGGAGGAAGAACCAGAAGATATGCCTAAGCAGAAGTACTTTACATTGGTTTTTTTACATTATTGTGACTAATAATTTAATAAGTCTTGGAAGCCCTCAGAGGGAGCTTCTGATGATTTATAGTGCTGGAACTCATAATATTGTGCAATTTAGAATATTTCTTATCATCAGAGTTCCAGTTAAATGCATGCATTAGTATGACTGGATTCAAATGTTGTAGGATAATAGTCTCATATTTTCTCTGCTTCTTAAAGTTACACGTTAAGGAAATGCTTCTTAAAGTTACATGTTAAGGAAAAGTAGTGATTGTTGTTTTTCAAACAGGGGAACTTGCACAAGGCCAGGGTTTATTGTTTTGGTGCTTTTTGTCAGTTGGATGCTGGCATACGTAGAAAATGACTGTGCTTAAAATCAGAATTGATGAAATAAGGTGCACAACTTCATTTTTTGAATGGCCAAAGTGTAATACCAACTATCTCACCAATATCTTCAAGTTCAGTCTGAGCAGAATAAATGTTTTACTAAATGCAATGAGTAGTTTAGGAGAATTGTTGTTAATCATTTCAGGCATGAGTAATTTTCTATTTGGCTACTGTCTTCCTAATATGTTAAGAGGATGAGCAAAATACAGCTTGGTATCTTTTTAGAAATTGTACTCATCTGTTTTTTGTTTTTTCTTGAAAAGAGGTCATTTTAAATTTGTATCTTTACAGACTCTCGAAGAAGCAGAGGAAGAAACAGAAAACAATGATGGTATGTAGTCATGTAATGATATTCAGCGAACTTTACAATCCAGTTTTGTTATCTCCTAGTGTCCTGGTTTTGGCTGGGACAGAGTTCATTTTCTTCCTTGTAGCTGGTACAGTGCTGTGTTTTGGATTTCGTATGTGTCACGTCCTGCTCAAATGAGGGAGACGAGTGGCTTAGATTGTAAATCCCCAACAGAGTGGACAATGGTGAGACAAGTCTCAAAGTCCAGACATTTATTAATTTCCCACAGTGTACTAATTGAATACATGATAATTGACTAAGTATGTAATGAATTATGATATGCAGTATAGTATGCCTTGTGTTACCGAATGATGAAAAAGGGAAAAAAGAAGAGAGAGATACTGAGAGGTAGAAATAGAGATCACCAGCCTGAGTTCCTGCACTGATCCTGCCGACGAGGGTTCAAGGATGCATCTGTCTTCTTTTCTTCTCTTCACTTCTTTCTTTCTTCCTTTATTTCACTCCTTGACCCCCCTCAATTTATACACGTTTTCCTTGGGTCCATCCCCCAGGTCAACCCACATACCCACTTATCCCATGTATGGGGAGGGGTAAGGTGGCTCATGGGATGATGTAATTAGCATGATCTTGTTAGTCTTCATTAGCATATGCAGGATGTCAACTTTAATATGCATTTTGCAGATAATGAAGCGAGTTCATTCACCAGACAGATGGTCCTTGAAGCTTTACAAGATGCACCAGAGCAGAACCGTCCTGTCTCCCCAGGGCTCCCTCCTCCAGCCCATCCTGTGCTATCCAGGCAGCCTTATCAGCTTCAACCTCCACACGATCCACCCTGTGACTGTAGTTTCGTTACTTTGCAAGACATTCCTTGGCTCGGAGGGCCTCTGCTCCCACACCCCCATCCCTTATCTCTTTCTCTGTCCTTGTTTCTCGCAGGCCTGTTTCTCTCGGGCCCTGTTTCTGGGAGTTAAAAGTAGTCTCTTGCAGTGTGAGAATAATGTTGAAAACACACTGATGTGTTAGTTGTTAAGTAGTTCTTATCCTAAGTTAAGGATTTTTCAGTCTCCCATGCTCTGCCAGTGAGCAGATGTACAAGAAGCTGGGAGGGAGCATGGCCAGGACAACTGACCTGAACTAGCCAAAGGGATATTCCGTACCATAGAGCATCATACTCAGTACATAAACTAGGGGAGTTGGCTGGGGGCTGATCGCTGCTTGGGCATCCGTCAGTGGGTGGTGAGAAACTGCATTGTGCATCACTTGTCTTTTCTTGAGTTTTATTTCTCTTTCTCTGTTTTTGCTATATTCATTTTCATGACAAGAATAATAATCATTATTATAAATTTATTTTGGTCATTAAACTGTTCTTACCTCAGCCCATGGGTTTTACTTTTTCCCGATTTTCCTCTCCATTCCACTCGGGGGCAGGAGTGAGCGAGTAGCTGCATGGTGCTTAGTTGCCAGCTGGGGTTAACCCATGATACCTAACTTAACTTTTCTTTTTCCCTGAAAAATGAGAGAACTTGAAATTCTACAGAACTTGAAGACTGTTTTCAGATATTTTTTAATTCTTCTTTGACTGCAAAATAATTATTACACTTATGATCATATTTTAAGATGATAATCTCACAGACCTCACTTTGTTCTGTTTATGCAAATTGTAATAAATGTGATGCTGGCTCTTAAAAGGCTACAGTCAGAAGTGTAAGGAAAACAGATGGAAACAGGCAGATAGAGAGAATGCAATGAATTGATCAGAGAGGCCAGCAATGGTCTTAGGGCAGCTCAGTTGTTTGGTGGTCGTTTTCTAATTTGGTTGCCGGAGTTAATGTATTGTTTGTTAATCTCTAACTTAAGGGGTGGGAAAAACCCCACATTATTGGCATCCTACTGACACTGTAGTTGTTGGAACCAACACATCCATTCCACCTTTCATTTGAATTGTAAACGTGAGTAACACCAATCTGTTGTACTCCAGGATCTGAGTTGCCATGATTTGACAGATCTGTGCAGACAGCAGCAGGGTGAAATTCAAGAACTGCAAGCTGTTTCAGGCTGGAGTGGCAGGAGTGCTATAGTGAGCAAACTGTTCTGTCTGCCTTCCTCAAATTTGATCCTTTTCAAGTCTTACCTCTTCTCTACTTACTACCTCAATCCTAGCTGTGTTGCTGGTACAGATCCTGCCTCTTCCATCCTTTCCCAAGATGGTCTTCCGTCTTCCCACAGCATAACCCCTCTAGTCTCTTATTGTGTGTTCTCCTTCTGCCCTCTCCCACATCATCTCTCAATCTCAAGAAACTTCCCTGAGGCTTTCAAGCAACTGCGTTTTTCTTGTTTCTCTTTGGCTGGTGTTGCGTAGTCCGAGTCAGTATTGACTTGACCTTCTTGTTTCCATGCAGGACATCAGGCTTCTGTTCAACTCTTGACTCCTCAGTTTGAAATCTAGTGGTCCTGTTCTTGCTGTATAGGTTGCCCATAGGCACTGTGTCTGTCTTCCATCCGTTTGGTCACAAGGTTTTCTGCAGCCCAGACAGTAGGTGCCACTCTTGTGTAGCATGAGTTGGTATCTTGTGCTGAGAGATTCTTTTTGAGTTCAGGGAATTGCTATGGTTTTTGTTTTCCTAGCCAAGTTTTTTTTTTCAGGTAGCTGAGACTCTGCAAAAGATACTAGAGGTGATAGAATAGCATTAATGTAGTGTTAGGTCAAATTTGTGATCCTGCTTTTGGGAGCTGAGCTGCTTCAGACATGCTCAGGGGTTGATCGTTTGCCAAACTATGTGGAAAAAGCTGCCAGTGTTTCCAATGTTAGGGAGGGAAAATACAGTGTGTCTATCTAGCTTCAGTCAGCTCAGTCATTTTGGCTTAATTGTCATAAAGCAGGTGTCTGGCACAGAAAACTTTAGTCTAAATAATTAACACTTTGCAATGTTCTAAGCAAAGACTATCTTACAATGTGAAGTGGTAGCCAGAACAGAATGAGTCTTGTGTATAATTAAAAGCTACCTTCATTCTCCTCTTCTGTAATTTTAGAGGCTGTTTTATTGGTGTTTCTTCCCTTCATCACAGGTGGCCTCACCTTTCAAAACAGGAGAACTAAGGTTTTACCTGTTACAATCTCACTGAAAACACACAGTAAAATTAAGAGGGTCCATGGCTTTCTGTTCTCCCCACCCACCCATATTTGAGGTAAATGAGTATAATACTGTAAACATAATCAGTAATTACTTTAAAGTAGTTAACTTGCATTTCTTCTGTTTGGACAGACTTATGAGAACACTCTTGATAAAAGTACTGATGAAGAAACAGTTGAACAAAAGGAGCTGCCTGGCATGGACAAGGACAGTGGCTCAGCAGAGGAGTTGGTAAATGATGGCCAAAGATGTGCTGTGTCAGAGGATGCAAGCACTACAGAAGATGTCGGCCAAGTGAATGAAGTGAAAAGTGAAGTAAAAAGGTGCACTGACTTGCAGTATTGCAGTCACTGTGTCATTCTATGTCATGTTTGATACTGTCAACAGTGTAGATTTACTCACCATTGTGAACTGGGCACTACTCCACTAAATCAGAGTTCAATAAATATGATACTGAAAAGGTGTGTTAGGATGTACTTTGGAAATGGCATTTGACTGCAAATCCCTGCCACATCACTTACCAGTAGCTGATTCATCATCTAGCCGAATCTCAAGATCAACGATTGGTTCTATAAGTTAAATTGCTTTATTTTTTTTCTGGAAGCACTTTTATTGTGTTGTGTGAAGGAAGAACAGGGGAAAGCAGCAGAGACATTGATGATTGAAAACCATCAGAAGGTCTTAAATGTCGAATGTTCCTGTGCATTGATCTTGGTTTCTCTTTGTCTATCAGCAGTACTAAGCCTAAAGGGAAAAAAGCCAAGGATGCAAAAAAGTCTGCTCAGGCATCTTCAGAGCACCCAACAACGGTATGTCAAATTACTCAACGCTATTTAAAAGCTGGCAGTTATGTTACTACAAACAAGGTTGGTTACTTGATCACCTCCAGTCCACAGATTGTTACATGTTTTTGCTTATTTCTTTAATGATACAGGTATTTCTATCCCTGTGATTTTATTAGAAGCTAGGAGACTGGAACATCAGCTCTTGTCCTTGCAGAGAAGAGCAGGGCTAAATTTCAGTTCTCAGAGTTGCTAAAGCTCTGTATCCAAGGCCGGTCAAACCAAATAAATTAAACAACTGAAGACACAGCTGTTGTCATCAGGCAGGTGACAAGCAGTACTATTTGCATCTTTCCCAATATTGATGCTTCCCAGAAAGAACAGGATTTTATAGTAACTACAGCTAAGACATACTAAATTCGCTAAATCTCAAAGCCTCAAGTATTGTGTGTATAGTCAGGTGAGGTCAAAAGTATTGTTTATCTTGAGTTAGATTTGCAAGGCTTCTATTCTTGTTCTTCATTCTACTTAGTACACTTTGAAATTCCAAGAAGTTATACTTACGATTTTTTAAAAATATGTATATTTAATTGTTAATCAGTAATGGAATATCTGTGATAGAAACAAACAGCTTAGTCATGTTGCATTGTCTAAGACTACATAGAACAAATTGGTGTATTACATTTGTTAGATATTCCATATGAATGTAAAGCATTTTGGTTTTTTCCTCATTGTAGAATGAAGTTCCCATCCATTGTGTAACCTGCAACTGTGCATTTCCATCTCGAAATAAACTGTTTGAACACCTAAAAGCCACAGGACATGCAAAAGCAACACAAGCACCACCTGTAGGTAAAGCTGTAAACACCAGAAACAAAAAAGAGAAACGTAAAAACAGATAGAACTTTGTTACAGTGATGGTCTTCAGAATCGTACATGAAAACTTTCCCAAAATGGAAAGGTGCACATTGCCTGGATTCGGGGTTAAAGAGAGAAGACACTTCCTATCTTTGGGGGAAAAAAAAAAAAGGAAGATGCAACAAAAGGAGTATTATTTGGTGAAGGAACCTGTGCTTTCTTTTCATTTTATCGGCCTTTCTTTAATGACTGGATGTGACCTACCATCTCAGCAGCTTTCATGTTGGGGGTGGGGAAATAGTAATTCAAAGCTACTCACCTTGCACTCCTGTAGAAACTTGCACAGATAAAGAACCCATGCAGAGGAAATAATAAATTATTTTAACACTTTTGTTGCTGCTTTTCTTCTGAGAGGGTGACTGTAGACAATGGAAGGGCCTGTGCTTCGTTGTTAAAGAAGAAACATCACCAGGACATAGAACACAGGCTTTAATTCTGCCATCCCCAAGGGCTCTTTCAAATTACTAAATTACATTAAACAGCAGATGGAAGGGAAGGAGTAAGACGACAAGGCTGGTTAATCAGTTTTGACAATTCCTATTGGTTTTGTGTATCTACCTGCATGCCAGATGTTGGGGGAAAAAAAGTAGCGGAAGAGCCTTGCTGGAATAAGTGAAGGGAGAAATAAATGAGTGACATGAATAAATTTGTTCTGATTTCTAATGAAAAACAACATGGGCATTGGTACTGCACCTGTGTTTAAATTCATAATCTACCTGATCTTGAGTAGCACTTTAAAAAAAAAAAAAAACCAAAACAAAAAACAAAACAAAATGGTGGGATTGGAGTGGATTTTACACAGGAATTGTCAATGCAGTTGGAGAAGGCAGTGCTCAGCAAAGGCTGTAGTATGTTGTTTAGGAAACCCCTAGTGTAAAATTTTCCAGAAGCACTGATCTTGCATTAACTAAGTTCCTGTAAAGTTTCAATTTGTCACATGAAATGGCAGAACACTCTTCTTCCCCTATAAGTTAACATGTTAACAAGTTAACATTTTGACTTTATCGGATCAAAGAATTACTCATATGTTAAAATCTGAATGAAAGTAAAATGATGAATGTACAGTTCTTGCTGACTGTCCACAACACCATTTTTTTTTTGTTGGAAACTGAAGGAAGTAACGAACTAAAACATTTAAGAAGATGATTATGTAAGAAAAAAACCACAGCATCTTATTTCACCACCCAGAGTTTGCATCTTTGCTAAATGACTAATGGGTGTGCTGTGCGATCCCAAACGCAGCAGGAGGAAAAGAAAAGCATGTTTTGGAGAGGATGATGACTGGATGAGAGCCCCATGATAAAAATAATTACTGTAATTAGAAACTTTTCAACTTTGTGCAAACTTTTTTTTCCCATGCTCTAATTACAGTGTATCCTTGTAACGGTAAACAATTTTAACTCTGAAACCTCCAGTTATGCTCTGTTCAGGGTGCTTCTCGGCCAGAGGTTGGATATGCTTATGTAAGTGAAATCTCACAGGCTGAACCCTGCAGTACTACTTTTTAACTTAAATTTTTTTCTTATTTAAATAAAACCAAATACTTTATCATTTGTGTGTTTTACAAGTGCTTGTATGTCTTGGGTATAAATGGCAAGGTTTTGGTGGCAGAGGTGGGGGCAGCAGCAGTGGCAACTGGTGTGGAAGGCAGCTGGGGACTATACTGCACTGGTCCCAGGCAGCTCTGCAACACTGCACACCAGTGCTCAGCCACAGGGGAGCTGGCGGTGCTTCTGTGGAAAGATAATTAAAGAACTGGCAGCAAGCACGGTGGCGCAGAGGAACAGGGCTGGGGCGGCACTCCACTGCAGCGCTGGTACCACCCCCAAGGGACTGTGGATGCCACAGAGTCCAAACAATGTGCTTCCCCAAAGCAACTGGACTAATTTTCCCTTCACTTTTTCTGAAAAATAACAAATTTTGATAACGACTTTCATAGATGGAAGATGACTATATGTCTGCCTCTTCATTTGATACTCAGTTGATCCAATCAGGGTTTTTTAAGCTAATATTAGAATAGGTGTGCAGCTAACACACACCACCACTGTAGAACTGAACTGTATGTTTACAAAACAGATTGGAGCGTATTCTTTATTAAACAATGGATCTGTCAGACTGCTTTTACAATACTGAACAAGTATTTCATCTTCAGACTATGATTTTCTTAATCCAGTGTAGATTAGTGCTAGGTCTGGGTGGCAAGGGTCAGGGGTTCTGTGTGCGTCTCATGTAAGGAAGCAGATCATGTCTATTTTGCATCTGCTCTCTCCATGTGTCTCTGTAAAGCAGTACGAAGTACTTCCACAGCAAAGTCGACATCCTTCTTATTAATGCACATAGGAGGTTTAATTCTAAATGTCTGAGAAGAGAGAAAAAAAATTAAAATTGTATGGAAAAAATAGTTTCTAGCAGCCCATCTAGGTCAGCACTCACCTTCTATGCAAAGAAATCTAACCAAAAATGTGAAAAATAGTATCACAGGAGAACAGCAGAGCAGGGACTGAGGCTTCTGATCAATGCACTCTGAAGTGGGGCAATTTTGGACTTGGCTGCATCCAACTCCCCACTGCACTCTTGTGACAAAGCAACTGCCTCCAAAAGAGACCTGACTAGAGCAGGTCCTGTTTGTGGCTCTGTTATTCCAGACAGAGCTAGTATAAAACCTCAGATGGGCTTGTATTAAGAACAGACACATGGGTGTATTTTCCTTTCTGGCAGCTTTGCCACAGGGAAAAAGTAGTATTTGTTGAGAGTGGCAGTATCCTGCATTGTGTCAGCTGGTTTGCTGTTGTATTACAGGCTTTTTTTTAGGTTTCCAAGATAATGTATTATGAAATAATCACTAAATACTAACCTTCAGTTAGTTACTATAGCTTGAATGGATGTTGATCAGGAAGGGATGTATGCACAGTTCAACTTGTCAAGAATGTAGATTCTTAATCCAAATGTTTGATCTATATTATAATGTTTCCAAGAGTATTTAACTTCCATAAGAGTCTTAAACTTTCAGTTTAAATTTTTCTGTCATCATATCACAGGACTTTATGCAGCAAGAGTAGAATAATATTCTTTCCCACCCACAGCCCCACTGAAGCTAACACAGATAGTCTTGTGACACAGAATCAGATTTTACTACACTGAGCTGCAGTCTGTTACCTGTGTTCTGGTCTGTGACTTGCAGAAGAACCAATGAGGTGACAGACGCAGCACCCTATTTATTTTAGCCATCCTGCATGTATTTCATACAGACGCTGCTTCCTCTATGTCAGAGGGCTTCACTGACCAGCCCAGCCCTGAGGCAATTCTCTGCTGTTGCATGTCCTAAGAAACCACTCACACACCCTGGGTACAGCATGGTGCATCTTCAATTGGTGGGGGCTGATGCCCCTTCACATGCAATCCTCACTTTTGTCTGTGTTGCTGAACTTGCTATTAACAACTCTTTTTTTTTTTTTTTTTAAATGGAAAAATTACCATACAGGTAGAATATTACCAGCTCTGTAAGAACTAGTAGAATGAACCTTGCTCTGTACTGACAGTCAGGTGATAAAGCGAACAGTAGCAAAGACTTAGCAGGCCTGAATATTGCTGATTTCTTCTGATTTACATAGACTATAATATTATTGCTTTTCTAGGGGAAGTTGTCCCTCTAAAGAAAAACTCAAAGCTTAGAGCTAGTTCAGCATGCTTGAAAAGAATCAAATAGCTCCTGCCCGATTTATAAAATAAGCAAAATTAAACAGAGATAGTTCCTAAGAGTATATGCTTTCTAGTTTATTTACTAAAGTTAATTTAGCTTGAGGGAAACAGAATGTAGTTCACAAGGACATAAAATAAGCTTTATGCAGAATCAGAGGTTCTGTACCTGACTGTAGAGTCCTCCTCTTCCGATCAGAACCCCCATGTCTTTACAGTCCTCCCAGATCTGACTGATTTCTTCAGCTGGAAGAGGGTGGCGACTGTCCTAAGGAAAGTGAACATTAAACTTCACTTAGATATTCTAAATCACTTCTATGAAAGAGATGTATAGTCCAGTCTTTCCAGTAAATCCCACTGCCATCTCTGGCAGAAAACATTAGCTGCATAATTTATCTGCTTTCTAAGATGAGTTTATGCAATTAAGGTACACAATTCACTGTTTACTCAAAGCTTGTGAAATATTTGAAATGCTGGAATGTTCTGGATCATTTTTAGCCAGAGCAATGTTTTCTCACCATTAGCTGTTTTTTAATAGAAAGTCTTCCTATTATTTCAACTGAAATAAAATGTGACAAAACTTTCAATGGCACTGTAAATTAAAAGGAAGAAGTAAATCACTAACCTTATCTGTCACCATTTCTACTCCAATCATAAGTCCCTTGCCACGGACATCTCCCACAACTTCGAATTCATCCCGTAGTTTAGCCAACTCCAGTAGCATATATGTTCCCACATCCTCACAGTTTTTTTGTAGACCATCTTCTTCAATAGCCTGGTTAAAATGATGTACTGTGACAGTGTTGCAGTAAAAGCTTCCAGTACAGTCACTTAATCCCCATTTAGCTTGATGACACATTACGTTTATCTCACTTCCTTGCAGACCATGTTCCTTCACTACAACAGTCCTTATGTTTTTTTTCTCTTAAAGTCCTCTAATGACATCAGAAGACACAATATTTTCATGTTCCTGTGGCATTTTCCACATTTTACTTATTATTCCATAAACATAATCCAGTAGTTCATGTTTACATGTAGTCATAACTGAAAAATACCTGACCAGCAGGATTATTTTCAAAATCTTATCAGAAATATTTTAATTCTTCCTCAGTATCATGAGAAGAATACAATTTGACAAGGCACACCTATGTGTACTACCCAGCCTTTTAGGGAACAACTTGAGTTTTTTAATTAGATTTATCAACACCATGCTTTTTAATCACCATTTTTTTTTTCTTCCTTACTCTACTCTCCTTAATCAAAGTTCTGACATGCAGCCAACTATGAGCTCTGGCACACACAAGCCATTTTATGAACTTAATATTCGCATTAAGAAAATTTACATGAGAAAAACAAAAAATACAATTACAGAAGTTACAGTGGGTGTTTATCCTTTTTACTTTTTTTTCCTTTTCTTTCATCTCCATTTTACTATTTCTGATTCTGAAAACCTCCTTGGACTTATTTCAGATCCAGGCTCCAAGTTAATTCAGAGCAAAAACATCCAAAACATGGGTTCAGTCCTTCTTATTTGTAAACTGTTTTTTTAAAATATTTTTATTTATATGAGCAACCATCTTATAAAATAGCTTAAAAAAAATCCCAAAGGGTCAGGTCAGGAAAGTAACATGAATAGAAAGGGTCTGCTGGAATGAAGTGAGATTCATGGACAAATGGTCTGTGCACGATCAAGAAAAATTACAGAGCGACCTACTGCCCACTGATTGATTTTCTGCTGGATAGTAAGTGAAATATGTTGCAAATTTTCGATTTGTCTTTTTCATAAGGGATTTTTTTCATAAGGAATTCTGACCTTAAATATTTTTAACTATCTGGTTGTTAAGGCTTTTTAGGCACAGTGTAAAAGCTGTGGAGTTAAAAATTTTGTTAAGCATATGTGCCAGAGAATAAATTTGGTTTAGCTGGGGATTTGCATAGTCCTATGAAAGAGTTAGCTACGGCTTTTGAGAAAATGCTTTCCTACATTTTTATTAACAAAATAAATAATATAAGGGAGACAAAGAAAGATGATTCTGAAAACATAATCAGAGGACTCCTATTCTTGCCTGAGGGATGAAAATTTTGCAAGGAACCAAGTAGGAATTTTTCCTACACATAGGGCACATTGGCCATGTATGCATAATACATGCATATGTTTATGCATTTTATACAGTTATTTAAAAAATTGTCCACATATAACTTTACAGTAAGAATAAACATATTTTTCGTATTTTGCTACAAGAAAAAGTGTGGAATATATAAATATATATAATGCTCTCCCTACATCAAGAACTGCAGCTCCAACTACGCAGGCCAAAGGGCTTCCTCCAAATGTATTAAAGTGAAGATTTTGAGCCAAGGAACTTGCGATATCTAAAAGAAAAAGAACAACACTGATTACTCTTACAGTTGTATTATATTTGGTGACAGTACCCACCTGCTTTAACTTAACTGTTAAGTTAAATTTGCTGTGCTTCAACCCTGATTCTACTGGAGACAATGCAGTAGGAAGATTTTATTTTTTTCCTGCAAGTAGTCTGTGCAAAATATGACTATTGCAAAAAAACTATAGTGTCTAGAAGATGCTAAAACCAGACTTCTTTTTAAAAAGTCATACTTCTAACATATGCTGTCATTTGTTCCCTTAAACTGACATCTACATATTTTCTTCACTAGATTCAGGCAGTCATTGGTAGGAATCAAGTAGCTGGCTAACATTCTGCCTTATATACTTGCAGTACATTGATTAGTAAAACAGTAAATTCAGTGAGGACTTCCAGGATCTATTCTCAGGTCTACCAATGACTCACAAAGTCATCCCTGCTTCAGTTATACAACTAACCCCATTTAAATAAAGCTTTGCACTGGTATAGCACAGCACTTGGTTAAACAAGTGAGTAATGAGAATCTAATTAATTTGTCAAAAGATAGATTGAGATAAGGATGATTAATAAAGCTCAGCTGCTTGAACACACATCTCTCCAGGGAGTAATTATTGCATAGCATATTTTGTAATTGCTCTGTTTTAAATCCAGCAGAATAGAACACTTATACCTTTTGTTGTAACAACAGCTGCCATTGGAAAGCCATTACCAATTCCTTTTGCCAAAGTAACAATGTCAGGGACTACACCATGTGTTTCAAATCCCCAGAAATGGCTGCCTGTCCGTCCAAATCCTGTCTGTACCTTTCAAAAGAAAATCCAGAGAAATCCCCATCACTTTTTCACACTTTACAATACGGTTTCTTTTTCTTGTCTTTCTATTGTTACTGATTTGCATTAAACTGCAACTACATCTGGACTCAACTTGTATTAGGATTCTTACTCAGATGGCTTTGCACAAAATACTATTTATTGTAACTAGGTTTTTCTTTCACATATGAAATAGATAATACGTCAGCATGTCTTAGGTATGCTGAAATGCACAAATAAGATGCACCTTCCATTTCAAAATGGAGAGGAAATGCAGTTGCTTATCACATTTCAAAAGCAACCATGATTGCTGATTTCTGCTTGAGGTATGTATCACTGTCACTCTGAAGCATTTGCTACTATTTCAAAATAGCTTTAGCTAAGCAAATTCTATCTAGAAAATGTATTTGCAAAGGTAGAGCAATCAGCTCCCTTCTAGAGTTTATATATGTCAACAACACTCATAAGAGAAAGCGTTGTTGTGACAAACATCATATCACAACTGGCCTTTATTAGCTGCACATGTGTGTAACTTTACTGCTCCCAAAAGGTAAGGAGTAAAGTCTGCTACTAACATTACCCATGTCTAAAATCAGAATACCACATAGCAAAATAAGGCAGTAAAAACTGGGAGGCTCCTATGCTTGGAAAGATGCACTGTGTTAAACTTAAGCTATGAAGTGTACAGCATTTCATTTAGATTATTTCCAGGTTTCCAGACTGCCTCCACTCGGCTTCTTTTAAGATAACTTCCAGAGGTACCCCAAACTCTAGAGGTCTTATGTCAAAAAAACTCACTTCATCTGAAATACAAACGCCCCCTCGTTCCCGTACTAGCTGATAAGCTTCCTTTAAGAAACTTCTTGGGTACTGAACAGCTCCATTAACACCCTGCCAAGACAAAAAAGACAGTGTCTTCAGGAACAGACAAGGAAACAGGAGTTTCACTGTGTGACTGTCCTACAATAAGAAAAAATATCAGCAGTCCTCAGGTAATAGCAAGAAACTTGTGTCAAGTTTCTGGCTTCAGCAGTGAAACTGCTTCAGAAAGTTCCTGCTCAGGTCACTCACTCCCATTCCACAGGGCGGTTTGCTGTTCTGTTAGTTGTGCTGGTATAAATGTTTGTCAGGCCATACTGTAAACTGGATCATGGCAAGACAGAGTCAATTAAACTGCCAAAAGAAGTACCTTGAAAACATACACTCTGAGAAACCGAGAAACTGTGTCTGATGACAAAGTTAACCAGAGAATTCACATCTCTTCTTTGGTTAATTTGTTTAAAACATTGTTTCCTCAATTTCTCTTCACCTTGCCAGTTTTCATTTGGATCAGAAATTCCACTCTACAGTCGGACTGCAATAGCTTCTTAGACTTAAGTATGCAAAGGCTTAGAAGACAGCAAAACCAGAGAACAGCTCCAATTTTCTCTATGGTCACAATTCTCACATTTTTTTTCCTTTCCAGTTCCCAGGATATATTCTCCATTTTTCCTATTGAAGAACTACATACACAACAGTTCTGAAACAGGTGAAGCACCACAAGAATGAATTCTGTGGCCACCACTTGCTGGAGAGCTGCTAAAAATGTAGTGGACAACATGGCTAGGAAGACGTGGAAGGGGAATTGCCTTAAAGTTTACAGAAATAGTAAAGAGAAAAGCAGTATGAAATTTGGAAGATGGTATTAGAAACTAAACAATAGCATGCATCATACTCGCTATTTAAGTGCAGAAAAAATGTGTATGTTTAATCATGAATCTGTTTAATTTAACTTCATGAGCAAAATGGTAGCTTCATTGAAATCAGTGACAAAAGTTGACACTTTAAGACAGTGCATCCATTCTTACAAATATTTAAGGTGTTTAAGGCATTAAAAATTAATAAAAATCAGCAGAAGACTATGTTCAGGATGTAGCTAAAGTACATCAGATTTGAGTGTTTCACACTATTTGTGCTATCACAATTGACAAATGGCAAACTACCTACTTGAATTGGTTCAGCAATAAATCCAGCTATTGTCTTTGGCACCGAGGTATTCAGAGTATCTTTGAACTGTTCAATGTACTGGTCATTTGCATGACATACACCTGTTTACAGGGGGAATAGTTTAAAGGGAATTTAAATGACACAAAAGTAGCTTCAAAATGTAAAATTTCTAAGTAATTTCTAATGTAAATTCTTCTAAGCAACAAGTATTATTTGACTGCATGGTCAATATCACCTCTGAAATACACAATAAAAGGCTAAACATTAAAGGAGAGAGTCCCTTATCTTCTCTTAAACCATATATACCCTAAGGAATGCCACTCTGAAAACAGCAAGGCAAAGCTGCCAGACAGTAAGATGTTACACATTATACAAGTCAGTAAGCTGCAGGTTAGAGAAAGTGTTTGTGAATCACCTACACAGCAGAAAGAATAAGCAGACACTTTCTCAGGGTTTAATAAACATCAGCATAAGACATAATGAATTGTTAGGTTAGTGCAGGTATGAGGATTCTGGAGAATACAGCTGCATATCCGAAAAAAAGAACAGAGCAATTAGTATAGTTAATGCTCCCATTCACTAGGGACAGCAAAGTGAAAAGAAAACATTTTGTTATGTATGTTTGTGAATTAAAATACTAAAGAGTGCCTGTTGAAACAGTGGAAAAAAACACTGTAATTGTTGTTAACAGGAGAGCAGCAGAGGATCTTACACACTGTGCTGCATATGGTATGTTTTGCCTCATATAAGACTTTTTGCCTATCACTGGCTCCAGGTTGTCCTTTCTATTCAAATGATTCCAAAACAAAAGCTGAAGAGCTGTCAAAACTTCAGAAGCAGTAGAAAACACCAATCAACATTTCTGTTCTTCCAGATGTGCTAAACTGAGTTCCACAGCTTCCGGAGCTGATCACAACAAATGCTGGAAACAAAGGCTGGGATTTTAAGAAGTAATCTGAGCATATGAGGTGTCACCTGCACTCAGTGGGAAGCAGGTGCCTGAGATTCTCTGCAATATTTTCTTTGGTTGCCCTTGTAAATCCTAACTAGAGGCCTACCTTTCTTGAGGAGGTAAATATAAACTATTTCCACGGCCTTCTAGCATTCTCTAATCTAAAAGCCAAATACTATTTTGTCATTGACCAACCTTCAGAACAGCTGCATTTTCGAACAGTTTGCACTGGAGAATCTCTACAATGGCTGCCTCCCCATGGACCACGAAAAACATCTGGTAACATTGTCTGTCAAGCATAAGAGAAACAGCTACAGATTTCGTGACACCTTTCTAAGAGATGTTTTGATCATACTTAGGGATGACTAATGAAAAAAGCTCAGAAAAATCTGTTAAGAGTCAAAGGGCATACCTAGCTCAAGCCACTTGTCTGAAGAACACTTGTGGAATAACCCCAAACTTCCCCCTCAAGAAATGGTAGAACAGAGATGGTTTTGGAACCAACGGGTTTAGACTATTCCAGCAATAGTCACTCAATTGATTATTTCCTTTGTTTTGTTCTGTAAGTTAGTCAGCAGTCTTAAATTATTTAAGATTAATAGCAACATTTTTAGAGTTGCTGGTAGTACTTCAATAATTCAAAGTGTGATAAAAATCTGCAAAATATGGTGAAGCAGGCAAATTTAGTAATTACAGGCTGGAAATCGCAAACTCCAGCCATCTAATCCTGACTGCTGCTGAAATACCACATGACTTTAGGCAACTCATTTACTGAGCCAGGTTGGGAGGCTGCTAGAAAGGAGCCTTCCTACAGCCAGTGCTGTGGCTGAGCTATTACCAGGGCAGATCAGTAGCCAGTGCCAGCTTCTAGTAGACAGAAAGTCGTTCCCATCTGCTCAGAGGCATTTAGACTCAATGGATCTCCTTAACAGATATGTCTCCTGTCTTGCTGAAATGAGGCACATCATAGGTTCTTTCTTCCATTCCAGGGGAGGATCTACTTCAGGCCAGCTGAAAGCAGCTTTGCACAGATTTGCCAAAATAAACTTGAGAAAAGGGGTTCTGAGCATTCCTATTTTGCACCTTACATAGACTTCCATGCAAGCATCAACCATGACTAAAGAACTGTAAATCATGACCACTAGTGTTATGGCTGTCCTGACTGCAAATTGGCATGATTAACTATGCACAGAAGGAAAGGAGACTCTGGCTCTTGTTGTGCTTACACAGCAGGAACAGCTACACTGCAGTTAGTTAGTGACCACAAAGCACTTTGAGGATAGAAAATATATTAATTGTTGAAATATTCAAATAAACTGTTACCCAGATTATTAAAAAAAATAGTAAAAATCTCACTGTTGAACAGCCAAAGCCATTGGCAACACTGTGTTTATAAAGACCAACAGACGTCAATCCCAGTGTGTAAGGGCTGCCTCCATGGTATGCTCCTCTGTGCAAACAAACAAAGCACATGAACATCATTCATTTCCAAGAAGAGACTCTAGCAATATTAGTTCTGAGAAGGTACACTTCTGAGACTCAAATTATTGGGGAAAATGTGTATTGTTACACACAAAACAAAAAGATTCCTACTGCCATTTTTAGGTCTGTTTTTGGAAGATCTATGACTGCCCATCTGCACTGGTTTCCTGAAATTTCAAACGTTAAAATTGTGAGGTAATATTTGCAAGGAGAAAAGAACAATGATTGGGACCAACAGCAATTCAGATAGTGCCTCAGAAGTTCTGCTGTAGCACCTGAGCCCTAACGAGCAAACATCTCTGTTCTTCGAATCTTAGAAACCACTGCTCTCTCCAACAGATGCTGCCCATTATTAAACTACGTAGTGGTTTTCTGCCAGTTTTATACACAAATCAAAAGTTCATTAATGAGAATGTACAAGCAAGGTGGGTACCCAATGTTCTGCTGAACAGAATAACAGAAAAATAAAGCTCTTCATAACAAGGCCTTTTATTCTAATATTTGAGGCCACCTGGGATGCATAGTTAAGAGAACTGCTTACATTGGTACTTACATAGCACTCACTCCTACAACACCTCTGTCGTTAAGCCAGAGGAGCTGTTTGCGTACCTCTGCAGTGAACTACGGTTCAGGGATCTGGCAGAAAAATAAGGCAGCAAAACAAACAAGGCAAAAAAATCCTTCTGCCCAGTTAGCTTTCAGCCAGAGAAGTTCCCTGCTGTGGTGCACTGCACCGCCCTTTCAGAGGTACCTTTGTACCCTCACAAAGGGGGACACTGCAGGGGTGGAATTAAGGAAGAAGGTATCAATTGCTGAAGCCTGCTCTGGCCCTGAACAAAGGTCCACCAAAGCACTCCCTGAACACAGAGACTAGACCCTTTTCTAAGTAACAAAAGCAAAAATTACAGGTTGTGTTTTGTATGCAAACCAGTCCTAATATACTGCACCAAATCTTCAACTCCATTTTACTCCTCTTTGTCAAATAAAATAATTTTATAGCGTTCTCCTCAGCAGATCTGGGGTTAAAGAGTTCTCTATTTTTTCCTGGTTTAGGCATATAGAGAGTGATCACACACACAAAAAAGTTTTGTAAAGATCTATCAACATTACCTGAAAGAGATGATGTCGAAGTTACGAGTATATAGCCTTGCCATGAACATAGCCAAATCATTGGCTTCTGACCCACTGTTGGTTAGATAAACCACCTACAGGAGAAGGGTTATGATCAGTACAGCACACAATCACCACCCTCTTGTTCAGCATCAGATCACATCACCTAGTAACATTATGAGTGATAACATACCATGACCAGAAGGTGACTTCACCACAATAAATTTAGTGTTGCCCGTACACTACAGATGAGAACTGAGATCAAGCTGATCTACTCATGGAGAGTACAGAAAAATCTTTGAGAGTTGGAGTCTTTAGGTTTTCCTAAGATGGAACAGTGATTCAAAGAAAAATGAAAGTGTCTGGGTCAAACTGAGCATGACTGACTGAACAGAAATAACCTTCACCCAAGTGAAAAGGGCTGTACGGTGTTCCTGCATGTTACTTACTAGGAGTGACATACACAGACACAACTGTGGAACAGAAAAGGTAAGCAGAGTTTGCTTATTGGGAACAAATGAGGATTAAGGGGATATCCTGAATACAAGTTCTGAGATTTGCAAATAGCTCAAATTCTAGTGTTATCACTTTTAAAGTTAATTTCCAGAAGTGTTTGAGATTCTTCTCTGCTTAGAACTATGCAGATGCTTTACATTTGTTGTTTTTTTTTTTTTAACTCTCCTTCCATTTTTAAGATTGCAATAGCTTCACACTCTTCTGCTAGCCCAATTTCCTTTTATCACCAGGTTATTTTGCCTGGAAACAAAACCCATATTTTTCTTACTGTTTCTGGGTACATGAAACGTGACATTTATGTGGTTTATTTATTTAAATTTCAGTAATGCTCAGTACTCAAAGTACTGTCAAACACTCTTCACCGTCGATTTTCATGAAATCAAGCAAATTAAGGTTGGCTACATATAAGAATAGTTAACATCTTCAGTAATTTTTAAGCTGGCAATGACCCTTCACAGCAACAACTGGAGGGAGAGAACAAACAGAACAGGAGCTTGGGATATTATGCTTGTCTACAACTGGGCCTAAAGAAAAGGCCTTGAGGGACATCATGCTCTTTTTATCTGACAGTCTGTAGGTCCCCATACACATTTTCTCCCCACAGATATCATGGCACTTCCATTTACTAAATATTTTTATATTAAATATTTTTTATAAACGGACACCCCCTTCACCAGCCCCTGCTCCTATCAGAAGAAAAGTACCTTAAGTGGGTCTGGAAGAAGAGAAGTTAGCTTTTCAGCATACTCATGGATTGATGGGTGCATGTAGATATTAGCGGTATGCCACAGGCGAGCAAGCTGTTTCTGAGCAGCCACAGTTACCTTCCTGCATGTAGCACAGGAACAGACAAAGGGATTCAATTCTGCACACACGTGCACTCATAAATGCACACACCTACCTGTTATTCATTCTGAAAAGGAATGCGCCATTTGCCAGATGGATGAACAAGCAGACAAAATTAATGAATTCTTCAAAACACAGTGGAAATTGACCTTAATATAAGTAATACATGACAATTCAGTGAATTGTATTCTGGTTTTAGGCTTACAGTGTCACAGATTAACAAAGAACAAAACTGACACAGGTATCTCTTCCTGTATTTTACAGCATAAATCAAATAGTAACATACTTACGGGTGACAGTGACCAACACTGACAGTGACAATTCCAGCAAAGAGATCAAGGTATCTTTGCCCTTCATAATCAACCAACCACTGCATATGTCCTTGATGTAGCAACAATGGCTTCTTGTAATACATTCGCAGTGAAGGAGAAATATTTTGTTCACGAATCTTCTGCATACGTTCATACGGATAGGACTAAAAGGAATAAAAAAAGTCAGTATCCATTTATGCTTTCTAAAGATCCAGACTAATGGAGCTGTAGTGGATCACACAGATTACACAGCTGTCTACAGCAGTTGATCAAAGACCATTTTAACAAATTTTGGCACACAGAGGGTTCTACAAACCTCTGAAACTCAGCTTTTGAAATAAGACTGCAGTTCTGCACTTATCCCTTCCTCAAAGTTTTTCAAATCAACAATTTAGCCATAAGTTATAGAACTGTCACACAGGTACATCTACAGGTTATATCCTGGTTGTAACAGAATTGGGTTTTGCCCAAACAACCAAATTGTATAATCATATTTAATGCATTGACTATTTACAGTAGATGAGTCTATAACTCAAATCTAGTAATGCAGCCTTACTTAAACTCAGTGTAGTATGTATGACTTACTTTGTATTTTTCAGGTACAAAATTGCAAGTAGGCATTTTTGCTTGTGTGGAGACAGAGCTCTTCCATTTCTTCAGCCTAAAGGCAACTACAAAACAGTAAGAGAATTATCAAACACTTATCAAAGTGCACATCTGAAAGAGTTTCTCAATAAGCTTGTTCAGAGAACACACAAACTGGTCAAAGCAAGTTTTGGTTTGGTTTGGTTTTTTTGTCTGAGAGATTTTTTTGGGGGGAATAAAATAACATCTTTGTAAGGGCAAAATATATGTAGATTTAAAAAAAAAAAAAAAGGTGTTTCTCTCTTACCAGCTAAAACTCACAGTTTCACAGGGACTTTTGACAGAAAAAGACTTAAAAAAACTCCAAAGCCCAGTTTCTAATACAAATTCTGATCTGGGAGCAGCAAGAGCAAGAAACCTCTACAAGGGTGTGAGCCAGGAGCCCAGGGTGACCGCAGCCCTGGCGGTGCTCTCAGGGACAAGTGTACAGTCCTAAACAAGGTGGGCAGAGCTGGACCCACTGAGAGTGCCCCACACAAGTGGAGGAGTCCAGGGTCTGCCCAGGGAGTCCAGTCAGGAGCAGCAGCAGATGGGGTCAGAGACAGGGCTGGAGACAAGGCTATAACTGAGGTCCAAGGTCCATCCAGAGACAGGGCCAGAGACTGGACTGGTGGCAAGGCTGTACGTGTGGCACAGCTGAGGCAGGGGTTGAAGGCTCAGGGCTGAGCTGAAACAGGGCTCCTGGGCAGCGGGGCACTGGTAGAGGCCCTGGGTGAGGCTGCTCAGGGTGGACAAGGTATGCTCAGGGCCCTGACAACTATCACCGCCATCATCTGTCCTCATTCTAAAACCCTAAAAACATCACACTGTCCTACCTTTCATTTAACTGGAAGCGTAATTAAGCAGGTATCAGAAAACGCTATAATTGAAATACATTCTCCTGCACCCCTAACATTATCTACACTTATTTTTAAATGTCTAAGGTTTTAAACAATTTTTGAAACACACTAAAATTAAAATGAAGAATAAATTTTCCTGAAATACATTACATACACTGTCACTTCCCTTACAACCGCTGACAGCACTAATGAATTAATCATCTAAAAGAGTCCAGTCCAGTGGTAAGTTAGAGAAGTTCAGCCACTGGGCCTCTTTCACCGGGATCGACAGCCACATCGAAAATGCTCCTTCGCCCCCATGTACGAACAGGGCGCAGCAATCAAAACCCCGCAGGACAGCGGGCTTTCGGGGAGATACGCTGACCCCCCGCCAGGCCCCCCCCCCCGTCCAGCCCAGGCCTGGGGGTGCTTTCGGCTCCGCGCAGCTGCTCCCGGCGGAGCGAGTCCCCACCGCGGGCAGAGCCGCCCCAGCCCCTCACCGCCCCGCGGGGCGACCGCCCGGGCGACCCCGGCTGGCCCCGTCCCGCCGGCACTCGGACGGCCGCTCCGCCCGAGCCGAGCCGAGCCGCTGCCTTTACCGCGCCGGTCCCTTACCGCTGCCCAGCCGGCGGCTGCGCTCCCACAGCAGCGACCCGAGCCCCCACGCCATGTCGGCCGGTACCGGGGCAGCGCCAGGGCCTCGCCCCCCCGCCCCGCCCGCGGTGGTGCGGCCTGGCGGGCAGCGGCCCTTGGCCCCTGCGGCGCTAAATGCCCAGGGCTGGCGGCTTTATTTTGCTGTAATCCAATACTACGCCCATCTCGAGCCGTTTTCTGGAAAAATTTGAATGTTGCGTTAATTAAAAAAGTGGTTGTGAGGGAGCGTGTTTCATCCGTACCGAGCGGTGACAATTGCGTGAGCACCGGCCGCCCTCGCACAGCGCCCGAGGGCGCTCCCGGGGCTGAGGACGGCAGGGTGTGCCCCGCCTGGGCAACAACGAGCAGGAGGCAGACCGGCAGTGTAAAGTCACATCAGGAGAAAACCCAGAAGGAGGTGTTAACTTTACAGCCGGGTGGATAAACTGAAAGATGTTGTGAGAGCGATAACTGATGACCCATTTCTTCCCTCCTTTTTAAAAATTGTTTTCTCAGCAAAGAGTACTAGCACAACCTCCTACAAGGTGCCTGGTAGTACTAAAAGAAATAAGGCTTGTAATGGCGTTCCCTAGAACAGTAGCTGGCAAACACTGTAACTAGACACAATTGCCAGTGAAAGGTATTGCACAATGATTTTGGTGACCCTGGCTGTTCCTAAGGCAGAAGGCTGACTACATCACCTACCCTGAGGGGCAGCACCAGTTTTGTAGGAAAACTGCCTGATCTTGCGGCAAACAAGGGTCACAGATTTGTACTTCCTACTAACCAGGTTAGTGCTTACATACATAGGACTCCCAAATGCTCAAACTTTACTTTTGCTAACTTGAAATCCCTGAATTTCAGTGGTAATTTCATCAACACAAAGAGTCATAAAGAAGCATGAGTATGAAAGTTGTGAACTGGTGCATGACCCATCTGCCTTAACCTGCCCAATTACTTGGTGCATGCAAAGTGGGTTAAACACTGTCATGGGGCCTTCCACATGCAGAACAGTGGGACCCCATCCTACAGACTGTGCTGGATGTCTGCCTTTTCATTTTTATGTATTGTATACTGGAATTGTTATATTTCATGAAGAAAGCTAGAATTTGTGAAATTTATTCTAGAACTTTTATTAAATTGAAATGCGAACACCATTGCAAAGAGATTTTACAATGACAAAAGATTGAAAAGTCCATCAGAAAGCTACAGACTCCAGAACAATGTTGATCTTACAAGTGAAATCACTAACAGTTTTTATTAAAGCCAGCATTTTCAATATTAAGAACTTTAAAAACACATTTTAAAGCATTTTCCTTCAGATACACTTAGAAACAATGAAGAATTCCTGGGCAACTAGTTCTATACCAGTATTCTCCAACCAATGTACATACTGCATATGAAATCTACTTTCTAATAGAGTTTCTTAAATTTTAGAAATTTACAAAAGATTTGGGTCTGGTTCATAGAATACTTGTGCTTCAAGTCATTCTGTTGCTACAGTAATGACACTGCAATAACTTAGATGTTCCAGATTGCATACAAATTCTGAAATTATAATGGAAAAAATGCCTAGCTTGTATTGCAAGGCTAGCAATGAAATGGTTTATGCAAATGGAAATAAGTTTGCTTTAAATATTGGCTCATCTCTTTACTGGAATGTATACTGTTTATTCTGCATATTATTCAGAACATGTAATTTAATTTATAAATATGTTTCTTTGAGAGACCTGCTGGCGCACAATTAAAGGCAAGGAAGTTACAGAGACTTTTACCTGCAATTAACAACATGGCAGAAAATTGAACAAATACAACTAGTTAATGACTGCTGACACGTTTTTTTTTCTGGGCAGTACTTTTTCAGACCAGCACCCTTAGTAGTGCTGTATTTTACACAATGACTGAAAAAATGTAAGAAGCACAGTGTAAAGATTTCAGAAGCCCAGACAGTGCCTAGTATCTGTGAGCAATATAATGCATATATGGAACTGCTGGTTGTGTTATTCCAGGTGATGAATGCTATTTGTAGTCAGAATAAAAAAATTACTTTCCAAGATGAAAAAGTAAACAACACTAAAGCAGCCCAGGATCTCTGAGTGTAAGTAAGCAGTAGTTTCCTCTTTTGGACTGAAGGACACAGGAATGAGAATTAAGAGTAGTCTACAGCATTAAAAAATATGCTTTGACATCATTATATTTCTGCATGTATTCTGCATGTAGAAACATCTCTTCCTAGACGTGTAATTTTCTGTCCTACTGAAGGGGTATTCTCTACAAGTGACTTCTACAAAGACTTCCAGCATTCTGTAAAAATTCTACTCAGTGCTACATGTCTGTAAAACTGACCATTGCAGTCTTTGTAGGAATGGAAGTGAAATCTTCCCATTTTTATGGATGTCAAAATGAGGTGAAGGTACTCAGCAGCTCAAAAAACCAGACCCAAAAGGAACATTGTCCAAAAAAAAGTTAAATAAAGAGAAGGTCCAAGACAAGCAACATCACAAACTAGAACAGGACATTAAGCTTTGCAAAAATAAGAGAGGAAGATGTAAAAAATAACTCCCTTATATCTAACTGCTCTACACACCAACTTCTTGAGTATAAGCCCAGCTTTTAGCATATCAGCACTGCAAAAGGCCACACAACTACTTCAGGTATTTTTCTTAATTACTTTTGACAGATAGAATAGTTTCTCTTAAAAACATAGCTTAAATGAGAGAGATGTATTTTAAGCTTGATTTGGTAATCTTCCAAATTTATCACCAAGCCAAGAACTTTCTGACTAAGGAAAATATTAACAGATACATTGTCACTGGTACAAACTAAATGATGCCCAAAAATGTCAAGAGACCATTTAGTAGGATCCACAAAGACCTTTTTCTCTTGGAGCTCCTAGGTTATTACATTATCTTTAATAAATAAAAAAATAGAAGAATGCTTAAGAATGATAGGCATATGCGTGAGACAATGTAAATGGAGAAATACGCCTCATCTGTAGATCTAACAAATTGAATGCTGCTTTTAAAAACAGTGTGGTACATTTTATTCCTCTTGATTTTTCCTTAGGAACATAGGAGATGCAACAGCAGATCGGATGAGGGGTCTAGCTCTTCAAGCATTCTGTTTGCCCAGGACCAATGTCAGGTATGTGGAAGAAAATTCTGTAACTGATAGCAAGTGAATGACCACTTCTCATCTACAGGACTTTTTCTGCTCATATATGATAGCTGGTCTGTAGTAGCCAATTTCAACATTTTGCCAACTCTTTAGCATTTAATAAGGCTTTACTGCTTTTGTGGACAATCTCAGGCAGCTGTGCATATTCCCACTTTTGATATAAAAGCATTTTCTTCTCTTTTTTTCTCACAAACTCATTTATCACTCCTCTCAGTTTTACTAGTTCTCTTTTTTTCCTATCTACTCTTACATTTGTTTCTTTTGCTTCCATTTCTGTTCTTCCTCCCTCTCTTCTCAGCTGTAGTCAAAATGCATCCTTACCCTCTCTGATTTCTCTAATTATCATCCTATAGTGTACTATCCTATAGACCTGTACTCCTCTTCCATTCTGCCACATGCAGCAATGATGTCCCTCTTCCCATCATTAAGCTCTCTTTCTATCCCCATATGTTATGTATTTCTCTATTTGATTTATCTTTAAACTCCTGCTTGACATACACAGGAAAAATGAAGAAATTCCGTTACTTGTTTTAAAATGGTTTTCAATGCAGGGCCTCAAGATTGTTCCAGTTTATGTAATTCAGTCTGTCTTTCCACACCCACAGGCACTGGAGTCTGAATTTAGTATGAGGGTTTGAGTTAGTTGAGAATGGGGCTAGCCTCCGTTTTCACTCATTTAGGGACAGAGTTTGAAGATTTACCTTTCAGGAACTCAGCTGAAAACAGGTCTTTATAAATAGCAAGTACTGACAAATGCTTAGTTCCATTGCTGAGATGCAGAATCAGAGCATCTCTGACAACTCAGCTTATTCAGTCCTAGTGAGCTGGACACACAGGCAGTGGCAAAAAACTTCTCAGCCCAGGAAGGGGACTGATGCATGGCTGCCAAGCTGGTCAGTATGACCTTCCCTACAAGATGGAAATTTCTCTGTTATTTTTTTCATATTAAAAACATTTCATTTAGCTGCACATCTCAAAGATCCCATCCTACTACTACCAGTGCAACACAGGTGATGATTCCATGACAAGCTGTTAGTTAACAAAAATAATTTGAATGTTACAAATAAGATTTTTTAAATCCCGATAGAATGATTCATAATTGACAGACAAAGTAAAATGCTTTTGTCTGTCTTTTTAAAGGGAGCAAAAAAAATAATCTGAGGTAGCAATTCTTTGAGAATATGATGCCTGGTCTCATGACACTTTTTCATTTCATTTGTCTTTATGGCTTTGTAGAAGGTGTCTACTATCTATCAGCTGGCTTAGATGACTTTGGTTTCCTTGCACACTACCTTCAAATTGTTTACAGTTAATAAAAAACTATGAAATACATCTACAGGCTTCATGATGTGAACCCCATGTATACAATGCTTCAGAGATCACAAAAATATTTTGCTTAGTTTGAACACCTGCTGTTACTACACTTTAAATACTTAAATGACATTTAAAGCAACTGTGTATTTTCCAGCCATTTAAACATAGACACATAAACAGATATACCACAAAATTCACCGCTTTAACACAAATTAATTATCGTTATATATTTGCTTTACAGTTTGTTCCATGAACACATATATCCTTGTAGTAGTATTATATAAGGTCAGTGTACTGCATTTTTATTAAATAATCTTTCTAGTTACATAGTATCATCAAGACCATTCTTCAAGCCTACATTTTATGTGACAGTGAGTTTTGGGAGCACATGTCCCACTTCAATAAATTGTGTTTAACACTCAGGAATATTACACTGAAATACTGAAATTGTACATCAAATATGTCTTTGCTAAAGTAAAAAAGTCTAATTAGAAAATTCAAGATAGAGTCATATTTTCACTACTCAAGAAAAATTTTTAATAAAATTAGACTGAGTCCAAAGGAAAAGTAATTAATTAAAAATAGATATATTTGATTTTATGAATTTTATAAAATTAATTACTTTTGAAGAGCCTTTATGCTTCCTTTTAGGGCTGTTATGCTACTAAAAAGTAATTCACACTTTAAGTGACACATGCATAAATTTGACGTTGAAAACATTGTTCAAACTCTTCAAATAATTATTCCAAGTGAGAAATTTGACTAATGGTGCAAGAGCTAGAGGGCTAATCCCTTTTCCTGGGGTAAATTCTGTCACACCTTTTATCTCTCTGTATATCAAAGGAAGTGTCAAGAGTCTGTTATTCCCCACTGGTGTGTCATAATTTTACAACAATCAACTGTGTACAACTGCTGCAAAATCTCATCTATTTTCTAATAAAAAGCTGTTCCTTAAAGAGCTGCAAGCAAAAATATTGTTGTAAACATAAAGATTGAAGTATTTGAACATCCAAAGACCCATGCGCTTAGCTGAAGGTTATTCTGATTTTACAGAACTCTGGTTTATTCTTAATGTACTTTCAGATGTTAAAGGCCACTATCAGAAAGTATAACTCCCACCTTGGGAGTAATAAGGTGTTTTGGAAAATAAAAGCAAATCCAAGGGAAAAATAATTAACCTGTTCAGGTCATTAAAGAATTAAATATATTTACAAAAACTGTGTTCAAATTGTATTTAACTAGCATGTCCCTCAGAAAGTTTATCTACCTCAGAGCAACGAGCAAATGCACCTTTTCTACTCTGGCTGAATTTCCCTTTTCACAGAAAGCCATGAGAATTTGACATATTGAGACATTCATCAGCAAAGGTGGCAGAGAATCTACACCTCACAATGTAATTTAGGCTACAGCTATTTTGCAGCTTCAGTACCAATTTATGGCAAAGCACAGAAACTCTTCCACTCGGTTCTCTTTCTGTGTGCATTACTGGAGGTACACATATAGATACCTACAGTTAGGCAAGATGAATCATACACTTAAAATCTGCTAGAAGTTTTGTCTGTCTCAGGACCAAAGTAACTGATATGACAGCAATGGCCTGCTGCTGACACCTTATCCCATGCTTTCTTTGGTTTACAACATCTGTGTAGTCACCTGTGTTTTACCCTAAGAAATCCACTAGATAAGGAAAATCTTTAGGCTGTGGCTTGATAAGATTCAATAGCCTTTATGTATCACCACATGCATCACAGAAGGCCTGTAGCAGCATGTCTTTATGCACAGCATTAGGAGTAGAAAACAATGGCTTGGCTCAGATATGGCTATCTGTGTAAAGAAAGAGAATGTGTCTGATCCAGATCAGCTCTGTCAGATTCACTCAAAAAACTGAAGTGTAAATGCAGTACTGTCAGAAAGAGTGTACAGCTTACACAAATGCACACACACAAGTTGCTGCCTCGCAGAACATGCCAGTTTTGACTGGTAAGCTGATAGTTTCTTTGCAGTACTTTTAGCATCTCTAGAAAATGTGTAAGATATACTACAAACAGTATATCTACAGTAAAATTGTCTTGTTAACTGTAGCTAAAAATTCTATGTTTGGCTGCCCTCTGAAGTAGCTACTTCATGCCTTCAAGTGTTAAGTAAGTGGCTGAATTAGGAATCTAACATACTTCCCTACACATTCATCAGACTGCTCTGATCAACCTCTGGGAAGTGGGCAGTACATTGCCTGTATAGAGGACACAGGCTCTAAGTCTGATGCCTAAAGTAAATCTTACAGTATACATTAATACATATGTTTACAGACACACAGATAATTAGTTAAATTCTAAAGTCCTGCCAGCAGAAGGGCTACACAGCTTGACTGATCTGTACTTGAGTAGTTCCATGGAGTGAAGGTAAAAGGTGAGAATCTGATTTGCCAAATGAGATGTGTCCTAGGACCGTCAAAATCTGAAAGTCTCTTTTGGCTGGCTCTGCAGCAGGTTACCTGATACTGCAGAAAGGCTGTCTCAGTGCATAAAATTATGAATAGCTGGAGAAATGTAAAGCTGTTCAGGAAGGACAAGAACAGAGGAGAGCTCATCTATAGTAAATACACTTTCCTTCACACGTACAGTACAACTTCCCCTACATTATGTTTCCAGTTTCCCCTGAAGATAGTGATACTGGCTAAATACTTGGCCCAGTGTTAATCAGTCATCACTTGGTCATATTTTCCTGGAGTAAATTAAACTTTTGTTTCAAGAAGGAAGGACCACAGTAAGTTCAGAGTTCCAGTATCATTTTGATTCTGCCTTTGGTTACATGGGATATGAGGAATCCTCACTGTTCCCACTGCTGTTCCGGGTACATCTGTCCAGCCCAAGTACATGGACTCCTTTCCTCATTCCCACCGCTATTTCAGCAGAGCTCTGACTCAGACTTTATGCCTCATATCTTTGATGTTGGAGGCTGGATTCCAAAGTGAATGTTGGTAAGTTCATTATGAAAAATCTGACTGCAAACTTTCTTTCCAGGCTCAGAGAAAAGTGCAATGTCTAAGGATGCAGGAGAACACCATTCCATTCATGATTGGCATCAGTGGGAAAGAAGCTTTGCTCTCAAAACCTAGATTCTATTTTTATAATTACAGGTGATAAAAAACCATGTGAAATAAATAATTTACAATTCAAATAGTAATACATCTGCAATATATTAGAAATATAGTTTAAAAATTACTTCATATTCTTAATTAGTATAAAGTTTAATTTTATGCTTTGTATAGAAATGGTAGCTTTACTTGTTACCGCTGTCTCAGCAGAAGGAAACAGAAAAGTTCCTAAGTAGCTAAATATCATTGGGAAATTAAAAAATATTTTATTTTGCTTTTTTTGGGTAATAGAAAAATAGGTTTTAAAAATACATTGTTAAACATATGGTCTTGTACTAAAGTAGAATTGTATATTATATACAGCAAGGCGGTATATCAAATATTGTCCTGATATTTTCTTCATGTTTGGTTTGATTGGACTAGGATATGAATAGGATGCAAAGTTTTCTGTCACATTGAAAAAACCCAAAAATATTTTTAGGAGAATTTGTTATTTTACAGTAATTTGTTGAATATATTCTTTTTTATATATGATTTGTCATATATAAGAGCTCCTTTTTTCTTAAGGATTGAGAAAAGATATAATGAAAACTTATCTAGTGTCAGAATGCATTCAGAAGAAAATACACTGTAGATAAGAATGCTGTTGTGCAATGATTTATCTGATTTAGGAACTGCTCAGATCACTATGGTGTACTGACTGACCCGTAACAATTTTCATCTTGTTGAATCTGCAGTATTCCCTCAGGTTTACTCAATTAATAGAAGATCTGCAGACCTGAATAATTAGTTTAGAATGTATTTTTCATGGCAGATAATATCCATTTCCTCATTTTGCTGTGTCAGAAACGTGTGTTAATGATCCAAGTTTTATTTCCATGATTATTATCTCAACCCACAGGTTCTTTTATTCTTCGTATAATACACACAGGAGGCTAGGCTTTTTTAAGGAACTATTTGCTATGTGGTTTTGTTGTACTGTAAATAACTAAGTATGTACTGTGCTAACTGCTAGTTATTTAAAGGGCATAAAGGAAGATGGGTCCATGTACTCTGATCCACTGGTCTCTCTTTTGCACTCGCTTGGAACTGTCAGACAGTAGCTCATATTTTTCTCAGCTTGACCTTGCTGAAGGTTCTGAGACATTTCCACTGCAGGTTCTTGAATCACAGATGTGTGATGGATGCGTGAATCTGGCATTAATACTAGAATATTATGGTCCACAACTGTTGAGACCTTGGTATATTCCTTGCTTGTTCCTGGAACAGTATATTTTTCTCTCTTTCCACTATTTTCTTTATGTTTCAGTAATACTGCTGTCTCCTTATCCTGTCTGACTTTGTGAACTTCTACATAATCCATTAGTTTAGGATTCAAAAAAGGTGACTTGTCATTAGGTCTGGTTTTTATGACCTGCACTGTGGTTTGGTCAGTTTTGGAATGCAAATTCTCCATCTCTCTTTGCTTTTCCATGTCATCGTGGACAGTTTCAGTGATAGGATATTGTGACTGATGCTCTTCATTTCCCACCAAAAATGATGCGATGTTCACATTTGTGGTAGTCAACGTTATCTTATGTGCATCTACAATACTGTGGTAGGCAAACATAGGAGGATGATTATCAGGTAGCTGAGTTGCAGGCCATGTGGTCTCTTTTGTACTCTCATTGTTAAAGAGGAGTATTTTCTGTTCTGAGGCTATACACTCAGTTTCCCAGCTCCTTTTTCCTTCTTTATTTTCTTGAACATCTCTTACGTCTTGTGTTTGAAGTGTTGATGGAAGGGCGCGGGACTCCCTGCACTTCTCAGAAAGCACAGAAGGGCTATCACAGCTCCCTCGGCCTGAGTCGCTGTCTTTTTCCTTGGTTATCATTTTTGCATTTTTACTGGGATGACCGTTGTCATGGCTTGGCATGAGTTGCTGATCCTCACTGTCCTCTACCTCCAGATATTCTATCAGTAGTTCCTCACAGTCTGATGTTGGCGGGAAACCATGGCAACCAAGCGCACTCAATAGTTCTTCAGATTTTCCTGTCTAAGGACATAATAAGATATATTTTTTCACTGTTAACCTTAGTTTATCTGACTGGAACAATTGTGAACAATCTACATATTCAATATACAAATACTTTTAATAGTTATATCACTAGACTTAAACTGAATTTGTACTGCTGCAGAAAATAGTGGAAGAACAGAAGAAAATTTCTTGAGTTCCCTCAGTGGGGAGACACAATCCCCGAATTCATGTTTCTAAAATGGGAGGACTAGGGAGCTTTTGGCAGGTATGGATCTCATCGGTTTAGGAAGAAGTGGAGGAGAATGATAAAGTGGCTATGTCCTGTCTCCTCAGCACGGCAAGAGACAGTTAGGAACAACTTCCCTAAGAACTACTAGGAAGATCACACAGGCATTGGGTCTTGTGGTGTCCCAGGGAACTGGTGTGGTCATGAACCCTGTTCTCAAACACCCTGCTATTACTAGTGTAAGGCAAGACTGTCTCACACATACACTCCACACAATCAACCTGAAAGCATCACTTATTTTTAACATTGATTAAATTAATTGAAGCTGGTTTATACTTTGTTATGGTAATTGTGTTTGCTAGTACATAATTTGGAGAAGTGAATCCTTTTGTTGATATCAGTGGTACTCACCTCTAACAGATGTGTATCTATGCCTTTTATTTTTGGTCCCGGAACTGGTGGTAGGATAAAGGCTATCATTCTAAAAAAACAGAACAAACACACAGGGTGTGAGTATGGGCCCTGTCTCTCTGTTCTCCCATTTCCTTGGAATGTGACTGACATTTTAAACACTTCTCCCGTATCTGATACTTCGCTGTTGGATCTCTGTTTCCTGTCTACCCTTCAAGTCAGGTAACTTACAAATCCAGTTACAGTTCATAAGTTACTCTTAGATGTATTTATAAGAATGAGAACAGTACAAAAGTTATTCAACTGGAAAAGTAACAGGGCTAATGACCCTTTATTGCCCCTTAACCTCCAGTCCTCTAATATCTCTGTAACTTCATCACTGGCCAAGGAACAGCTATGTGGGGCTATGTTCAGGAGGATTAGTGGGCCTGTATGTACATACTTGACTATCAACTGACTACTACTAAACAAGATTTATGATGAATGACTTCTGATGGCTTTTCCATCAACAGTTTCTATCTCTTTCTTCTACTCAGCCAGTATTTTTTGCAAGACTTGTACAAAATTGATAATCTTTCTCTTTCAGATTTGACTGAAGTTAGCAAGTGTTCTAATAAATTATTTGGGGAATTGACAGACAGGTGGGCAGAAAGACAACCTAATAATATAACCTTGTTTCCTTTAGGAAATCAAGGCAAAACTAAAAGGTGTGTCTTCTACAGGAGCAGGGATACTCCAAATGATGTTTACTGAATAGTTACATGGCTAACCAAGATGGTCAGATCTAACATGTCTTTACCAATTGAGAATTTAGCCTGGATTCCCTAAAGAACAGAAATAGCTCTTTATCAGTTGCAAATTTAAAGTCAAATACCTGTAACTTACAGCTTATAAGGGAACACAAAACCTATAGGAAATTGAATCAAATATTAGAAGCCTATTTTTGAAAAGTTTGCTGAGATTTTCAACTCTGTGAAATTGTGAAATTGGTGACTTACCTGTACCCTTTCAAAACCATTGTCCAGCTCATGATTAAACATATAAGAGATGACAAAACACCCACGATGATCCACACAACCATGTCTTTTACTCTAAAGTCTAAGAAACAAACAGAATTATTTAAGGACGCACATCTAGCATATGGACAGTCATCATGCAAAAAAAGTCTCAAATTACTTTTATTTTAAAAATTGGTCTAAACCACCAAATTTGGTATTGAATCTAGAGGCCTTTATTAGCACAGGTGGATCTCACTGATCATTGTAATATCTGATAATAAATATACTTTTCATTAATGTCACTGTGCAGGAAATAAACTCTCGGAAAAATGCTACACAAATGTATGAAGATGAAAATTTTGTCAAAGCCAGTTGTAGCAATTGGGGTCAAATCCAATTATGCCAATATTGTATTTAATTATCAAATACATATCATACAATTAATTAAATGGTGGGTTAAATGATCTAGACTAGATATTTTTAAGGATTTCTATTGTAACATGACACTTTTTACATTGAGGTGTTCATTCCAGATAAAGAGTTATGAAGAGCTGTTACTGCCTGAAGGCAGTCACTCTTTATTGTCTATGTAGCAGTTTTAATGCAGTTACTGGTATTCTTCTAATTAAAAGCTACCATCATGAGAACAAATGAGGCTATAAACAGAAAGGACATGGTTTAAATAAGTTATGAAATGGCTTCACCTTCTTAACTCCAAAAAGTAATGAAGGGGAAAGCTAACTGGGTATGGTGCGGGGATGCTAAGAATTCAGTTACCTTAGCAATGATGTTCTTACCTGTCCTAGGGAAACTATGGGATGTCAATCTGCATGGGTGCCACGAACAGCTAACAGAAGTATTACATGAACTTCCATGTAATAACTATTACTGAAGGAACACCTGGCCACTCACCAGTAGGGATCTGAATATACTTTTCTGAGCTCCATTCACTCCATGATCCATGGTGGTCTGGTTTGCAGTGAATCTGTACAATGTACTTCTTTCCAGGATTTAAACTAAACATTTTATATTGTGTTTGCTGTCCAACAAAAACAGTCTGGAAATCAAATAAAATTCATAAAATGCATATAAAATTGAGACATTTTTCTATGAAAATCACAGTTAGGTTTAAGTCTTGATAACCAAGCTGGGAATATAGAACTAATCTGGACAGCTTCCTAATAATTGTTATGCAGGCATGAAATAACAGTACATTTATTTAATTTCTATAGTTCAGCATTCTAACGTAATTCAGTGGGAATGAGGTCTGGCTCTGGTAGACTGTGCAAATTAAACTACTACAAAAACACATCATTAGCATATGTCAAATAGGGAGGAACTGTGGTAATGGTGGGAACTGCAATGGTGAAACGAGGAGAAGGAGGCAAGAAACAGAGATGGGGAAAGATAATGCAGAGAGAAAAGAAGGAATGTGGAGTTGGATGAACTGCACTAGGTAGGGAAAAGTGGATCTTGCGATGGCCAAGGGGACTGGGAAGTGCAGAGGAAGGAAGGAGGAGATACAGAGATGGCTGGGAAGTATTGCAGCAAAGAAGGGGATGCAGCCAAAATAATCCTAAACTGGAGTCTTTAATTTGCTGCCAGTTGTTTGAGTTGCAGATCCTGCCTATAGACAAGTATTATTAAGTTGCCGTGACAACTATCACCTAATGGCTGTTGGTACAAATTTAAATGATTTTACATAATGACACTGAGCTTTCTGTTACCTAAAAAGCGCTTGTGGTTAAGAACAAATTATCACAAAAGAAACCTGACTAAATGAGAAGAAATAATTTAAACTGTAATGCCAATATGATTAATATAAAATGGCCACAATTAAAAATAAGTACTTTATCACCTGCTATCATGTGACAGCATCCAAGATACCAGTATTCTCAGTAGGAAATCACAGACCACACAAGCACTTTAGAAAAACGATGAACTACTCAACGTGCCTGCTTCATTATAATCAGGCATGGGACCTGGCTGACAAAATCTAACTGATCAGAAAACATCATCCAGCAAAAACTTGTAACATTCTTACCTCCCATTCCTCTCCTTCTTCAGGCTTGAGTCGCAACTCATATTCAAGGGTAAGCCATCCAGATCTGACATCAGCCAGCGGGGGTGGAGACCATGACAAGACCAGATACGGTTTTGTATTTATTGGCTTTTTTAATTCCAGAGTTACATTCACAGGAGGATCTGGCTGTACTGTTAAAATGAAAGAACTGACAATAAGAGTCTAAATGATTTTTTTCTTGCATCTTAGGAAGAAATATAAAATGGTGTGAGTGGTGAGTTGCCACCTCCATTGTGTCTAGTAATTTAGAACTGATGCTGGAATACAGGGATCAAGAGTTTCCTGATAAAGTAAGCATGGATTTATGAATTTGAAGAAAAAATGAAGAACAGTAAATATGTTGAGTTCATGTTGAGATTTGTCTTAATCATTTATCACCAGAAATAATTTTTTCTTACACTACCATTTATTGTTGCTTTTCCCCACAACTATGTTTCAAAGTTAACTTCTTTAATGCTGTGTTATGGAAGTTGTGTTTTACCATAATCTTATCAAAGTTGGCATATATATTTAGGAATGCTGAAAACACAAGATGTAGCTGATGAAACTTGCTTTCCCCTCCTCCCACCTTTTACATTCAGAAAACATAACACCTACATGCATACATAAGGATATTTAAAATAAAACAAACCAGTAATATTAAAGTCCTGTCTATATCTCAAAAATAAACCAAAATGGAATGCAGGTTTCTGCTACAGTCAGGTTTGGAGCTTCCTCAGTTCAGAGGCAGAGCTTCTGCATGTGGTGCATGTATTTTACTACTGTCTGATGCAAAGCTTCATCAAGTAAGTAGTCAGGGCATGGATTTAAAAAATAAAGCCTTTTCTCCAGCAGCCCTTTTCCAGTTGCTAGGCTTCTGGCAGTCAGGTCCTTGATGAAAAAATGGTTATCAATGATAATGTTCTGTTTCCTTAGAAAAAAACCTAAATACTTGTCCACAGTCACTCTGTGGAAAAAGTCTGAGAAAAGAGATTATCAGTACACTGCTATAAAAAGCACTAATTCAGCTTCTCCTGGGTCTGGAAACTACTTTTAGGCAATCAAATATAAGTATTATTAGTTAAAAAATCAATTTTCTTTCAGTTGCTAGTAGAGTGGAAAAAGATTTTAGGTGGATGATGTTTCTTAGGGCTTGACTGAAAGAAACATGGAAAACCACTAAATGGTTATCTGAATGCAATTTTAAAGCTTTTAGCATTTTTATGCTTCATTTGAAAATAAAATGGTAAAGGGATGAATATTGATTTATTATTACACCAGATAAGATCTTATTTGTTCTTACAAAGTTTTAACTGATATAATACTATATATGAGAAGAGCTGGAATTAAAGTTCTTGTGTCAAAACCCATAATTTTGAATTATTTGGTTCCACTGAAAATAGTTTTTATCTCTTACCGATGTAAGTCACATCCACATAATGAGGATCAGAGACATTACTTCCCATTTTGTTAGTTGCCCTCACAGTAATATTGTATATGGTCCAGAAGGAGGTGTGTTTTTTATCAAAGTAGCATGAATTAGGGCCTGCAGTTCTGTAATCTGGACATTCATAAACTTGTTGTTCTCTGAAATGAAAGAATCACAGTGATTAGGTTACACAGACTAAACCACATGACTTTGATTACTAGGAGTTCAGCATTATTTAGGGATGGATAAGATTTTTCATGCCTGGCAATGTGAAGAAAATCAGAAAACTGCTTTCAGACTGAAGAGTCATTGGACAATTCCAGAGACTGTAGCACACGTTTTCCTCCCAAAATAAAGACTACGAAGCCTGAACAATTTAGGCTGTTGTAGATGCAGCAGCGGGCTAGTAGAGTGCAGCTCCTACTTTTCAGAATGCCATTGTCTGCTGCATAGTCCTCACAGGTTCCAGAGAGCCAGTAGAAGTGATTGGTGAAGTCTTCTAACCCATCTATTAAAAACTGAGTATTTCCAGTGTTCATTTCACACTTACATGAGTTCTGCATTTCCAGGATTTATTTTGGTCTTTCATCACCTGTTGCTGAAAACCTCTACTTTGTACCTGTCCTCCAAATCCATTCCCAAGCTTCCCAAAGGGAGCAGGGATAGGAGAGAAAGTTGAGTATGTAGTACTTGTTTCTAGGCTCCTCTGTGATGCACAATAACGAAAGAGAAGGTTGTGGATGTGGACCTCACACTCTGCCCTGGCTGGCTGGACCAGTATCCGTCTTTTTCCACTAAGACCTGGCCCTCAGCTAAGTACAGAGTTTAGCATCCAGTTAGGTCAGTCCAAGGCTGAGCAGTGCTGCGTGAACCAAAAATAGCTCTCAGGACCCAAACAAACTATTGACTACTCCTTTAAAATTAATGTTTAGTACTCGATCTACGTTCCAGGACCAAGCTTACTGCAGAAGCCAGGAGGCATTCATGGCCTATGAATACTTGTGCAAAATAAGCATTATTAGAAGATGAAAATTTCAATATCTGGTCATTTTGGAAAGCTTTATTTCTGGGGCTGCATGACCGAAGAGCTACAGGACTGTACATTTGTATTGCATACTATTGTGCAGTTGCTGTGCCATGGCAACTTTCAAGGCAGTCTATCTTTCGTGGAAGAAGAATTCACAGAAATTTGAAAAACCTTATAAAAGATCCTATTTTAACCTTAAATATGTTGCTGCTAGTGCTATTCCAGAATATGTCACTTGGACAAAACCACATGCTATGAAAAACAGCATCTCCAAAATGCAAAACCAAACAATACTGATTTTCCAGGTCCTTCCAATAAAACTGAATAATTATACACAGCTTATTACCCTTCTTTGCTGTAAAGCAAAGTGTAGTTAGTAGGATGTCCTCCATCTGAACCAGGTTTCCACCAACAAGTAAATGTTTCCTTTTCTGGAGAACGGCATTTTATTATTGTAGGCTTCTCAGGAGGTGACTCTCCTGTAAGAGATAAAGAAGTTAACTAACTGGTAAGTTTTATTCATTAGGTCAACCCTGAATTCATAAAATGATGCCAAGTAGAGCACAGGGGAATACTTGTTTTTCTACAAGAAAAAAGTTTTGCTTCATATTAGCATAGGAAAGGAAGGACAGTTCACTAGTTAGGGCAGCAGCCTCTTACTTTGATCTGGATTCAAAACCCTCTCCCACTGCAGCTATGCTGATGAGCTATGTTTTAGTTCCCTGGCTGTAGCTCCTCTCTACCCCCAGATCTGATAAGGGGTGCTCAAATACTGTCATAGCAGGTTCTATAAAATGAATTAAAATACACTCTGCTACCCAATCTATTTTCTACATAAACCATTTTTTCTTCAAAAAAGTGCTTTAAGATGCTTCTGATTGTTTAAAAAATATGCTGTCATTTGTTGGATTTTATAGGAAAAAAATGAAAAAAGTGTTTGCCCATTTGTCTATGTCCTTGCCAGTAATTCTTTTCTGAAAGAAGTGACGTTATGCTCAATACTCAGGCTACTTGCCTGATTGCTGCCAAGCAATTTATAATTATTTGGATTCCTCGTGATGTTTTCATAGACCAAAGAAAGCACTTAGAGTAGGGCAGAAGAAAATGCTTAAATTTTGAATAGGATGATGCTAGTCAAACCCCTGATGTGATTGAAACTTTTGCAGTTATATATTTGTGGCAAAATATGGCCTTATTACATCAATAATATGTATTTTCTACTATTTAGAGTAGGGACATTGATTTTTAAAATTGCTAATTGCCTAAGGCAGATCTGAAAATGGAACATTTAAAAAATATTTTTCTATTAACAGTACCTCAGCAATCTCCATGTCAAATAATGAATAATAGTTAGTGACAGAAGAAGACACTGAGACAACCTAGCTAAAGTGTCTGACAACAAGACATGATGTCATGCATATTTAATATGTCCACTCAAACCCAACAAAACTCAGATAATTATTTCCATGTGATAGTAGCTGCAGGTGTTATGCTCTGTTAGACATGGCAGTGCTTTCAGGACACTAACTAATGAACAAAGAAATGATTCTTACACAAGTGGCATTACCTGTTCTCTATAGCTATAGATGAAATAAGCATGATTTTTAAATAGAGGGATAGGAACAATAAATTATTTAGGCATACCTGTATCAGAAGTGACTTCCTAGTAAATCCCAACCTGTTTGTTATAGCTAGCTGAGTGGATCAATAGGACTAAATACACAATTACACAAAAAGTATGGTAAGATCACTAAGCTGTTCCTCCAGCACTATGAAGTATCTGTGTGAGGAACTGTGTTTTCAGGGCTGCCATTTAGACACTTTTCACAACACTGAACTGGCTAGAATTTAAAAACGACTAACAGAGGAGCAATCATTCACTCACCATTGGGGATCTGAATGCGTCTTTCAGAGCTCCACTCACTCCATTCTCCACGGTCTAACATACAACGGACCTGAACAACATACTTCACCCCAGCTTGTAACATAGTCACTTTGCACTGTGTCTGCACTCCAACAGATATTGTCTGGAAAAGAAAATGGACTGGAAAAATAATAAAGAATTGGGCCATTTTAACAAATAAACCATAAAGGAGCAGGCTTGTGTCACTGATTTCTGAAAGGCAAGGGTTTCAGTCAGATATTTTATAAGATGTGAATTAGAAAGAAGCAAAGGTAGCGACTTAACAGAAAAACTCACTTCACTGACACTGAGATTCTGACACTCGAGAACATATTTAGTTTAGACTTCCTAGAGTTAGTACTCCATCAGATCCACCATTCAAGGAACACTACAGACAGTCCAACTCACAGATAAACCCTCTGTGTAAATGCTTCTTAGTGGCTAGTTTTAGTGCTTAAAAATAAGTGTCTTCCTCAGGCCCTTTGAATCTCTCTTCAGAAGTCTTTCAAGACACATAGCTTTCTCCATCAATAAGGCATCAACAATTTAGGCAGCATTAAGGCCATCTGACTATGACTTTAAGAATGATACTTTATCCTGGTATCTCAGTCGTGGGAGTACTGTGGCCCACTACTAGCAAAATGGCAACAGCTGGGAATGCCAATGGAAATAGTGTATGTGAGTAGGACACCCCAAACTTTCTGAGAGGGGGGTTGCCCCCAACTGATCAGGTTGAAGAGGATGATTATGACGATGACTCTCAGCTCAATTAAACAGTAATTAGGGAATAACTGAGAGACTTCTGAAACAAAGAGTATTAAAGAAGCATGAAAATTTGTAATAGTGGGGGGTAGATTGGAAACTTCAGTAGTAGCTGAAGTTTAGTTTGATGCTATCAGAAGCTGCTCTGCTAGCATCATGACCTCCACCTGGGCCAGACAGAGCAGCCTTCCTCTCTGATGCTATGAGCAGCTGCACTCCAGACAGTGTGGGCTGCAGCACCGCAGAAACCCATGCCTGTGTGTACGCATGTGACCATGTGGGTACCTTCTCACTGATGTGTGTCTTAGCAGACTGTAAGAAGGGACATGAGTTCACATTAAGGTAAAGCATCCATGGTCCCCTGCAGAAGTGGGTGTAAATAGGGGAGTTTGTACTCCCAAGAGGGTGGGGTGTGCTTGTAAGAGGGGAATTTCTGTATACAGCGTATTTCTGGGACTAGTTAGAGAAGTGTTTTATAAATTTGTATGTGTCTGTTAACATTTTTAAGTGCCCAGTATTGTGATTTATCTGTGTATTGCTGATACTGACCTTGACTGCATAGTTAACTGATTGCTTGTTAACTACATCTTAATGAATCAATATACTGCTTTGATCCTGATTTGGTTTAAACTACATGAACTGAGCAGTCTTTTACTGTGACACTGGGGAACAGACACATTTACAAATTAGTATATGGCATTAGGACAATTATACAAATACCTTGAATTTCACTGTCTGTACAAACCACTACAGTATTTTTCTTTCTTTAATCAGATATGGTTACATTAATGTTTCTGTCCTTAGAGAAACTTTTTGTAATACCAGTTAAATTCAGACAAGAGGACTCACTGAAAAGAACATTTATACAATAAATATATTTTTTCCATTACCTCCCACTCTTCCTTTTTCTCAGGTTTCAGTTGTAGCTCATAGTGATATACATGTGAATTAGAACTGACATCAGCTAACGGAGGTGGAGACCATTTTGCCCAAAGGTACATTATGCCAGCAGATGTTTTTGTTTCTAGAGAGAGGTTCACAGGAGCATCTGGCTGAACTGCATAAATGAAAAGTTTGCCATTAATAATTTAATTTTCTCTCAGAAAAGGCACTTCCTTTCTGGTTTTGTATTTCATCACATTAATTTCATATCATTCAGCACTCCTGTGAGGGAATAGTACAATAGCCTTTTTTCCTTTCTCACTCATAATCTTTACCTGGCTACTGATTTACCACAGGATCAGCAAATCTTAGACTTTACTCTGAATTTGTCAGGCTAAGGAAATACAAATCATGATTTCATTAGGCCACTCTTGCAGCATTAAAATGTCAGATATTTAATAGCTAAGAAGACTAAGTACATTTATGATTACAATGTGTAGATTATGTGTATGCAGAAAACAGAACAGAGTTAGGAATATGAAGTACTACAAAAAGCCCACAGAGTGCTTAGGCAGTTATTTTTACCCTCCTGAGACTGCAATGCCAGCAGACAGAAAATGTTTACATTTGGAAAATGTAGGTAGTTCAACCTAATTTGAAAGTTTTATAATCTGCAGTGCTAGCAACCTGCAAAACTGTCACTGAGTCTAATTGAAATACTGTAGATAACTAGAAACTGGAGCCAATTTTTCAGTCAGCGTTAAAATGACAATAAAATATGTAGTTATTTAATTTGTGAGTAAAATGCAGTTTTCACATAAAGATGTGTATTTTAGATCATCTGTAGGTAAACACTCCTCCATAGCAAGTTTCACATAATGAGGAAAGAAATCTTTCACCACTACTTGTTCTGGGATTAAAACCCACGTATATGTCTAACTAGTTTGTTTTCCATTTCATTCTTCCTTTTTTACCTATGGAGGTCACATCCACATACTGAGGATCTGAGCTGTTACTTCCAATCTCATTCGTTGCCGTTACAGTGATATTATATGTTGTCCAGGGATTAGTGTGGTTTTTATCAAAGTAGCAGGAATTGGGACCTGACGTTCGGTAGTCTGGACATTCATAGAAATTTTCTTCACTGAAATAAAATGATTTAAGAAGTTAAAAGTTTAGGAAATGAAGCAAAGCAGATAATACTCTAGTAATGGCCTAGGTTCAGCACAGAAATTTGAAATGTTTAACTTTAAACCTATATATAATTCTACCCCTGGGAAACATCTCGGTGAGTGTCAAATGCTATTACCATAAATGTTTCATTACTATTTTTACTGCAGTTGTTCAGGATGAATGCTTTTAACCCCCTTTTTATACATAGGAATATACCAACAAAAGAATGGAAAGAGAAATTTACAGAGACAGCACAAGACAATATTAAAAAATGTTTAAAAGCAAGTTAAAAGGCAAATTAAACACATTCATTTTCACTAAAGAATAAAAGTTGCTAAATATCTTCTTTACATATTTCCCCTGGAAAGTAACCTGATGGGCCCTATGGCAGAGGAGTGTTTTATTGATTATTTTGTTTTTAGCAAGATGTTAATTTATCTGCTCATCACAACTGTCTCAACAAAAAATATCTGATTAATTCACGATGTCTTACCTATTACCTTTATATGAGTCTTTGGCTTTTTTAGGAGAGGGATTGTTTTGTACTCAGTAAGCTGAACTGGGTGATATACTCAGAGCCTATCCCAGGTGTGAAGAACAGCACAAACACAAAGCACCAGTTGAGATGGTTCAAGGATGCACTTCAGTCCCACTGTTATGCTTTATGAACTGCTAATAACAAGGTCTCTTGGTTTGCAGGCAGTTTTGTCCCAGTTCACAAAAAAAAAAAGGGAGTAGGGAGTACCTGAGAGACAATGAGGTAAGAAAGGCAACTGTGGCCCAGATCTGGAGTGCTCAGCAGTGCAGCAGATTTAGTGAAATGGATAAGCACTCCTATCCATCCCTAAGCAGGACAGTTCTGGGCTGTGATAGGTATGACTTAAAATGTTCATTAAAATTTCTGTTTTGATCAAGATTGAAACATCTGGATTTTCATAAAATAAAAACTCTCAGATCATTGTTGAGTGTGGTAACTGCATTAAAGGCTGCATCTTTCCTGATAGCAAATGATTTGGAGTTTATTTAATCGAAGCAGGGAAGTCTGAGTCTTTAGCTTACCTATTCTGAACCTCACTGGATTTATTCAAAGAAATTTAATCTCTGAGCCTCCCTGCTTACTTGGCCCTGCTCTGAGACCTCTTGTTTTCAGGAAGAAAGGGCAGTTATACAAAGAAGCACAGGTTAAGCAAAGTTGCTAAACATATACACATTTTATTCTTAAACATGATGGATGAGGGAGTCCCAGGCTTTATCAAAACAGTAACTTTGAGATGCAATACCCACATCTGATTGCACTCCATTTTGGGAACCACAAGGATGGCCACAAATCCAGAAGAGGAAGCAAAGACTCTTTTTTTTTTTTTTCCAGATGGGGGTTTTCTGTGCACTGTAATGGACAAGTTCCTCATCAGGGCCCCCAGGGCACCACCAGCCCTCACTGTCCCTGCCCAGCCTCCCCGGGACCTCCCCACCCACTGCCTGGGTCCCAGGTCCCCATTTCGGCCTGCCACAGCAGGGCTGGTCTCCAGCGCCCCACAGCCCCGCCCTTCCCAGCCATGGCCTGTCCAGAGCCAGCCCCAACCCGTGGGCTGACGTCCTGGCTTGGCTGGGCTCAGCCTGTCCCTGTCCCCGAGGAGGTGGTCGGTGCCCAGGTCTGGGTTGCCCCCAGCCTGCTCTGCTCCCTGGGTGGGGTGGTGGGATGGGCCCTGGATGGAGGCCTTGCCCTGCCGCCCCAGGGGAGCCCCCATGGCCCCATGGGTCCTTGATGCTCCCTCCTCAGAGAAGCATGCCATTCAACTAAAAGCTGTGTGCCTCCTGGTAAGATGGACATACTACACCTTTACCAGCAGTGCGTTTTTAGGTCAGATGAGTTTCAGTAGGGACAGGCTGAAGGTTTGGGCTCGGTAGTCACAGAATCACAGAATCACAGAATCGTCTAGGTTGGAAAAGACCTTGAAGATCACCCAGTCCAACCATTGACCTAACACTGACAGTTCCCAACTCCACCATATCCCTCAGCGCTATGTCGACCCGACTCAAACACCTCCAGAGATGGGGACTCCACCACCTCCCTGGGCAGCCCATTCCAACACCTAACAACCCCTTCTGGAAAGAAATGCTTCCTAATATCCAGTCTAAACCTTCCCTGGTGCAACTTGAGGCCATTACCTCTTGTCTTATCGCTTATTACTTGGTTGAAGAGACTCATCCCCAGTTCTCTGCAACCGCCTTTCAGGTAGCTGTAGAGGGCGATGAGGTCTCCCCTCAGCCTCCTCTTCTCCAGACTAAACAACCCCAGTTCCCTCAGCTGCTCCTCGTACGACATGTGCTCCAGACCCTTCACCAGCTTTGTTGCCCTTCTTTGGACATGTTTTCTTTCGTCATGTTTTCTTCCAACAAGGGAAAACCATTCATCTCATGTAGCCCTTGTTGGCTATCTGAGTTTTAACATGGATTCATAAAACACCTTTATAAATTAATGCTATCATTCCCTCATTCTGTCATAATCATCACTTGATCACTTACAGAATACATATGCATGACTTGTTACCTGTCCTTGCTGTAGAACAGAGTGTAATTAGTAGGAAGTCCTCCATCTGAGCCAGGCTTCCACCAACAAGAAAAGGTTTCCTTTTCTAGAGAACGACATCTTATTATCTTAGGTTTTCCAGGGTATGATTGACCTAGGGAAGTGCAGAAATCCAGCTAGTTATATTAGAGTTGGACAACAATTTTTGTTGTTATTGTTGAATGATAAATTCAGCAAGGAATGCTTTTTTGAGGACACTAAAATTGTTTGAAACTATGGACTGAAATTTGGCAAATAAATCTGCCTGGAAAAGGGTCAAACCTTTCAGAAAAGTAAATATATTTTACCTCAAACTTCTAAAATAGCTACTAAAATTATTTTACTTTTTCAAATGAAAATCTCTTTATCTAAACTTAAAAAGTGTACAGTTATCTCCAAATTAAATTCAAAATCTTGAAAGTAAATGTATGACCTTTTCTTTTTTCCTAAAATATCCAAGATTTTTATCTTCAGGTCATCTTAAAATTAAATTTCACCTTCAACTTTGCAACAGAATCAAAATTCCACTGTTTGCACGTATTTGGGGTAAATTATAGGTAAGACAAGTGATAAAAAGAAGGAATCAATGGGCTAGATGGAGTATTTTGTGTATTGGCAACCTAAATGTCACCAGTTGAATATTCCCTAATAATCCCAATACATTTAAGAATATTTCCTGTTAAGGCTACTTGTCATTAACTTCTACGAAGAGCATAGACCATAAATTTACATACATTTTGACATGAAAAGCATGTGGCTTTTTAACCTAAGCTTATCTCTGTTTCATTAAAGTTCTGTATGACTATCTCTAATAGTGTTACTATTTATACGATGCTAGTTCCCAAGGTGACAAGCATGGAGTGAGTGTAGGGATGGAGTGAGTGCCTTTCACCATCACCACCACTTAATCATTAAATTAATACTATGAAAAGAGGACTCAAGCCATTTTCAAAATCTCTAAAAAAATCTCCAGTGGTGGTCAGGATAGATCAGGTAAAGCCTCAGACCTTTCTAAAGAAAGTGTTTCAAGGAAAAACAAGTGTTTCAGTGTTCTTACCAGTCCAACCCACTGCAGTCAGAGCAAGTAGCAAAATAATTTGAACTGATGATGTCAATTTCTGCTTCATGATGCCCACTTCTCAGGAGGAAATATCAGATCAAGGACTCACTGAAAAATATGCCATCAGGCAATAGTCAGTAATAATGCTTGACAAGTAATATGTATCACATGGCTTGATCAAAGTCCTTTTTGAATTGCAGCTAATTATTTCTTGTTATTTCTCAAAAAGGTGTGGCAACACCTACAGTTCTACTTCAGAAGTAGAAAACCTGAATCATAGGGTAGTAAGCAGGTCTTCCTGAAAGTCTTTGAATGGTTAGCAGTGCTAGGATTACAATTCCATCTCATTAACAAATCTCACATGTTTATTTGGCATCTTGGAATATTGGGTGCTTTTCTTAAAGCTCTAACTTATTCACCTCATTAATTTACCCGAGAAATCAGCCTTTTAGTAACAAAAAATACACTTTTCTTGCTGTTGATACAAAGAAGAGCTCAACATATTTGAACTCTGAAAGTCCTGAAAACAGAATCTAAATAAAAAATATCCAAAATTTACTTAGAAGTGTATGATTTTTGAGCCAATCTCATGACTTTTGAATATATGGTACTGGCAAGGTTGAATTTAGTATCACCTGAGCTGAAGAATACTACTCTTTATGTACATTCTACTCATTGTTTTTACTGCATTTGATTTTGCAGTAAAGCGAAAGTGCCAAGATCAGAGAAAAGAAACCAAGGAAAAAGTAGTGTGACTTCACAGTTAATTAATCAGGTGAAAATGAATGATGGGATGCAATCATCCCTCTTCAACCTGTAAAGGCCAGAGGCAGTGTCAGTTGAAATACAGAAGTGCAAGTGGGAAGCCACCTGCTGTGAGGACCCAGTCCCTGCAGTGGGCTGACACCACTAGATGTCCTCAGAATTCAGGTTACAGCTCAGGGTGATCAGGAGTCCCTGTTGCTGCTAAATCTGTTTGCTTAGCCTGAAGAAAAGACAGAATTACTTAAAGCAAACCTCCTGCTTCTCCCACCAACATGCTTCCCGCTTGAAGATGGTGACAGGAGTCGGCTATTAGATCCCTGGTAGCCAACCTCACTCTTTGAAACGAAAGAAGAACAATTTACTATCTAGATAGGAAACTCCTTACCTCAGCTTTCCACTCCTACCAAGCACATCTGACAGGTATTTGCATGCTTGAAACACATTCAGTGTAGCACAGCGTGGGAACAAACTGTCTCTTTGCTGAGGAAAAATTCTTTGTGGTTTATCAGATGACTCAATTTTCATTATGCAATTCATTTTCTGTATCAAGAAGCTATAACCTGACAGCATTTAAATGTTTTTCAAGCCCAAAGGCAAATGAAGTATCAGTTAATATAACTGAGTCTAAAACATGTTTACTGTGGGCAATGTGCAGAACAACAACAGTTGGCTACATTACCATAAACCACTTCTGAATATCCAAGCATGTTTTACGCATGTAACTGAGCTACAGGCTGCAAAATTGCATCCGGGTTAGTTTAAAACTCACTTACAGCAATCTGTGCATATACAATCAGTGGGGAGCAAACCATTTAAATATAAATTCCAGTTTTGTGTAAGCACATGCAAATTTCATAACTATAAACAAACAGCAGGCACAAGCATTAGTGTTTAACTTCAGAAATGAGCTGAAAACTTGGTGTTATATAACAGACCATTGAGCTCATGCAAGAACAAGCACATTTTTCTCAAGTGAAGGTGAAATAATGAACTATAAACTGTAACTATTTCATGTACATAGTATACCACTTAGAGTATTTTATTATTTCTAAAAATAGTTGGAACATTTGCAAAATTCAGCACTTTCAAACTGAGACTCATACTGTGCTTCCCTATAGGGAACCGGTACCATCAATTTTTTTTTTTTACTTTTACAGATGTATCTTTTTGGTGTGAAGAACAGACAGATAAGAGAAGCTGTAAAAAAATGAAATTTGTCAATATGACAAAAGAGAGAGGTATCATCAAGAATGAGATGTATTAGAGCACTCTGCAAGGAAAACAGGATAATTTCGGAAACTGAAGACCTGAAGAACCAAATTAATAGGAATAGGATTAAGTTAATGCATTTAAACCCAAGTGTTTTTCCTTGGGAGAATTTGTTTTTTAAAAATTTGTTTTTTAAAAATGACTGAAAACCACTGTGGTAACGTGCCTGTGAAACAGAACAGGAGATATAGGAGAGGAATACGGATCTGTTAGTGCCACAGACTAAACTATGTACAATTCTGGTCACCTATACTTGGGAAAAAAACCCCACAGGTTAACCTATTTAGAACAAATTTAGAACAGAGATACAAAGATGAGCAGGGGACACAGAGGCTGTCTCATGACGGCAATTTAAAGAATTGGCTTTTTACTCCATGCGAGGATGGTTGTCTTCTATAAACATAGCAGGAGATTAGCATCAAAGGAGGGAAATAAGAATATGTAAACTCTAGCAAATGTTGGAACATGAATAGATGGCCATAATTAGCTCCAAAAATTGAGAAAAATGTTGCTATCACAGCAGTGAGTTTCTGGAGTAGTCTTTCAAACACAAAAATCCCATTTAGTTTTCCCAGGTAGCCTGATCTATTATGAAATACGACATAGTTGTTTGTGATAGCTGAGGACTGGACTTCGTGATCCAATATATGCTTTTCAGGCCAGTGTTTCAATTCAAGTTAGATACTTTGAATTATCAACAGTTAGAAAACTGTGCAGAAGTATGAGATGGCTGCATGTCCTATTTTAAATTCAGGATTTAATGCTTTCAAAATATTTTCTATTAAAGAATTAGCACAACCTGTGTTTATTTGAAGATTATGCTTAGAAACATCCTAGAAAAGCTTCATTCTGATATTTGTATTGCTTTCTGAAGGAATGTAAGCAGCAGCAGAGCAGTGACCAGAAGGCTCCAGGCACATTAACCATATTCCATTTGTTCCAGTGCTTACATTTCCATGGTTGCCCGGTATTTGGTATTTGTGGTTCAAATATAATTTATAAGGCTTCTGGAAAGGTGTCTTGTTTTTTAAAAATACTTGCTTTAATAGCAAAAATAATGTCCACTTTGTCATAACTATATCAAAAGTGTGTCTCCCCTATCTATGACTTGAAAATGTTTTCATTAAAGGCTAACTAGCATTACTGAAGATGCTGTTAGGGAATGCCTCACTTTTAGGACTGAATGCATTCTTTTATAAGGGACACAGTGGACACTGATTTGCTAGAATTTCATGCAAAACCAAGGGTTGAGTAACTCATAATTAAAAGATCACATGCCTCCTTTTTGAAGGTTTTGACTTAATTCCAACAAAGTTACTACATTCTGACATTATAGTTGAATTTCCCCCTTTTAACACAGTTGTCATATAGTATTCAACAGCTGCTTATTTCACCCCAGAAAACAGTGCGCCTTAATGGAAATCGAAATGATTACTGGGGTTTTAGAATGCACAGAAGTGCTACATATTCCTGTAAAATAACCCTACTCTGCAACGAATAATATTATGAAATTGTAGGTTTGAAAACTGTGTTTACAATCCTACTAGATGAAGCTGAAAGTTAAATATCAATACTGAAATCAGGTGCTGTGGAGCAGAGTTGAGAGAAAAAAGTCCTCGTCCTAACTGAGTTCTAGTTCTTACATTCTTTTCTCTCTCTTCCTTGGCCATGCTGATGGATAAATTTCTTGAGATTGACAGAGAAGTTTTTACTCAGTTCTGCAGAGATGGAAAAATTTTCTATCTGCAATGTTTTCAGGCTTGCAGGAAGGGGAACAACGGTACAGCACCCGCTGGCAATGACATTATGTCCATCACAAGCTTTGCTTGTGCTGCTAAAGAAATATAAAGCCAAAAGTACTTTAGCAGTCTGTACTGAACAAGATTCACATTCCCACTAGTTATGATGATAAACAATGTTCATCTTTCAGGCCTCAGGGAAGGCAGTTCAAGGAGCCTCAAAACAACACAGTTCATTACCATTTGAAAGGCTGAACTACAGCTGTATGAAGCCAAGTACAAAAAAAAGAACAGAATAAAGCAAGAGTGTGACAGTCTGTTAGACCATCCTGAATTCTACTGGCCATACATTCAGCTATACTCTCGACATTGCATGAGTCTGCCTTCACACGCTGAGATCTCAAATGCCAACACTGATATATATCCCTAGCCAAAAATTGGGCATCGCTATCACTAGGTGTATTTGTGAATGACAGTGATGGTTGGGATTATACTGCAAATTAAAAGCTGTGGATGTGTAGTGTGTCCACAGCTCTGCTTCCCCTCTCTGAATGAGCCTTAATTGGAAGTCTCCAAATTCTGAATCCCTCAGGCACCCAGTACAGTCTTCATGGAGGTGTATAGGCTCCAGAGAAGATGCGGACTTCAGACATGTCTCTGATCTGAATTTCTTATGACTGACTCCAGGTGACTATTTTTAGCACATAGGTTTTATGGAGTGCTTTGTGAGGATGCTTCGTTCCTGCTGTTGGCTATGTAAGGGAACCTGAATGTCCAGTTAATTTCCTGGCACCAACCACTTCATATTTCTGTGTTCCATAAACTGGAAGCCCCTACAAGTTCTTTTACATTTCACCTGAAAAGCCTATATAAGGGTTTCTAATACATTTTTTCTAAATTTCTTTACTAAACAAACTTTCCCCTAATGACCCCTTGTAGTCCTTCCTTTGATTAGCAGTCAACATGTGATGATGAACGGAACAACTTCTCTCACCCATGGAAATGTGCTCCTCAGTCTGAAAGACTTAAGTCATTTTTGAAAAAGAAAAATCGTGAAACCCCAGATTCGCGAAAATAGTTTAGACACTTATTTCTCCATTAAAGTATTTATGGACTTAACTCCTATTGATTTTACAGAACTGAGCCTGAAACTCTTTTTAAAATTGTCAACATCTAAACTGACAAGAAAAGCCAAGACAAAAAGAAGAAAGCACCATTATTATCCCGACTTTACAGATGGAGAACCGAGAGAGAGAGCGATCAAATACTTTGCTCAGAGTCATACTAGAAATGTAGCAAAAGCTAAAAACTGATCCTTTCCTAGTAGATTTGTTGTTTGTTTTTTTTGTTTTGTTTTGTTTTTTTTTTTTTTTTTCTGAATACCACTTCTACTGCCTTTGTTTTCTCAATAAAATATGATTTAGCTAACAATAGCAATCTTCCTCTACCAGTCTCATGGCTCCTGAATATTCTATTTTCTTCCCTGGTGGTTTGTACGTTTAGCCATAATTTCAGAATTATTGTTTTTACAGCAGTATTTTACAGACTAGAAAAGCATAAGCTGTAAAGAGTAAAATTTTAGAGTTTGAAAGTTAGAATTTACATTAAAACTCAAAAATTGTGCTTGAAATATGATGGATGTTCATCTCTACCAACTACCAAGCCCAACTCCTCAGTCATTGCTTGCTATAGCTTGCTATAATAATTTTAAATATTAGTTATATATAGCATAGTCATAAAATATAAAGTCCATATTCCTACCTAAAGGATTCATGTGTGCAAGGAAGATTCTTCTTCCTTTCTTTCATGAATGCCAGATCACTTGATAATCTGCAAGAGAAAAAAACTCCAGGATTAGTATATTACTGGAATGATTTATTTTATTACTTTATTCCTAAAACATAAAAAGCAAACCAAAATCACTCTTTGTATTAGCTGATTCAAATACTGACACTCTAAGTCAATACATTTAAATACTGAGAGCAATAGTGACTACAGTAATATACTGTGTTACTGTACACTCTTTTCTTTATCTGTTTCAATAAAAACACAAACATTTGTAGCAATTTAAGATGCAGTTTAGATTTACCTCTAGACTCTGCTAGGCTATGTGATTAAAGGCTAATCATCATCTACATAAAAAACGGGACAGGATCAGATAAAAATTGATGGGGTTGGGGGAAGAACCCTAGCAGCCTCATCAGTGAAAGTGGGGTGCAGGGAATCAGCTACGCCTGACTACCAAAGCACAGTCAAACCATTGTCCCTTGTGTGGAACCCACCAGGAGGAGCCAACCAAACAAACCCCCTTCCCCATATGCCTCACAGACTGAAGGAGGTATAGCACTCGTTAAGGAATGCAGGGGGGAGAGAACTTGGGGAGGAAAGGAAGGGATCAAAGTGGACTGGGCAGAAACAAGCATGGGAAAATAGGGTGAAAAGGGCAATAAAGGGATCAGTTAAGTGTAACCTGGTGGCTTGTCTGACTGAGACATGTGCCTGACCACCATTATTTACCCTATAGTCTCATTAAGTCCTATTTCTGTCTTCTGTCTGGGTGTGCCCTGTTCTGAGTGGGTACATTTGGATGCTAGTGAACTTTCAGCTGGATTAGCCAGTGAGGAGTTGGATTGCAAACCTCCGGGCTCATATGCAACTCCCCTGCAATTGGGAAGACCAGAGGATCTGAGGCCAGCTACTGGTTTGACTGAGCATCTAAGACCAGCTACTAGAGCAACCCATTTTTTTTTTTTTGCAAATACAAGCATATACATGTAAATGTATGTGTTATGTCTTTGTTGATGAGTGTGGCCTCTGTGTGTTTTATTGTGACTGCGTGCACACCCATTGGGGGCAGCTGCTCAGCTTCACTACTTGCAAAACCTCAGGATATGGACCTACAGCAGCCTCACATCTATGGGGCTCCCTGATTCAGCTGCCTCTAACAGACTGAAATTAAATGTTTTACCAAAAAAAGCCACTATGTTTAACTAACTGTTCTTTGTCATCCCATCTGAATACACTATGCCATGAAGAAATAATTTAGATGAGCTTCAATGGGCAACCTATCTGCCAGAGCAAGAAAAACTATTTATACATTAAATTACTAACTTTGAAATGACTAACTTCATCATACTATTTCTTACTAAATCTCTCTTTAAACAATTTGAAACAAAGTAAAATATTTTTACAACTAACATTAAGAACGGTCTGTACTGCCTGGAGACCAGGTGGGAACCTGTATTACTCTGTTACCAGGGTATTCTTTTGTTCGGCTCCATTTCAGTAAAGCTAATCAGAACAATAAAAATGCCATGAAATTATTTGGCAGCTAGACATTATGCCATTACAGAGGATCAGATTTAATTGAGGGTGATAAGCTGGTTTCTTTTTTACGTGCATATATAAAATGGCATAGATAACATGCAATGGAATGTGGCAGAAATAATGTTTGCAATGAAGTTACTCAACCATGACATAAGGTGAAATGTAGCTAAAAGATGGAGCTCAATAAGTGCTCCCTGTTTGAGAGAGGGCAGAAATCTGATTGTCAGTGTGCATGCTGGGAACACAGTTTGACTGAAGACTGGCTAAACAGAAGAATTCTCCCAAAGTACAAGCTGCCCTGTAGATCTAGATCACTTCACAGAGACATTTAAAACACTATGCAATTGTTCCACATTTAAAAGGAAGCCTAGTTCTAAGAGAAAATGTATGGTTATGAGCACTACATAAAAATAAACTTTCCTCTACTTTTTCTGATTCCTACTACTTGGTACTACATCAAAACATACTGTTGTTTCCTATCAGCAAATTCTATTCTGCTTTCATGACTGCTTTCATCAGGAAGTGAAATCACGAACTGGTGACACATCCCTACATAATATGACTGACATAAAAAGTGTTTTTTACCAAAGCTATAATAGGGCCATAAGCTCTGGCTTGTTCATATTGGTGACTGGAAAGGATAATGACAGATTGACCTTACTTCCTGCATTAACCAGGACAATGACTCTCACCCGAGTATTTCTACATCAAACAATCATTATTCAAATCACATTATGATAGTCCTGAGAACAAAGATAGAATCCCACTGTCTTAGACACTGTACAAAGAAGAGTTTCTGCTCTTAAGAACTGAAAATGTAAGTAACCAATTAATAATACAGAGTGGAAGGAAGGGATATAACAAGCAGGTCAAAACTTGAATATTTTTTGTTTAAAAATAATGATTATTTTAATTGCAAAATATTTTCAAAACATCCCATAAACTGGAAATTGCCTATGAAGAATCAGTTTTAGAAAATTCACTTCAGAATGTCATTTCAGAATGTCACAAATTCTTTTTCAACCACAGCCAATGCAAGCAAATTTTCAAAATTCCAAAATTAACAGATATCACCAACTATCAATATAAAGCATTTTGGTTTGAAATTTTCCAGTAGAATCTTTTCTGAAATCTAAGCAAATAATTGCAGTTTTATTATAACTTTATTTTTCTCAAATGAAAACATGTTGTGTTGAAAAATTTCTGATAATTTTAATTACACACAGAATTTCAATGAGCAATGCAATGGCATGAAATGACTTGCTACTTTGACATTTCTGGGGGAAGATGCTGGTGTAGAAGTGAGGAAGTTTATTGCAGAGAGACTAAAATTTATGGGAAGCAAAGGAACAGGACTTTGAAAGTAGTAGAGGTAACACAGTAACACAAACGTATGAAAGGTTTATGGAGTGAATCTGAGGGAAAGAGAGATTGACACAGAAGGGACATTGAGGAATGACACAGAAGGGTGAAAGAACAAATTGTTCGCACTGGGTGGTAAAGGATCAGATAAAGTTGTAATTTTGAATGTATTCCAATATCCCCTTCGAGTTTCAAAGCTCCATCCACTGGATGCCATCCCCAAATAGCCTTTTCTCAGTGAACACAGGGGATGGGGTTGAGTGGAGAAGGATCTTCTGGATCCTAGTGCCTGCAAGGATCAGTAGAGCAATGCTGAAGAAAGCTGTGACCTTAGCTCTAGCACAGTTTCTTTATTCCTTCTCACTGAGACAGTCCATTTTGGCTGAGCCTCTGTCTGGAGCCTCTCCTCAAAGCTTTACGACTGTGGTAAGACTGTAACAGAAAGTACCTGGCTGCAGGGAAATAAATGTTCTTGTTTAACCACAAAAATGCTCAGTAATTAACAATATCAGTGGGAACAGAGAAGACTATTGGACAAATAATTGTTTTCTGTTTCAGTGTTCTCTTTTTCAGGAGTTCCTCATTATGAGGTCGTAAAAGTAGCTGTTTCTTTGTCTTTTTCTGAGTACATGTTGTACATTTACACTTGCTTAACTGACTGCAGAGTTACTCTGTAAAAGAACACAATTACCAAAAATTACTACTTCAATCAAATGGATATAAACACCCAATGTCCTATTATTTGTGAACATGAACATTTCTCAAACATATTCCCTGAGCTTCAAACTTGTTGATAAAAGAGCTTTGTTGTTGCATGCTAAAGGCTACTACTAATGCCATATACAGATTAAGTGGCAAACTGGTTAGCTAAAGGAATAAAACAATGTTATCTGGGTAATCTAAAACTGAGGGAAAAATGTTTTCTTACAATTATTTGAGAGAAATTGCTGACAATAATGGGAATAAATCAATATTTAACCTTCAACCTTCACTTTCCAGAGCTTAAGGTAATTAATCTTTTGTCATTCTAACCTAAAGCATTATACTTCCTTTAATACAGGAATATGTGGATATGCAGAGAAGTATCTTTATCACACCTAGCTCTAATTTTGGTGGCATTTTGTAGACCTCCTCCAGTATCTAATTCCGGAGTAGACTACTGTTTAACACGTTATGAACACATTATTTTGTACAGGTGCTTACACAGGTGGCATTAATCTCTAATGTCAGTAAAAACCACACAGCTTCCTAATTAGGAGTGTCTCCTTACAGAAAGTCAAATGTTCAAACTACTCTGAACTATCTAGATGCCAAACCAGTAACAGTATCAATACTGCTTTATCATAATCCTGTTCAATTCCACATAGATGTTCATCTTCCTGCAAAAGTATCTTTATTTAATTACACTTTTGCAGTGAAAGAATACTGAAGCTCCTAAAAGATGCAATATGCATTCTGTGGGAACTGAATTCACCCTTTGATAAGGAGTATGAATTTTCCTTCTAATTTCTTCACAATGAATATATAAACTGAATGAGGTATAGCACTAACCTGATCTACCCCCCATCTTCATCCCAGGCTGCTACTCCTTGGAGATTCTCAGTCATGGTGAATCGTGTTTTGGATTTTTTTTTTTTGTTTTCCAGTATAAGAAGATGACCCTGAGGTTGCAGACTGTGAGACTTTTATGTACTTGTTTACAGAATAAGGACTTACACTGCAATCTCTGGAGGTTAAAGGTAAATTTATTAATGTATTCATTCATTAACCCATTCATTCATTAACTCACTTGCTCTGTTCCTTAAAAACTGCAAGGACAGTATTCTGTCTCCTACTCATGAATGTGTTTTTAACAGGTAATATTTGCATCCCTGACAGAATAAATAAAACGGGTCAAGAAACTACTTGAAGAAATGAATTTTGCAAAGAGAGAAAAATCTTCATTGTGCAGCAAAGACAAATGAATGGCTTCACTAATAAAGATTAACTAAATATGGGATATTAGGTTTTGGACTATGGATACTGTTTAGTTTTAACAAACTAAGGACATAAGAATGCTTCTCCCTTACCTCTGCTGTAACACTGAATATGTCCAGTTAGACATGAATGTTTCAGTTCGTCCTAGTCCTCTGTGGAGTTTGCACACTTGGTTAAATAATGAAGAAATAGCTACCAAGCAGAATTTGGAGAAGAAAAGATTTCAAGGAATAGAAAATATATTCTGTACTAGAGCAAAATCTATTTTTTTTTCTTCAGTACATTCCGATTATTTGGTGAAAAAAGACTCAGAATGAAATGACTTCTGCTTATAGCATGTATTGATGCATCTGGTTACATCTCTTTTTTTCAGTATATGTTATTCGATTCACTGTTTATTGAGTAACTTCAGTGGCTGTGAAATTTCTCCTTCTTTGCACTCAGTCTCAGATTGGACCTATGGTGTGTATGATAATTATCAAGTTTTATACTGGGCAATGACTTCACCTTGGAACACTGGTCAACACTGAAGTTCTCTGCCTTTGAAATGGCATGATTTTTCAAGATGATAAAACCACCATCCAGTCTAGGAACCAAAGGGGAAGGTATGAAGGTGGGGTGTTGGAGTGGTCAATTCAGAACTGCTTGCAAGAAAAACCATCTGATTTTTATCTAAAAGAAAATTCTGACCAAAATTCAAAAGTTTCAATAATTGCAGGTAGACAGAAATGACTTTTTATGCCCCAAAATGTCACAAAATGCTCACAAAAATGTCAAAAAAAGAGAAAATGTGAAGGTAATAAATTGGAAATATCAATGACATTTCTTTTAGGAGTATTTGGTATTTACAGGGCATCAAAAAAAAGGCAGAAACATCAGGAACTTTCTTGCTTGCCCTTTGGATGGTGGGCTTCATGGTAAATTGCAGCAAAGCAGGAAATTTTACTAACAGCTGAAATAATTTTAATCATGCTAATTTAGAACACTAGAAATCAACTACCAGCCTCTATAATTAATATCAACCCATTTTGTTTTATATTCCATTACAATCAACTTTAATTAGTATTTAGTTATCCAATCATATTTCAAATGGTAAAAACATTCATTTTGTGTTTAATCCACAATATTTCTTCCTCAATCCCTGAAATAAAAACCTTATGTTGACATTTATGAAAGGACAGGAGGAAAAAATGCTGTAACCGTGGGTTTTACTTTAGGTAATAACAACAGAGGCTTTTAAATCCTTGCTTACATAAAGCCTGACCTTTTAACTTGATATAAAAGTCATTTTTAGTGAAACTTGGATCCACAATTCAGTCATTATTGTTACCTGCATCTTTTCAAGTTGCCTTTTCACTGATGCCTTTTATGGTCATATGCCTGCATCTTCTTGGCTGCCTGCCCTAGGTAGCAGCACATTTTATATAATTTAAATGGAAAAATCATTGAAAAATAACACAACCATATTTTAAATTACTCTTTTAGTTTAATCCTTGAGTTGCTCTACTGACAGTATGTTGAATATATCATCTGACACTGTTTAACAGATACTGGCACCAGACTGTCAAATCCAATTCAGATGGTTTGTTTAACTGGACATGGTAGGAATCTTGAGCTGGAACAGTAAGATCTCTAGCTGGAACAGTAAGATCTCTGTCTCCCTTAAGGTCTTCTTCCACTTGAAATTTGTGCATCCTTCAGAGTGCATACAAAAAGGATGGTTACACCTTTGACAAGGCTGCCAATAGAACAGTCTTGGATGGCTATCACCAGCACACGGAACAAAGCAGCAGTGAAGCAGCTCAAGCACACAGAAACTATTAGGGCTCCAAGACCCTGCCACAGAAGTGGGTGGAAGGGGCACCTTTCCTTCTTCCTCCCTGGAGTTTTGTCCCAAGTGCAGCTCAGAGAGTGCAGGGGACTCGGCTTGCAAAGTTGCTCTCTGGATGAAGAACAGGTTTTGAGGGTTGCCTCGAGGTGGTCTTTCAAGACAGCACAAGCAGCAATAGGGCCTTAAGAGGGCAAATTATTTGCAGACAATATGGATGGGTAATTGAGGCATTTTGAAATCTTTAGACATAAATATACACTTAGAAATAAGTAGACCAAGTGAGTCATAGAAGTCCATTGGGTTATAAATACCATTTTGTTTGTTTTTTTCTCAGATTTCTTCAAACTGATTTTTACCTGACATTCAGAGCCCTAGCTACATTTAAACATTTGCTGTTGTACTTTTCATTTACATAGCTACCTTCTATGAAGTATGCTGACTGGTACAAAAATTACTAGCTGTTCAATAATACAGATCAATTCTTCTTCAAAGTTAAATGCTGCTGAATAACATACACTAAGGACACACTCAGTTCAACAGCCACCTCTGCAATGTTCTTGAACAGCTCCAGATGCCTACTGCCAATGAAGCAGCGTGATGATGCAAACCTCACTTCTCCATTCTGGACTGTAGCGTGAGCTACTCAGAACAGGCACCCAGAATCACACAGATTGAGCGTCACGGGTGTACAGATCTGAACACACAACCACTAACCTCATGTGTGGTTGTAAGTGCAGTCAGAATGCTACGTTATCCTATGCAGAAAAGAGGTAGGCAATGCCCCAGTTGTTGGAAGGTTAAATAAACACAGTAACATTTAGCCACTTCTCACAGCCCGTCTTGTCCTTGATATGAAAACCCAAATCAAGAGGACAGTTTTTTTAATAGAGATTTCTAGTACACGCCTCCAGTGCTGCAAAACTTGCTTCTGCAAGTTGTTGATGCACACTGCATTTCAAAATCTACTCCATTATTTCAGTTTCCAACTCTAATTTAATTGCGCAACTCTTTAACTGCTTAAACAAAATTCATTCTTTCAAGGGTGAAACCAGCACTTGAAAATAGTGATGTATTCATAGAAGCATATGAAAGGAAAAGGTCATGGGCTCTTTTTTAGGTCTCAAAAACTCTGTTTTGAGCAAGAGTGCTTACTTTTTATACCTGTGTATACCTAGAATAGTTTCACAATTATGTGTATACAACAGTACAGACAAAAATCTCTAAATCAGCAAGTGCGCAATAACAACCATGTTGCTATACCAAGTATGACCATTTATTCTTAGCTTATTTATTAGCTTAAGTTTACTCCTTTCCATTTTAATACTCAATCTTGAATCACCTTGCCCTTCAAATACACTTACAACATTCAAAAATGTAAACAAATGCTGTGATTCCTTTTACAGGATCACATTCTGAGCAGATATATTTGTGAGACTAGATATATGTGAATATTTTCTTTGAGCACGGTATTAAAGTTCTATATGTATTCATGAACAACTGCACATAGCAGATGCAAGAAGAAAGCTGTCTTAAGATCCTTTATGTGGCAAAGGGAAGACCCTTCTACTGAGAAAAAGGCTATTAAGTCTACTAGTGCTTCAGGAATCATTTGTTATCCTATTTTTCCATGTGATGGTTTTTCGTATCATTAATACTATGATTTCTTTACATGTTCCACATCTGGTAATTTCACTTGTTCAAATTCATGCACTCTCATGCGAATTTCACGGTCCAGGCAGATCTATTTGTTTGGTGTCATTACCAAGCATATTTTCTAGGAATATATTCATACTTCACAAGACTCAGCAATCAAGCACATGGCCTCAGTCCTTTACTATGCCGTCTGTATGAACCTCTTTACTCCTTTGAGTGTCCTATTGATCTGAACTTACTTTTCGAGATTTCTGTCTTCTTTGGGATGAACATGAGTTACACACTGCTTTATTAACATTCTTCTTTAACCCTAAGCATTGTAGCATCTGTGGATTTTTTTTTAGTATGGTACCTGCACAATATGAATTGCTACATGTAAAATATAGAGCATCAAGTGGATTCTTAAAACAGTAGCACACTAAATGGATGTGAATTATTGAAAAATTTTATGGAGTTATTCCTGATTTGACACAATTTTTGCTTATATTCTTCTGGATTTCCTGCAGGAATCTGAAGGCTTAGTAGCAGTTTCTCAAGGTCAGTTTTGCCATGGAATTAAATTCACATGTATACACTCTGATATGAAAACAATTTTATTTCACTGAATTCATGCATTTTTGCCACTCAGTGAATTAAATACTTACCAATCCATTACTAGAAACTAAAAATAATAGGAAATAGTTTGTGCTTTTGGTACCCTGGCAGGGCAAATATTCTAGATTATGGGCTAAATGCATCAACTGGATATGTAAACAATCAGCAGGAAGCACTGCTAGCACCAGTAATATTTTCTTAAGAACCACTGCAGAAATATAGCAGGCAACTGTTAAAATCAGAGGCATTTCTGCAGACTGGCTGTAGGTGAAATTGGTAGGAATCTTCATTGGTTCAAAGGCTTTAAAACTAGGCTCTCAGTTTCCTGACTTGCTGCTGCTGTGTGAGACCTGATAGTATTTTCACATTCCTCAGTGAAAGCATAGGTTCTGGAGCACAAATCTGTGGATAAGAGGAGGAAAAAAATTTCAAGGGCAGAGATTCATGGAGGACACCAAGTCCTCCAGGTACCATACAAGAGGTGGGGAAGACAGAAGTGAGTATCAGAAAGCAGATGTGTGTTCTGCTGATAAAGGGGGAGAATTAGAATTCAGGTCCAGAGTTCCGCTCCTATCCCTGCCAACAGCTTAGTCTCTGGTATCTTGGACATCTCTTGCCCACCTGCAAAATGGGCAGATGCTAAATCTCACTGAGATGTATATCTTTTTAACTACACTTATAATTTTCATGTTGATTAAATTTAATGTTTCCAAGACACTTTGAGGATTTTAGATTGAAGGGATTATTCACGAACAGATTATTGCTAGTAGTGACTTCATTGTAAATAATTTAAATAAAATATCCAAGTGGCAGAAATTTTAGTAAACATTTCAAAGAATCACAGAATGGATGAGGTTGGAAGACCTTTGGAGACTGTCTAGTCCCACCCCACTGCTCAAAGCAGGGTCAGCTAGAGCAGGCTGTCCAGTTGGGTTTTGACTATCTCCAAGGATAGCAATTCCACAACCTTTCTGGGCAACCCTTTCCACTGTTTGACTGCCCTCACACTAAATAAGCTTTTTCTTATGTTTAAGGGGATTTTCTGATACTTCAGTTTCTGCTCATTGCTTCATGGCTTTCCCTGGATGCCACTGAGAAAAGCCTGGCTCCATCTTTACTTCCCTCATCAGGTATTTATACCCACTGATGAGATTCCCCTGAGCCTTCTCCTTCTCCTGTCTGAACAGTCCCAGCTCTCTCAGCCTCTCCTCATGGGAGAGATGCAGTTCCTTAATTATCTTAGTGGTCCTTTGCTGGACTCACTCTGGTATGCCCATGTGTTTTTTCTACTAGGGAACCCTGAACTGGACACAGCACTCCAAGTACTTTAAACTTAAGACTATCTAACCCTTCACAACAACACTTGAAAAACAAAGCTAAAATGTATAACTAATTCCATTCATTGAGAAAGGGAGAGATTATGAGGCCATCTCTGAGAAGAACTTTGCGTTAGAGCTCCACTATGCTAATTTTCCACTGGTGAATATGTATAAGAACTGGCACTGAGGTTCAGGAAATTCTGGTTCTAATCCTGAATCTCTTTTTATTTTCTTTTATGTAATATTTTTCCATTAATCAAAATATGATTCCTTTTTTTAGAGGAAATGTGTTCATAACAAAAGCAGCAGCCAATGACTGAATTCCTTTACAAACCACTTTATTTTTGACTTTACAGCCAAACCGTTAAATAACTCATATAAATTCTCAACCTGGGAACAAACTGTCATTCTTCAGAAAGTTCATCTGTGTTTGGCTAACTGCATGGAAAATAAAAGCTTTGTCATTTCTTGATATTTTTTTCTCTCCCTCCATTAGCATGCAGGTTGGTAACCCCTAACAAGAATTACATGCCTGTCACTTCTATTTGAGTGACATTCTGTGATAGCACATTTTAATGATTATCACTTTACAAAAACTTCAGAGTGACAGCACATTTCTCATTACTGAGGAACTTTGTTCTTTTCAGCATCTACAAAATATGCAGGTCTGTGTTTTTCCTGCAGCTTTACTTATACAACCACATTCGACAGTAAAATCCAGCAAAGTCTCCTACTTACATGATGAAAGTAGTACTAGGTTATGAAGTTTGGGTGGAGCACCTGAGTGTGGTGGGTTGAGCCTGGCTGGATGCCAGGTGCCCACCAGAGCTGCTCTATCACTCCCCTCCTCAGCTGGACAGGAGAGAGAAAGTACAACTAAAGGCTCATGGGTCGAGATAAGGACAGGGAGAGATCACTCACCAATTACCATCTCGGGCAAAACAGACTCAACTTGTGGACATTAGTTTAATTTATTACCAATCCAATCACAGTAGGATAGTGAGAAATAAAAACTAAATCCTAAAACACCTTTCCCCCACCCGTTCCTTCTTCCTGGGCTTAATTTCACTCATGATTTCTCTACCTCCTCCCCTGCAGTGCTGCAGGGGGCAGGGAATGGGGGTTGTGGTCAGTTCAACAGATGTTGTCTCTGCTGCTCTTTACTTCTCAGGGGGAGGACTCCTCACACTCCTCCCCTGCTCCAGTGTGGGGTCCCTCCCACAGGAGATAGCCCTCCATGAGCTTCTCCAATGTGTGTCCTTCCCATGGGCTGCAGCTCTTCATGAACTGCTCCAGCGTGGGTCCCCCATGGCGTCACAAGTCCTGCCAGCAAACCTGCTCCAGCACGGGCTTCTCTTTCCATGGATCCACAGATCCTCCCAGGAGCCTGCTCCAGCGTGGGCTTCCCACGGGGTCACAGCCTCCTTCGGGCACATCCCCCTGCTCTGGTGTGGGGTCCCTCCCGGGCTGCAGGTGGAGATCTGCTCCACCGTTACCCTCCATGGGTGCAGGGCACAGCTGCCTCACCATGGTCTTCCCCAGGGGCTGCAGGGGAATCTCTGCTCTGGTGCCTGAAGCAGCTCCTCCCCCTCCTTCTGCACTGACCTTGGTGTCTGCAGAGTTGGTTTGCTCACACATTCTCACTCCTCTCTCCAGCTGCAGTTGCTGTTGTGCAGGGTTTTCTTTCCCCTTCTTAAATATGATCTCACAGAGGCACTACCGCCACCACCTTGGCCAGCGGTGGGTCTGTGTTGGAGCCGGCTGGCACTGGCTTTGTTGGACATGGGGGAAGCTTCTAGTAGCTTCTCATGAAAGCCACTCCTGTAGGCCCCCTGCTACCAAAACCTTGCCACGCAAACCCAATACACTAAGGATATTGTGAATTGAGGAGATGGGCTCTGTGCCAGCTATGACTATGGCAGCACAGAGGAAGAGAATGCTCATCATGGGTTTTGTAATGATTTATGTACCACCCTTCTTCTCAAGCCAGGAGATGCGGTTTGAATCACAGACGGTTGGTATGAAACAAAATAATTTTCAAATAGTTCCATTCTACACAGTGGTATTGACATATATTGATGATGTCAGGGTGTGATGAGTGGTTTACCCTTATGTCCCCAGTTGCATCAAACATTTCTTGGCTACTGCTAACACTTTGTGCCCTTGAATACAGTAAGTCTGTAATTTTGTGAGACAAAAGCTCTTTCAGGAACAGTTTTGCAATACTGAGTCACCAGGAGTTAAGTTCTAAAACATGGCAATAACACATGATTCAAGCTGAGACCATACTGGAAAAATTCCATGTTTTTCCATGAGCAGTGGAACTAATAAAGCCTGATTTTCTAAGTATTTGTTTCACCTTGCCACCAGCTTCCTCATTCCTGACATCCTCTATGATACTCCATTGACCAAGAGACAGAAAGGCTATGGCTGGGCTGGAGATAAACTTATGCCAATGGGGTGGCTTCAACACAAGTTGGCTTCAATGGCCAGCATGCATATGCTGATAAGTTTAATGGCCTTTTCCAAATGGAATGAAATGTTAACTAAATTCTACACAATTTTCCTTTCACATGAGGAGAAACGCTAATTAGGGTCTCTCTTCCATTCATCTGACAATTTTCAGAAAAATTTTATGCTTCTATTATCTTTGAGAATTCTACCCTCTTTTAATTATGATTTATACCAGGCAAGAGGACAATACAACACCGGAAGGAAAGGGCCTATAGATTGTGAGACCAGTTAGCCTCACTTCCTTAATAAATCAAGAGCAGTTTCACATATAAAAATCGCCAATGATTATTTTTTAATTTTAGAGTAAATTTTATTTTCCAGTAAGTCTGTAACAGTATTTCTGTTCACTCAGAGCATGCAGTTCTTTTTTATGGGTTGTCACTTGAGCAAACAGGCCATAAGCTTTTAAAAAACATGTGGACTACAAATTATTGCCTCACTTGGATTAAAATAGACCGGTTTGGCCATTGGCCTAGAAATCAGGAGGTATAATTTAAATTATCATCTCATCCTAAGGAAATTCAATCCCAAATCTCTTATTTCTTATGGCATAGAGTAATCTGGGCTAGAATTGTTCTCTACGCTCTTATTTCCATTCTGGCTACGAATGCAAGAGCTACAGGGACAGAAAAAAAGATAACGAGGACAGAATGTAGCTATAGGTTACCATTTAGGGTACTTGGTTGGGAAAGAATGAGGTTTGCTTGCTCCTTGCCCAAATTTTATGTTTATTGTACAGTGGCTGCTTAATGTAAAATACATGAAGAGATCTGGTTGACAGGAAACACGGTATTTTAGAATAGCAATGCAAAGGAATGTGCAAGACAGCCTGAATCTGAAGTCAGATGTGAAAACAGATTTGCTGCTTAACTGGCAGGATGGTTCAGTTTACTACAGTAGTTAAGGTAGAATATAAGAAGCAAAGGACTTGGGTGACTGATCGGGAACTGTCCTTGTGCCCTGTCTAGCTTGCTCTACTGGTGACAAGTTCACAAAGAAATGTCAGAGATACAGGTCAATATTATTTTGGACAAAAGGCAAAAGAAAAGGTTTGGATATGCAGATTCATGGGTAATCACCACAGATAGATGGAGTTGTCAATTCAGATCAGATTCTGATGAGATGCAGAATAAGATATGAAGGGACAGTGAAAAAGGATCAAGAGTAGACCCCTGCAGAGAAAGAAGAGAGAAGACATGCTGTCGTAGTCAGGAGAATTATGGAAGACAGAGATAAAACTTCTTTCTCCTGTCATCTGTGTGTCTGTACACGTGGGCACACAGAAGGGAGGGGAGACTGAGGAAGAAGACTGTTGTAGAAGAAAAGAGATAAAGCAACTTGTCTTTTGGAATTTTTTTAAGAGGCAAATCAATTACTCAGCAATTTAATTGATGTTTCACAAGCTTCGTATGAAACAGTGAATGTCTGCATAGCAGAGCTTGTGGAGTCACCATCCTTGCAGACTGAAATTAGGCAACTACTTGTGTTTGTTTAATTAGATATGCAGAAGCATGTATTTGTTTAACTTTCCATTAAAAAAAAATGTTCTAAAAACAGTCTTGCAGAGCAAATCAATGGTATTTGCCTGAACAAAAGAAAGCCAAAAAAGCTAGTTGACCTTAACTCTAGATGTACAACAGCTGTTTAAGTTAGGAAAGTGGAAAACCAAATACAACATGTTTGTTTAGATGCCCAGGAAATACTGTGTACCTTTGGAACTTCCTAGTATGTAGTAAACAAACCTGCAAGGTTTGTGGTTAGGAAGCATGGTATCCACATATTCTCCTGCCTGTGTTAATTGCACTGAGCTAGGATGTGGCAGGTAAATCTTATTGCCAAGACTAAAAAGACCAGTTAATTACAAGCTACTGAAGTATTACTTCTTATTGGGGGCACTGCTAGTGAAGAATTTGAAAAGCAGAGGTAACTGTATGGGACATGCACACAAGAATCATTAAATTCTGGAAATGCTGCACACAGACAATGTTTCTGTATGGGACCCGATTGTAGGAAATGCTCTAAAAATTGAAAACAAAAGCAGAAGAAAGAACCAGCAGGGTCATCTAAATTTTATGGGACCTATTAGGGTTAAGTAGAACAGTATAGAACCCCAGAATCAAAGAATAATTCAGGTTGGAAGGGAGCTTGGGGATCTCTAATCCATCCTCTGCTGAAAGCAATCACCTATGAGACCAGACTGGGTTGCTCTGGGCTTAACCATTCATAGCTTGAAATCTCCAAAGATGGATACTGCACAAGCTTCCACTGGCTGACTGTCCTTAGGGTGAACAAATACTACCCTATATTCAGTTAGAACCTCTCTTGTTTCAATATATGCCTGTCATCTTTTGTCTTCCTATCATGTAGTGCAGCAAGAGCCTGCCCTCATCTTCTCAATAACTTCCCTGCAGGTACTGGAAGACTGCCATCAGGAAAATGCAGGCCCATATTTTCCTTTCTGTTTATAGTTCTACTGTCCTATTGTCACTCTCTGGTTCTAATCCAAAACTTCTACTCTCTTGGAGCACTCATCTGAATTTAAGGCTGATGCAGTAACTGCATATACCTTCTATGATGTCTGTGGTCTTTTCTCCCTCTTAGAAGCAAATGAAAACACTGTAAAACAAAAACTGCAGTTCCTTCAGTCATATTGGCTAAGAATCAATAATCAAGGGAAAAAAATGCACTTGGCCTACATAAAAAAGGGTATGTCAGCAGCATCTTATTATGAACATGTATATTTCTACAAAAGGAAACAAAATTCAAATAGATCATGAAAATGAACCCTAGTGAGCTACTGCTAGAAGTCTCAACTTGAAACAATAGTTTTGATTAATTTTTCTGGAATGAGTTATATAAAATAAAAGAAATCTCATCAGCTCCCATAGAACTGTCAACTGTGACAGTGAACAGACCTAAAAACCCATCAAAATATTAAAAATAGATATGTGTGAGATAATTACCAAGTCATATTTTGATACTTAACTATTATCCTTGTTACACTGTGCATTTTGATCACCCCTCTCTTCATATCTTGTCTGTATGGATGCACTTAGAAACCTATGTTGATGAAAATAAACTAGGTGGCCTCAGTAGGGAGGTAGGGTAAAACTATCAGGAGTTCAACAAAGAATGCAAACCAGTCTGTGGGCTCTCATACTCTTAGGAGAAACGGCTGATAATAAAACAAATGGTCTTGAAATTAGGGATTTTATTATAGGCCCAGAAAAGGACTTTTACATTTTGACTAGTATAATATTATCAGCCTTCCCTAGCCAGTTTAGCATGAACACTCCACAAATTACACAAGAATACATGGGCACAAAAAAAATGCTAACCCACTGCTAAAACAAAACCTATTCAAACTCTGGGTGTGAAAGAATGGTTCAAGAATATTTCATACTTATGGAAAAGTACTTCTTGAAATTGCCAAGATTAGAAAGAGCTTAGCTTGATGAAGCTGCTTAGTGTTTCAGAAGAAAAAGATTAGTATAGGTGGGAATTCATTTTTATTGTCATTTTCATAAAAGTTGCATGTTCCCAGCTCTAGTCCATTCCTTTTAACGCCACTGTCCCCTTCCCCACTGATAGAGATACTCTGCAGGTGCTTATTTAAACCTACAGCTGAAGAATAACAGACAATTTACTGCGTAGCATTAGCATTTCACTAAACTACCTGCATTGGAAGAATGGAGCCTATTAGAGAAAGATTGTTTGCCTGTTAAATAAGATCACTAGACAACAAATGTTTAGGTTTGAAACTGTTGAATTGAATGCAGTTATATCAACAACTAATTACCAGTTCATTGTTCTTAGTTCCTAAGATCCTAAGGCTCAAGGTATCTACTTATGGCCCAGGAAGCACATACAGTATTCTCTTTACTATGTCAAGAAAATGATGCTACATCCTCGAGGAGGGATACAATAAAGTTTTTATGTGTAGAGAAAAGGCAGCATCTTGCCTTTAATCAGCAGCAGAAAATACAATAAAGTTTTGAGATTCTCATATGCCTTCACGCCTTTTTTTTTTTTTTTTTTTTGGCTTGTGCTTGTGTGGTATAAGCCTTGCAAGTTTTGCTGATGTCGATGGATTCTTTTACTTGTTTCGGGACTGAAATGCCCTTTTTCTCATACAATATGCGAATATAATACAAGTAGCTTGTGGATACTTGAGAAAAACTAAAAAAGTTGCCCTCTGACTCAGAATATATTCTAGATCACAGGAAATGTAACTTCTTAATTTTAAATAAACCCATGCTGTTTACATGGAAACAGTCTGGAAATGGGCTCATAAAGGCTCTAATATGGTAATGCAGCAAAGCTCCAGTAATACCTTCAGTTATTAAACTGATTTGAAGATAAAAATAATAATCTCCCTCTCTTTGTGTATAAACAGCTGAAATGAAAACCCAAATGCAAATTGTTAGTGCTTCCCCATTGTCTTAATAAATAAACCATTAAGATCCCACAGTTAATCTGAATGAAACAGAAAACTCTCCTGAAGCTAAAATTGGTGAGATTAGAATCTCACTGAACAAACAAGTAATCTAGATCTGATTTAGTCTTTTCTGATTTGTAAAACACTCTGTTCAATGCAATGGAAAGATAATCCCTAGCATCTTGCACACTCATACAGCATTCCCTATTTAACAATTTAAAATACTGTGTACAAAGTGGGTATCTTGGTGCTGGTTGAGTCCTGCCTTCACCTGACTGCTGAGCTAGGTCCCAGTGCACATGACATTTGCATTCTTCACGTCTGTCCATCCTGAACTGATACAGCTTTGCTTGCCCTGTGACATAGTCCCTGCATATGGGCTGCTGGTGGGGCTCTGGCAAAATGAAGCCCTCCAGCTGTATGTTCCTGGGAACACTGTTGACCTTAAAGGCATCGCAACTGGTGGAAAAGACCCTCTCTTTGGACAGATCAACATGTAAAACCATTTCAGCTTCACACAGGGAGTCTAAGCACATCTTCAGTACTCAGATGGCACGAAAAGAACAGAACTAGAAGATACCAGACCCTTTAATATTAATTCACAACTTTTTGTCTCAGGACTGTTTCATCTTATCTAGCTATGGGGTTCATCCACTAACTTAACAAGTTCAAACTTAATGTAAAACATTCCTTTTACTCTTTGTAGGTCCTTGGGATTCCTCTCTTAACACATCTACCTGTTCTGGTTTTGAATGCCAGAATCTACGTATTTGTTCTTTCCATTCTCTGGCTGCCTTTGTCTACTTGACGTTTTCTGAAAAGAACTCTATATTAACTTGTAGTATCAGCTGGTATAATTTTTCGGGTGCTTCCCCTTATTCAGGTAAATAAGGAACTATTTATATAAATAAGATGAGACAACTCCACTGAGGTAATTCCAATACAAAAAAATAGTCAGAACAACTTAGAATTTCCTCTCCCAAATGTCATGATAGTGTCATAATTTCTCTTACACTTCATAAACTGTACAGAAATTACTGTTATTTCCATTTTCTATGAGGGCACAGTGAGTGAAATACATTGAATAAAGCTCAGAATAAAACTCAGAAGGTTATTTCACCATCCAAGTTTACATGACAAATACTGTATGTTACTTCCTCCATAGTAAAAAAAATAGATGAAGTAAAACCATAATCTTTCCTTTAAAAAATATTTGCTTAACTACCTTTTTTTTAGTCTATTTTTAAGATGATGTATAGTTAGGTGATTTTTAATTATTAAAATGAACTAATGGAAACTATTTTTGCACTACATAATATTCTTAAACAAGCCACTGATAAAAATAATTTGTGTAACACTGCATTTTTACATGCTATTTTTCAAATTTCAGATTAAGATGCATTCCTATGGCTAATGCCTTACAACTGAAGAAGAATTAAGCAGAAAATCACAATTTAGGAAGGAGTTAGGAAGAACTTCTAGAAGAAATAAATGTTGACAGAAGTATTCTTGGAAACCAAGAACAGGAAGACTGATTCTTCCATAAAAACCTCTGTGAAAAAAAGTAAATTTGACTATCACAAAACTCAGATTATAAATTCAAGCCTTCCCTGTCTGTTCCAGCCAGGTCAAGTATTAACTTGTCACTCAAATGTTTTTTACACTGAGGAAGGAAAGAGGAAGAAAAAAGTTTACATTGACCTACATGCATTTGATAGAAATAGGCACAGAAAAATAACCTTGATACATGACAACTCAAAAGAGGGGGACAGTGGAGCCACAGGTTAGGGAGGGGTTGTATGAGTAACTGCAGTGAGACTGTATAGTCCTCAAGAGTGAGGACAAGCCACTTAAATTCTCTTTAAGGAAATAAAGTGCCTGAGTGGACTGACTTCAGAAGAGAGTGAAGCAGGAAAATAAGATTAATTTAAGCAGATTCTGTGCATGAACTGCTTTTCAGTAGCTGGATTTATCACTAAGGAAAAGGAGTATTTATATTTTGAACAATTACTGTACATATAAAATTCCATATGTCATTTTTGCAGCTAGAGACGACGTATTGCTGAATTTGAACCTTTACCAGTTTTATGCTTTTTTCTAACCACATGCCCTGGATAAAAGTAAGCACTACTTAAAACGTAAACTGACTACTGACCACACGTACTGTTCTGTTAATGCTTTACACATCCAGGAAAAGAAGCCCTCAGATTTATGTACACTACTGTTGTAAAGCACATTTACAATAAAATCTGCAGCCATGAGGTAACAAAGAAAGTATTTCCTTTTACTGCTGTGACTCTACAAAAGCATGGAAACCCTGCTCAGTCACAAAACATTCAGCCGTCTGCTCTCACCACTCCAAGCTCCTTTAGAGTAGAGCAAGCACCTCAGCTCCATCACAGGATAATGCAAATCAACAAGGTAAGAACGAGAAGAAACTACCAGGTTGCCTTGGCTATTCTAATGTTGTATTGGCTAAGAAAGACCACGCAGACAAGCACAAAGCTGAAAGCAAAACAGCAGATCAAAGTAAGGAAGCTATGAGGAAAATGAGCACGAAAATAAGTTAGGAAAGACTTCTAGAAAGTAGACGTAGGTAGATGCATACTTGAAACTCAGAACTGAGACTGATCATACCACAAATATGATACAAAAAAGTGAATCTCAGCAGCAGAGAATTCCGTGCTCTAAGTGCTAACCTTCAGCCCTTCCCACAACAGAAAAAAGACTGCTGCCTAAGGCACAGGGTTGAAAAATGTTCTGACAAAAAAGTGGAATGTATTATTACTGGTAATAACTGTTTGGGGTTTTTTTTTGTTGGGTTTTTTGTTTGTTTGTTTGTTTTGGTTTGTTTTGGTTTTTTAATTTCCAAAAGATTTCCTTTAAGTTTTATGCTACAATCTGCAATCTGTGACTTGGTGACAAACGCAATGATCCATTCAGCTAAATCTACTTTTTCTCAAAAAAACACTGAAGACTCTTTTAATGCAGAGGAATACTGTTTTAATGCAGAAACTCTTTCAGCTCTGAATCTAGACATTGCCAAACATGATACCACATAAAATACCATGAACAAACAAGCCTGCAATAATGTATTTCAGTCTTATTATGACAGACCAACTTTCAATCATTTTTGTTTTCCATATGGACAGCTGGGATACCAAAAAGAAGAGCAAAAAACATTGGCAAGCTGCTAAGAGAAGAAAGGTTACTTAAAAATAAAGTAGAGAGAAAATACATGAGTCACTGGATGCCTTATCTTCCTAAAATCCTTGGAAAATCTCTATCAGTATCCTCTTAGCCTTGGTTTTATTTAAACAAGATTATAAATATGAGATGAACTAGGACCTACTGATACAGAATATGTAACTGAGCTTCAATTAAAATAGCCACCACTTCTTAAATACCAATGACACGATGAGCTTTTGTTGGCTGACAAAGCAAATCTCACACACTCTTGAAGAGATAGGGATTAGGTTTGGGCCTGGATAATAAATTTCAGTTTCCACTTGGCCAAAAGTTTTGTGGACTTTAGATCCCAAGTATTGATTTTCTTCCACTGTATTACATGTTGTGCATGGCAGAGGAAGAGCTGCAGCAAACACCGGGCAACAGAGACTCAGCAGATGGACGCAGATATGGATCAAGCTCCTCCTGCAGCTCTTGCTGTTAATGCTGCCCAGAAAAAAGGATCTCCAGTGATGGGCTAGTGAGGCAGCTGGGGCTGCCACAGGAAGAGCCCAAGGAGTCTGCTACATGAGGGAGGAGAATTGGGCTCTATTACTGTTACACTTTTGCATACAGAACCCAAGGTTTGATCTGCAAACTTTAAGGATACCATAAGAAATTACTTTGGGTCAGGAGCACTGCTAAATAAAGAATGCATTTTATAACTGGGAAAACAGGAGCTATACTGTTGGTATTAATTAGGCATGTTTTCAGCATGCTGAATAGAGACAGTCTTTCTAGCTACACCAATGACACACATGCAGAAGCCTATGCTTAAAGACCTAGGGCATTTTCAAAATCAAAATACAAGCACCTGATAGATGTTGCAAATGATGGATTTATACGCTTTGATTTTGCCGAAGTGCCACACTAGACACTTACAGACATCTGGAAATATCACAGGAGACAGTTCAGAAGATTATTCCTATCTGAAGGTAAAATACCTTACCAGACACATACAGTGCTTTGCACTGTAACTTCTATCTGCTTTTTCCTGATACTTCCACAAGCTTGCAATCGTCTCCAACTTGCTGGATCTTATATTTAATTTCAGGAGCATATTAATTATGAAATCTAAAGAAAATTCTTTATTATCTTGCCTAAAGCCAATTAATTGGTATCTGGTAACTCCCTGACATTCCAAATCATAATTTAAATAGTTATCTTCTCTTCTGCTTGATTATACTGATACCTAATAATGAGATTACCAGGAAAAATATAGATCCTATCTAAAATACTTATAATTAAGACTGGTGTGACACAAGATCAGGATATCTGATCTTAGATGAAGATTTGAAGGAGGAAATGTTTAATTATGATATTGTTTGGCTGAAATGCACACATCTTTAAACTGTACTAAGAGTTTTTCTAACATCCTTTTTTCCAAGTTATTTATTAATAATACATTTAAATGGTGAATAATATTTATTTCCTAGATCTGTATTAAGAATATAGATTCTCCTTCTTGCCCACTCTCTTTCCAATTAAGCTAAATATTACAACTGCTTCTGACAAAAGAAATGTTGGCT